>NC_058134.1:115551925-115766481 GCF_016433145.1 Gracilinanus agilis | reverse complement strand
GCTGTGCCCTGTTGTGGGGTTCCTCCGTTCGTCTGGACTTGTTTTTATGTCCCCTTGAGGAGTTTTGTGTGTTTCGGTCAGGAGAGGTTAAGAGCTGCTTCTTACTCTGCCGCCATCTTAACCCGGAACCTACCATAATACTTTTTGGTGACATAAATTCTAAAAACCACAAGCAATTTGATTCATAAAATCATCTATCTACTTATAGATGGCTCCTTAGCATCAACATTTTCCCATTGGACATCAATTTGCAACACATAGGATGCCAGGATTCTAGGGAAC
This sequence comes from Gracilinanus agilis, assembly GCF_016433145.1. Lineage (NCBI taxonomy): Eukaryota > Metazoa > Chordata > Mammalia > Didelphimorphia > Didelphidae > Gracilinanus > Gracilinanus agilis. Next base: position 115,766,199 of record NC_058134.1, on the reverse strand, counting down.
AGAACTTGAGGAATCACCATGTCCATTTCAGGGCTTCACTTTGGACTGGAAAACCTTCAACTCTCAGATTCTATTCCCTCATCACTCCCAACTCAACTGATTATACATATTAGACAATTGATTAGGGTCTTGTAGAAGAGGGCAATAGTGCCCGGCCAAACCATTTTCTTTCCTCAGACAGACTGGAAGAGTCTAAAAAGGAATATGAAGTCTTTTACATGTATGTTGTCTTCTGCTCTGAAGACATCTTTTTTTTTTTTTCCTCCTCTACTCTCTGTGGAGAACGCGTTAGTATATTCAGAGGAGCAACGAGGTCCAAATCCTGACATACCTTGAGAAAAGCATAGATCTATTTTCTGATAGATGCATTCTCCAGAGTCATTCTTTTCTTAAGGGCCTGAAAATAAATACATTTAGGAGGCAGGCAGCATAGTCTGAAGGATAAAATGAATGACTGGAATTTGGAAGTCATGGCTCAATTGATCGCGGGTTCATTGTCTGTAGAAGAGTCCTTAAACCACTTTGTGCCTCAGGGTCAGAAGAATAGGGGAAATACAAGTTGTTCCTTTACCTTTCGGGCTTAGGTATAAAGATATGGATTGAGAGTTCAGAGCTGTGGGGTTAGCTGCAACATATTACTAATGATGATTTGTATGTGTTACCTGTATCCCGGAACAAAAATTTGGGGTCCAAATAGACCAGTTCACAAATTATTCCTTTGTGATAATTTTACCTTCACAGAAGGCTCCACCCTAGAGATATCAGAATGTGGTTTATATCTAGATGTCTACGAAAGAGATGAGTGCCCTTGGGTCCCATGCAAAAACTTGAGCTTATAACACACTATATACAGAACATGCTTTATCTCACCTGACAGCAAATGTAAAATGCAAAAGTCTTGCACCTGGACCCAAAGTTGCAGGGGCCCTTCCCTAAATTGTTCAGCATGCTATGGATACCTATAGAGCAATAGGCTGTCCACCAGACATCCATTATTCTTGTTGAATGACTGGCTTACTTCCTTTTCCATTCATAAATCTCTCTGATGAGATCCTTTATGATGCTTTTCCTGAGCAATTCTTCATTACTAACATGTAGGCTATTTGACAAACACCATTTAGAGAATCTGAACCTTTAGTTCCTCATAGACAGTGATATTCCATGTCTAGCAGCCATGGACTATTCTAATAAAGATTTTGAAGAAATGGGAAAGTAATTGTTATTGATATTTCCTTAACAGCCTTTTTCAGGGAATTACAATGTCTGTGATTTTTTCCAACCATTTGGTACTCTTCCCCTTTTCATATCTTTTGCGAATTGATCCCACGACACTTTCAACTTTACACTGTCAGAATAGCTCCTTTGTGAATAATTGGTGAAGTCCAATTTGATCTTCATATCTTTATTTTCATTAATGACCTTTCTGATTCTTCACATTGCATATCAGAGACTTGTGTTGGGAGCCTGGATGCGATAGCTGTACTTGTTACTGCTGGACAAAAGAGTTTGTTAGAGACATATTGACAGATCTTTTCCATTTTTCAACAGGTTTCCTCCCCCTCCCTCCACTTTAATCCTTAAATATTCTAAGTATTATTTTTTTATAGATTGAGTCTTTCATGAAACTTTTTGAAGACTCATTTTCCCCTCTACTGATACTTATTATTTTTTATGTCATGATGCCTTTCACTATCTTTCACTATTTTCTTCTGTAAAACTTTATACATGAGTTTATATTCTAAACTGATGTGGGTCAATGTAACAAAAATTAGAAGGAAAAGCAGGTAATTGGCAGAAAATCTTCGCAGCAAATTTCTCTGATAGGCAAAGGACTGATTAAAATTTTTGCAAACAAGAGCCATTCCTCAATAAATGGTCAAAGGATACAAATAGGCAATTTTCAAAGAAAATCCAGTCTATTAGTCAATTTATGAAAATAGTGCTGTAAATCAGTAATAATTGGAGAAATGCAAGTCAATGAACTTTGAGGCTCTGCTTCATGCCAATCAGACTTGGCAAGGATGACAAAAAATGAAAATGACAAAATTGGATAGACTTCAGGAAAATAAGTACATTAGTGCACTGCTGGCATAGCTATTAATTTGTCTAGCCATTTTGGAAATCAATTTAGAACACTACTCAAAAAGTTATTGAAATGCATATATCCTTTGACCCTGTGTAATTGTAAACCTATACTACCAAAGAGGAACACAACCTATATGTACAAAAGCGTTTAGGGCAATTCTTTTGGTAGCCCCAAACCAGAAACTGGGCGGGACACTCTCCTACTGAGGAAAAGTCAAATCAGTCGTGATATGGTAATATTTTTCTCTACTTAAGAAAATAATATACTTTAATATGTTATTGTATCACAAGGAATTATGAAATCAACTCCTTCAGAGGAAACTTAGATTTCTATGATCTGAATTGATGCAAAGTAAAGGAAAACAATTTATTCAATGATTATGGTGATATTGAGTAGTGATATCAGATGAATAACAATGAAGGCCACTAAGCCATTCATAAGGATCTCTGTGGGTCACATGTTGACTTAGAAAACCGCACACTAAAATTACTGATGTTTTATTGTGTTTTAGTTTATTTTGTTAAATTTCCAAGTTACATTTTAATCTAGCTCAATCTCCACTTAGGAGTATTGTGGGTTATGTATTTGACACCTCTGTCATAGAGAAAAATGATTTTGAAAGACTGTAGAACTCTGATCAATGAAATGAGAAACTGTGAATCCAAAAGTGAAGAATATCATTCATCTAACAGAAAACTGAACTTGAAATTTTTTTTTTCAGTTCCAAATTCTCTCTCTCCTTCTGCCCCCTCTCCCATCATTAGGCAGCAAGAAATGTATGAAAAGCATGTATTGATGTAATGTGATGAATTCTTGGTATAATTTTTCTACCTCCTCATCCTCTATCATAACTATCAATGTTATCAGCTTCAATTATCTTCATGATGGCTTTGCTAGATGACAGTGTCCATTGAAATAACTTTTCATGTTACCTTGGATGCCTATGAAGTTGGGTAAGTTTTGTATCATTCTCAAATGAAAGATGTTATTTACTATAATTTCTCATTGGATTTCTTGATCATTATTTGGTCTGGTGCAAACTTTTGCTGGAACCAAGTATGTGAGACCTAGGCTAGTGTGGTGAGGGGTTGCCTTTTAGGCACCTGACCATTTCAGCCATTAGTTTCTTAGAGCAGAAGTGTCAAACATGCAGTCCACAATATTCCTGAGTGTTCCCCACTCATAAAATATAATTGGGAAATATTTAACAAAATAAATAAAAATATATAGATAATATTATTACATTTTAAGTAATCTAAATCAAATCTTGATTTAAATTGAAATGCTTGCCTGCAGGGGGGGCAGCTGGGTAGTTCAGTGGATTGAGAGCCAGGCCTAGAGACGGAGGTCCTAGGTTCAAATCTGGCCTCAGCCACTTTCCAGCTGTGTGATCCTGGGCAAGTCACTTGACCCCCATTGCCTACCCTCACCACTCTTCCACCTATAAGTCAATGCACAGAAGTTAAGGGTTTAAAAAAAAATGCTTGCCTGCAGGAATACTTATTATGGATTAGTGGTCCCTTCTTCTTTGAGTTTGACATCGCTGTCCTAGAGTACTTTCTCAGAACCTTTCTTCTTTCCTTCACTACTGCCTTGTTTTATACATATTTTTGTAAATGTCCTATCTCCCTAATAGAATCCAAGTACCTTAAGGCACTTCAATTTTTCATTTTTAAATTTCCAGAATTCCCTTGTACACAGTAGGCATTTCAGAAATATTTAATGAATTTTCAGTAAATTGAAGAACCTGGAAAATTAACTACTCTGGAAACTTAGCAAAAAGTACTAAAACAGATTTATTATAAGAGTTAGATGAGTGCAGTAGATATGTGCTACCAGATGGACCCCTTTTTGGAAAGAAACCATCTTGGAAAGCCGTAATGCAAATGTTAGCATGTTAACATGTCTTTGTTTCAGAGCTGGTTTACCTTTCTACCAGGCCAAGAGCAGCAGGGCCTGAAAACTCAGGATCTGGGCTTTTGCTATAAAAAAAAATAATAAAAAAAAAATAAAGCAGTCTTTCCCTAGGAGCAGATGCTGTTAGTGTAGAAAGTACTGAGTTTTTAAAAGGTGGGCGTTAAGGAGGCAATTAACACCTTCATTCCGAAAAACTAGTGCAGAAGGCCAGAACATTAAATGATCAGGAGCTGTGAATAAGTTCTTGCATAGTATATAGATAAGAGAAAATCAACTTTCTCTTTCTAAGTGGGAAGAAAAACAGGTTTGGATGAGTAGTGGGTGACAATAATTGAGTTTCTATTCAATAAAAGGTATTCTAATCTGAACTTAAGTGTTTTTATTCCTTTATGCTTGACTTTGTTTGACTATCATGTTGTTTCTAAGAAGTCAGAAATATATTAATAATGTTATTATTTTAATGAAGAGCTCCATTTTTCTAGTAAAAAAATAGGTGAATAGACAATTTATTCCATACCAACTGCTTTAACTACATACTTCTGAGGAAAGCTTTAATGCTTCTGATATCTAGGCAACCTGGACCTCTTTCCCTATCTTGCAGGTATTGGGGATAAGAATTCCTCCAAGGAGAGCAGGGCCCACTTTGATGAAAATAGACCCTTTAGTTCAGAAGCTAGATTCTGGATATGATTGCTGAACCACTGACAGTGATATTTGTGTGGAGGAGAGGGACTACAGGATTGAAGAGGACAAATGTTTCCAAGAGAGAAATAGATTAGAATTTATAGATTCTAGGCCAGTCTAAAAAAATTTTAGAATGTGTTATTAAAGAAATGGTTAGTAAACCTCTAGAAAGGGAAGCAGAGATCGCAATGACAGATCTTGGCTCCAGGAAAAACAGATCATGAGAGACTAGCCTTTTTTTTGGATGAGGTTTGTAAACAGGTAAATTAGGGAAATGCTATAGATATTTTGTTGTTCAATCTTCCTTTTCAGATATGTCAGATTCTTCACGAACCCATTTGGGGTTTTTTTGGCAAACGTTTTCTTGGCCAACAGTACTATAGATATTGTTTACTTGAATCCTGGTTCTGCTCATATCACTTTGCATTAGTTCATATAAGTTAAGTTTCTCTGAACTCATTCTATTCATCATTTTTTATGGTGTAATAGGATTCCATTACAACCATAATCCATTACAATTTATTTGCCATTCCCCAATTAATGGACACTCCCTCAGTTTCCAATTCTTTGCCACTACAAAAAGAGCTAACAATTTTTTTTGTACAAGTAGGTCCTTTTCCTCTCTCTTTGATTTTTTTTTTGGAATACAGACCCCATAGTGGCATTGCTGGGTCAAGGAATTTACATGGTTTTATGGCCCTTTGGGCATGGTTCCAGATTGCTCTTTAGAATGGTTGTATCAGTTCATGGTTCCACCAATAATGTATTAGTGTTCCAATTTTTCCACATCCTTTCCAACATTTATCATTTTCCTTTTTCATCATATTACATGGTACATGGTTGTAATGGAATACAATATATTGCACCATAAGAAACGATGAACCGGATGAGTTCAGAAAAACCTGAAAAGACTTATATGAACTGATGCAAAGTGAAGTGAGAAGACCCAAGAGAATAATGTATACAGTAACAGAAATATTATCCTGTGGAGGACTAAGTCATTATCAGCAAAGCAAGTTCCCAAGATATCTACAAGGGACCATGATGAAAAATGCTGCTCATAGCCAAAGAAGGATTGCAGATCAAAGCATGCCATCTTCCACTTTATTTCCTTCATAAGTGTTTTATTGTATGTGTGATGTGTCTTCTGTCACAGCATGAGAAATATGGAATATATTTTGCATGAAAGCATTGGTATAATCTATATCAGACTATTTACCACGTAGGGGAGAGAAGGAGAGAGAAAATCTGAATCTTTAAATGTCAGAAAACAATTGTCAGAAAGTGTTTCTACATATAACTGGAAAAAAATAACAATGAGCATGGCAAATAAAAAAAGAAGAAACTGGTGCACTTCTCGGATTTTTGACAGTAGTGTGTTGGTGAATGTTTAACAACCAGCTCTTTGGGATATATACATATATATTATATACTGTAGTGCAGAGGTGCAATCAATCCTGCAAAATGCTAACTGCAGAATTTCTGGCAGTTAAGAGGGCTTAGAACCCTGACTAAGGGCAGTTGATCCCTGAGGCTTGGACAGAGCAGAGGGGGCAACTGAGCTTGGCCTTCAGGCTAAAACCTGGCTTTGAAACTGTGCTTTCCTCTTGAGATTTTGTAGTTTAGCTAATTCCTCTGGATCTCCCTGACCTTCCCTATTTCGTTCCCCATTTCCTTTCCTAATTTCCTGAGGGTTTTGGGAGAAGGGTGAATTTTGGGTGGTAGCAATCAAACTTTGAAGACTTAGTTTTCCCCATAGACAAGTAAGGTTTACCTTTGATACAAACTATATCCTGATTCATTGTTTATTACTTCCCTAACTTTAAAGGCAACAAAGCCTCCCAGGACTGAGTGAGAGCAGGCTCTTTCTCAGTCCATGCCATTCCTGTGTCCCTCCCCCACCTGGAGCTTCTCCCTAGGGTTGTTAGAGAAACCTTGTATCCCTCTGTCCTTTATAATCAAGCCTGAAACTTAATAAACCCTATTGGTATTTAATCAAACCTTTTGCTAAATCATTGGTTGAATGATAAAAGAGGGTTAAGGAGAGAAAGGAATTGTTTCTCTTGGTTCCTGAGGGGAGCTGGAGGCTTCCATTTTGGAGGAAGTGGTGATCATTATATTTCCTCTGAGAAGCCCGTCTATTTCACAGACAGGGAGGAGCCTCGGGACTGTCTGTGTGAACCTGAGAAACTGACTAGAAAGCCCTCTAGTTAGTTTCAAACCATTTCTGACTGTCCCTAACCTTTTGTCTGTAGAAGTGCCCTTCCTACCTGAAAGGGTTCAGCCTGTTTCCCTTCAGTGTCCTCTGTCTCAAGCCTGTGTACCCAGTCTGTGTCTCCCTGTTGTAGCTGCCTGCCCAACTACCTCATCATCTCCCCTTGCTGCTCATTATACTTCATCATCCTATATTTCCCTAAACTCAGCCATTCCCTTACATCTCTCCTACTACCTCAATCTACTACCTCCATTATTGCACCTTCCTTTCCTACCTACTGACCTAGGGACCCACAAACCCCATCCACTTGCTTTATTCCCTTATTACAATACACACACATAGATACATACATATGTGTATATATATATGTATATATATATGTATATATATATATATTATATATCCAGGACAGGCTTTTAAATTTAATCTGCATTATTAACATATTCCCCATCACTTTTTAAAAATCTAGACAATCAATAAAACAATAACACAAGCTCAGATTTATAGAATTTGCCAATTTCCAAGGTATAAATTTAAATTTAACATTTGGCTCTCCTGATATGAATTGATATTAGTTCTCTTGAACAATTTCTGTTTTCCTTCTTTTTGAAGATAATTTTCCTTAACAAAGAAAACAGAAGTCAATGTGAGTTGGGTAGTTCTGCTTCTAACTGTTGGTGTCATCCAATCCACTTCAAGGACAACTGTATGCTTTCCCTGATTGTCCTCTTGTGTCATACCTAGGTTAAAAAAATCTTCTTGTCGTTTTTATGACATCTTTTTTTATAGCTTTCCTAATGTTTTAGTAGTCCTACACTTTCTGGTATGGCAAATTAGTGACAATGAATACCTTTTAAATATGTTATCATAGCCTCTTAATATTTTGTTTTGATATCCTTTAGAGATATAGGTAATAGAATACTGAACTTAAAGTCAAGAAGAGCAGAGTTCAAATCCTGTTTCAGAAACATATTTGACTGTGTGACTGTTGTGTGCAGATGCAAAGCATGGAATCCCTGCAAAGGTACAGGGAGAGCCTCACCCAGAATTCCAGGGGACCCCCCTGGAGAACTTTGGGTGAGGGGCAGTTGAGAAGGGTTGAAGACAGTTATTTTGTGGGATTGGATGTGAGCAGATACTCTGTTTGATTCTCCTGACTTGGGGTTTCTCCTGAGAAACCATTGTAGCATAAACTAGTGATTTCTACTCATAGGATTAGCCTATTTGTTAGTAGTATTCTTCATTAATATAATTATATAATTATTTAGTAAATAGAGAGTAAGATATTTATCTATAGCAAGAGAGCCAGTTTTAGTTAAATGCTTCATCCCTCCAGTGAGGAGGGGGAAGGGGCATCAATTTAACAGTTTAGGGTCACCTTTCCTTTTTTCAATATACCTTCATTAACTTCTCTAATTTTCCTTGTTAATTCCTAATATAACTTTTTACCTTCAAATCTGTGCCTGATAATTATTTGGAAAATACTTACAATTCAGTCTGAACTTCTAGATTGAATCCTGTTGGCTGCCAGTTTAAGATCTCCTCTGTCCTCAACAGTTAGATAAATAATTTCTATATATCTCCTCTAACTGACCTGAGAGGAATATAAACTTAAGAAAGAAACATTATTGGGGTTTCAGCCATAACAGAAACTCACCAGAAGAATCTTATTCCTGTCTTCATTACCAACGGAAGCAGAAGCAGTTAGAGGGGGAGAGGTTTGAGAATCAGGAGTGTTTTACCCCCTCCTTTCCTCACTGTAACCTGTCAATCTAGGGCTCTTGACTTAAAGCTATATTTGGCCCTGAAAACATTTATCTGCTTCTCCAAACTATCTGTTATTATCATCATAACAGTGATCCTGAAAAAGTCACTTAACCTCTTTTGGGTTCAGTTTTTGCATCTGTAAAATGGAAGTAATAATAGTATCTATTTGATAGGGTTATTAAATCAAATGAGATTAATACACATAAAGTACTTATTTAACCTTAAAGGGTTAAATAAAAGCCAGCTGTTTTTATTGGTCTATATTGTTTTACTCTAAGTTGTCATCTATTCAATGTATCAGAAGTCAGAAATCATAATGATCTCCTTATCATTATTCTCATAGTATCCTTGTTATTCATTCTTATTCATCTGCCCTACATTTCCCTCTTTTTTGTACATGTTTGAGTTCATCAAGAAGCTTCCTTGGAGCCACATTTGTCTTTGTAGACCCCTCAATGAATAACACATTTGTAATTTCTATTGTGAGAATTTAATTTCTGATGGTTGATTTCTCTCTTAGAGGTTCAGGCCTTGGAACTGTATCGATCTCCTCCTGAAACTCATTGAAATTCATGTAGATATGAGTGGCTGTGACATTTTTACTACTGTAATCAATTTGCGTTATTTCCACTCCCTTCCAAAGTTACAATCATCTTCCTCACCAACCAGTCCCTCCTTGTGGGGCATAATTAGGTCTCAAAAAAAATCATTCTTTCTTGTCACTTCCTCTACCTGTGGGAAGACAAAATCATCAAATCAAGAATGAATAGATTCTTAAGTGAGAAAGAGACAGAGAGACCTACAGAAAGGGACAGATCTGGGATAGCTAGAGAGCACAGAGGATAGAGTTCTAGATCTGTAGGCAGAAGGTCCTGGTTTCAAATTTGGTCTCAGACACTTCCTAACTGTTTGACCCTGGGCAAGTCACTTAGCTCCATTTGCTTAAACCTTGCCCTTCTGTCTTAGAGTTGTTACTAAGATAGCAAGTAAGAGTTGTTTGTTTTTCAAACCCTTACCTTCCGTCTTGGAATCAATACTGCATATTGGTTCCAAGGCAGAAGAGCAATAAGGGCTAGGCAAGGGGGATAAAACGACTTGCCCAGGGTCACACAGCTAGGCTGTCTGAGGCTAGATTTGAGCCTAGGACCTCCCATCTCTGGGTCTGGTACTCCATTCACTGAGCTATCTAACTGCCCCAAGAGTTTATTTTTTTTTTTAAGAGACAGAGGCACAGAGAAAGAGAGAAAGATAGACAGAGTGTGCACCACCCTGTCAATGCATGCCTGATGATTCTTGTCATAAGTATATTTTAACTCACATTAAGATCCCCTCATGCACTTCTTCTACATAATAATAATGTACATACATATATGTAGCATTTTAGAATTTACAAAACACTCTTTTTGTACTGCGAGACAGATATTGTAAATATCATCATTCCCATTTTATAGATGAGGAAACTGAGTCTTAGAGAAGCTCTTTGAGAGTGACTGGGGTCACACCCTTAATAAGGTTAGAGTTTCCTATCTCTAAAGTCTAATGCTTTTTCTACTGAGTTACAATGCCTTGGGGCATTATCTTTTTCTACAACTGCTAATAGTTCTGTCTCAAACACCAATCTTCATTAGCAAAACATCCCTTTCCCTGAATAGTGTTGGCTAACCAGTGGCAAATTCTTAGTTCATCTATTCTTAGACTACATGGGGATCACCAAATGGTTCACCCTCTTATTACTGTGTGTTAAAATATTTTCATATAAATGGATTTTTTAGTTCCCCAAAACAACATTAGTCATTATTACACATAAATAAAGCCTTTGAACTTTCCCCAGTTTCTAGGTATATTTTGTTGGATGCTTGTCCTTTATGTACTGTCTAAAATATAGCATATATATTTTAAATACTTGCCTTCTAAGACAGACTATGCTAAGCAATTCAGGTTAAGTGACTTTCCCAGGATCATACAGCTATCAAGTGTCTGAGGCCAGATTATAACCCAAGTCCTCCAAATTCCAGGCCTGGCTTTATCCACTGAGTCACCTAGCTGTCACAATATATTATTTAAAATATAAATTTAAAAAAGAATTGCTCTTTGGGGTAATTTTTCTTCTATACATTATAGAATGGCTTATGTCTAGAGGTATTTATTTATTTTATTTATTTATTTAAAAAAATTTTTTTTAACCCTTAACTTCTGTGTATTGGCTCCTTGGTGGAAGAGTGGTAAGGGTGGGCAATGGGGGTCAAGTGACTTGCCCAGGGTCACACAGCTGGGAAGTGTCTAAGGCCAAATAGAGGTATTTATTTTTAAGATCTTCTCTGGCCTTAGGAATCTCTAATAATCAAAGATTCTTAACATCGTCACAAAAAATAATTACTAAGTGCCTAGCTTTGTGCTAGTTCCTATGCAGAGCTAATTTTTAAAAGCCCAAGAGCAATAATGTTCCAATGCAGCAACTGTGGTTTTTTTTTTTATCAGATGCAAAAATAATTGCTTATTTTACCATTTTACGGTGTTCACATTAATACAATTTTACGGTTGGGAACTGAAATTTTCAAAAATATAGAAAATGGCAACTGCAAAGTTTCCTGAAGCAATATTAATTTGGTATCTAATTTTAACAGTATTTTAAATTGTATGTCTATTACCACTTAGGCAGTTATTAAATGTACATTTAAGAATGTTCAGCAATCTGCAGTGTGGCCAAGTTAAAACTGCCACAGGATGCTCAAGGCTAGATGGCATTAATAGCATTCATGCTAATAAGATACTGCTGTGGCAGTAGATTTTCAAATGATTTTCAAGTCTTTCCAAGTGATTAGAATCCATCAACCTTTGGCCTCTTTTCTTTTCTTAATTGAGGACTAGATATAGCGGGAGCTCCCCCAAGAGCCTTTGGTGTTCCAGAAGGATTCTCAGGCAATTCAGGGCATTCTCACTATCTTATTGCTAAGTCTTATTACCTGTTTAGTACTACTTGCCTTAGAGCCTTCAGTACAAAATTCACATTTCTGCACTTTTGACTAATTATCATAGCAATAGTGGATGAATAAGATGAATTGAAATAGAGAAAGACCAGGTAGGTCACAACACTATCACAGAAACTAAGTCTCTAGCAGAAAGGAGTGGGCAGGGGGCAGCTAGGTAGCTCAGTGGATTGAGAGGCAAGCCTAGAGATGGGAGGTCCTAGGTTCAAATCTGGCCTCAGACACTTCCCAGCTGTGTGACCCTGGGCAAGTCACTTGACCCCCATTGCCTACCCTTGCCACTCTTCTGCCTTGGAGCCAATACACAGTATTGACTCCAAGATGGAAGGTAAGGGTTTTGAAAGAAAGAAAGAAAGAAAGAAAGAAAGAAAGAAAGAAAGAAAGAAAGAAAGAAAGAAAGAAAGAAAGGAAGGAAGGAAGGAAGGAAGGAAGAAAGAAAGGAGAGAAAGAAAGAAAGGAGAGAAAGAAAGGGGTGGACGGTGGTCTAAAATTACAGATAGGCCAAGGAGAATGAGGATCAAGAAAATGCCATTAGATTTAATTAACAGATCATTGGTAAGTTTGGAGAAGAGTTTCAACAGAGGGATGTGGTCAGAATTGGAGGGATTGTTCATTTGGGGTCTTTTGTGTATGAGGGTGAGTATTGATGATGTTGGGGGGTGTATCTGGACTCCCCACTTGATAGCTTTCAATGGGCCAGTATAGCTAATACCTCACCCCCACACAGAGAAGACCTATGAGGGTATAGTTCTCAAGGGGGCTTCCCCAAATGGATAAGCTATGGTGGAGATGTTGGCAGATGATATTGGGTTTCAGTTGAGCCCCTGGTGGCTGGATCCAATCTTCTGTGCCACCAGTCTTGGGTCAAGCCTCCCCCAACCCCAATTCAAAAGTTTTTTTTTTCTCTTCAAAATAGAGTTAGTATTTGTCTTCCCCTCAGCCACCCGATGGTCTCCTCCCCTCAAGGTAACAGCCCCAAACTACAACTAATAAACTAATAAGGATTTATTTGAATGATATGGGATTTCAGGGACTAGGGAAAGGGTTATTTAGGGATTTATTTGAGGTAAGAGGGAATAAGGGAAACTACCCTAACAACTAAGAATCCCCCTTCAAGAGATCAGCTCTGGCTTCTATGTAGCTTGATCCTAGAAACTGACTCTCTCTCTCTCTTTCACTATCTCCTAACTTTATCACTAGCTATCACACAAGGAATAACAGAAAGGAAAGAGTACAAACTAGACTCAGAAAAGGTCCCCAGGTGCCCGCTCCTTCTCGAGTCTGGGCACTATGGCCAAACTGAAGCACAACTAACACAGATTCCTCTTTGTTGGCAATGAAGATCTGTAGAATGAGTTTAGCTGTTGTAGTCTCCAAAGATGCCAGAGAATTTGAGGTTTAGAAGAGCTGTTTCCTCCCAGGTCTTCCCTGCCACCCTCTACCACCCAAGCCCCCCAGAAAGAGCTTGAAAGTCCTCCGGAGTTTTTTGTAGTTGAGAATCTTCAGAATCTTCACCAAGATCCCTCCTTCACTGGCTCCTCCCAAAAGGAACCTCCTCAAGATTCCATGAGGCCAGCTTCAGCTCCAAATCCCAGATGTGTGCTTGATTGAATCCTTGATTTGCTCCCTTCCAACTCTTACATTTGGTATTCAAGAATGATATAGGTCACTACACTGAGGTCAATGTATAGCATGTCTGTGACTGAGCAGAGTTCAGAAGGCTCTACCATAGGTTGGGCACAAATAGCATACATGAACAATTGGAATGGAGATGTTTCTAAATTTGTCATTTCTTTCAAGGTTCTGCAATTCTGCTTTGTGCGTAGAGGTGCTTTGTGCACTTGCTGATATGGGCATGCCATACAGGATGGTCCTGTGCCAGTGTCTCCTTTGTCTTAAAATTGATATTAAAGCTTTCCAGAGAGACCTTGAGAATATACTGGTATCAGTTCTTTGGACCTCCATGTGAATACTTGCCTTGTGTGAGTTCTCCTTAAAATAGTCTTTAAGGAAAACATTAATTTGATTTTCAAACAATGTGGCCAGCCCATCAGTACCATGCTCCTTTCAGTAAATCTGAATTCTTGGCAGTTAAACTTGAGAAAGAACCTCAGTGCCTGGCACCTCATCTTGCCAAGTGATCTTCATAATATTCCTAAAAAATGCAAATGCCAGTTTCCTGGCATGGCACTGGTATACTGTCCAGGTTTCACAGGTATACAACAATGAGGTCAGCACCACCACTAGTCTTTCCTAAATATCCTGGTACACCCAGATTTGAAGAGTCTGAGAAATGAATGGATAATTAGGAATCGTAGGCACTAAGAGTACATGTTATCAGAACTTGGCAGTGAAAATACTTAGAAATAGCTAGCTAGAGGAGATGACAAGGTCAAATGATTTTTTTTAAAGGCTAGAGCAGATCTCAGCATATTAGTGGTTAACAGAACAGGAACCGTTAGAAAAGGAGAGACTGAAGATGAGACATGGAGGGAAGGAGAGAGAAAAGGAGTGACCCAGGTAAATTCCCAGTGGAGATGGGAAAGAATGAGTTCAAGAAGGGCTATGTTCATACCCTTTGACTCAGCATTATCACCCCTAGGTTTATACCCTAAAGAGGTCAAAGAGGAAAAAGATCCACATGTATAAAAATATTTATAGCAGCCTTTTTCAATGGTAAAAAACTGGAAAATAAAGTGGTGCTCATCGATTGGGGAATGACTAAAAAATTATGGTCTGTGAATGAAATGGAACACTATTGTGCTTGCAAGAAATGATTGAGTTTCAGAGAAACCTGGGGAAAACTGATGTGATGAAGGGAGAACAAGGAGAACAATTCATTCACCCATTTATTTATTTATTTAGTCACTCACTCATTCATTCATTTATTTAATTTTAATTTTGAATATTTTCCCATAGTTACATGTTTCATGTTCTTTCCCTCTCCCCCAAACCCCCCTAACCCCACTTAGCCAATGCACAATTCCACTGGGTTTTACATGTATCATTGATCAAGATCTAATTCCATATTATTGATAGTTGGACTAGAGTTATCGTTTAGTGTCTACATCTCCAATAATATCCCTATTAGCCCATGCATTAAAGCAGTTGTTTTTCTTCTGTGTTTCTCCTCCCACAGTTCTTCCTCTGAATGTGGCTAGTTTTCTTTTTCATAAGTCCCTCAGCCTTGCTCTGGATCCTTGCATTGCTGCTAGTAGAGAAGTCTGTTATGTTCGATTGTACCACAGTGTATCAGTCTCTGTGTACAATGTTCTCCTGGATCTGCACAGAGAACAATTTATACAATAACAATATGATAAAGAGAAGCAACTTTGAAAGATTAAATAACAATCAATGCAATGGCCAACAATGATTTCAGAACTAGAGTAGATATAGTGCTGGACTTGAAGTAAAAGACTTGAGTTCAAATTTGGACTCAAAAGATGACTAGCTATGTGATCCCACACAAGTCACTTAATCTCTATTTGTTTCAGTTTTCTTACCTGTTAAATGGCATCTACCTTCCAGGGTTGTTATGAAATTAAATGAAATAATATTTGTAAGGTGCTTAACACAGTGCCTGGCACATAGTAGGTACTATATAAATGTTAGCTATGATAATGATGATGAAATATGTTTTCTTCATCCTGACAGATGGTCTCAAATGTAGATTTAGACATACTTAAAAATGTTTTTTCTTGATTATATGTATTTGTTACAAGATTTTTTCTTTCTTTTTTTTTTTAATATGATGGGTAAATAGGGAGAAGGGAGAGAGAGGAGAATTTTCATTACTTAAAAATATTTTCAAAAAGAAAAGCTACTTTTCTTTATAGACAAGAGCGAAGGAGGAGAAAACAAGGGGTACAGAGATTTGAAGTATGGACTAGGCTAGATGAGGCAAGTTGCACTGGATAGCCTCAATTTTTTTTTTTCAGTCAGGTGAAGTTATTGCTAAGAAACAAGGAGCTAGGAATGCTGTTAAGGACTTGAGAAGAGAGGAAAAACTGCTATAGGAATGACTGACAGGACCAATAAAGGAAGAATAAAATAATTGCTAAGGGTATAGTTAAGGTGAGATAATGTAAATTTGGAGTGGTCCTGGCCACTTAATTGTATGACTTCCTTCAGGGCTAGTTGGCAGCCTCAGAATAGGAGAGAAGAATGCAGATGAGGGAGCTACCCCAGCATTGACAGTGTATAAGGTGGATAGTAAAAAGAGATTCAGAGGTGGAGGCTGTGTGGACTGGTTATGAAATCTGTGGTCCAAGGATATGAAATGAATGCCAGCGATTCTCTTCACTATTCAAAGAGGCATATTATTCAGGAAAGTCTCTTTCTATACACAGAAGGAAAGATTTCTGAAGTCTTGAGGCAATTTTCAAGGTAGGTACTAGCCAAGAAATTTCCTTTCTCAGACTAGAAGACTAGATGCCATGATCATGCTGCCTAGGAAATTTGCTTTTGCTGTGTAGAAGGCCATTTTCTAGGACCCTTGAACATGAAACTGCAGAGAAGAAATCCTCAAGAATGACACTAGAAACTGGGGCTCAGAAACGCACATTGTTCAGACATTATGGGTAATCACCTACATCTCTATGAGCTTGTGGTCTTCTTTCACTGTAACAAATGCTGTAATTCCTTTACATCAAGGGTGTCTACTTTTAGGTATCTAATAAATTAATAAAAAAAGAAAAGGAAAACTAAAGAAACAACAACAAAGGCAAAGGTGTTCCTAATCTCTCCTCTTGTGGGTGTCAGGGCATATGGGTGTCATCTTCCTCTATTTCAAGGCAGTCATCAATGGTTTTGGACATAGAGAATCTCCCAACTACTGTATGCTCCAGATCTCTAACAGAGAGAGATGCAAGAAAAAAAATTTTAGAAAGTGACCGAATCTTTAAGGATTCCTTTTGTGGGTCAGTGTAAATGAATCTCTCCTCTAACAAGAATCCATCCTCTAAAGATCCTCAGCCAACCAATTTATATTTTGGTGGCCCCTTCTAGAAGGAGCTCAGAGTTGTTACAAATTAACCAGTTCATTTTGGGGGCAACCCTAGTTAATACATCTTAGGAAGATCTCTTTTGTCTTCTCAACGAGATACCCAGTGGTGGACAGTGGTATGCCCATCCATACCAAGAAGCATTGGGCCTGAAGTCAGGGAGATCTAAGTTCAAGTCCAGCTTCAGATACTTACCGGCTGTGTGATCTTGGGCAAGACATTTATTTTTGCCTTAGTTTCCTAATTTGTAAAATGAGCTGGAGAAGGTAAATGGCAAATCATTTGAGTATCTTTACCAGGAAAACCCCAGATGGGGTCACAAAGGGTCTGACAGGACTTAAAAATAACTGAACAACAAAACACTATACTTTCCTTACAACACAACTTTAGTCTTACATTTTCTAGGAGACTTTGCCTTGTTATCACCTCTAATCTCCTCCCCTTCTATGTTTTAACCTTACAACACAACTTTAGCTTTATATTTTCTAGAACATCTTCCTTTGTTACAACTCCCCACACCTTCCTCATCTATGTTCTATTCTTTTTTTTACTTAAACCCTTAGAATACATAAAAGTATGGGTTCTAAGGCAAAGTAGTAAGGGCTAGGCAACTGGGGGTAAGTGACTTGCTGGATCACACAGCTAGGAAGTATCTGAGGCTAAATTTTGAACCCAGAACATCCCAACTCTAAGCCTAGCTTTCTATCTACTGAGCCACCTAGCTGCTGCCTCTTTTCTATTCTTGTAGCGGAAACTTGTAAGTTCCTTGAGTATTTGTTTTTTTTTTTTTTGTTAGTATGCTTAGCACCTAGGATACTGTCTTAAACATTTTAAGTCCTTAGTACACGTTTGTTGAACTGATCATCCCTTCTTTGAATGCCCACAATACATTTACTTTTAAATTATTTAAAGTCGTAATGTTCATAGTATGTACTTCAGTTCAACTTCTTTCTAAATAGCCAAATGGCTAGAAAGATTTGCCTCCTTTTCTTCATCTCCCTCTGCTCACTTCTCAATCATCATTCAAATGAAATATCTTATTCCAAAGTTATCAGCTGTTTGTTAATTACTAAATTAATCATTCAAGAGAGTCATTTATTAAGCATATGGTGTAGGGCAGGCATTGTCCTAACTGCTCAAAAATACAAAGAAATAGCCTTTTCTTAGTCATTATTGTTTCTTGCTTCTCTTCTTACTTTTCTGAACATTCTCCTTTATTGGTTCATCCTCTTCCTCTCTGATCATTAAGGATAGGCTTCCTGAAGGACTCTGTCTTGGGTCTTTTTCTTTTCTCTTTGCACTCTTTCATTTGGCAGTCACATCAGCTATTATGAGTTTAATTATCATATTTTTGTAGTAACTTCCAAATTTATTTAATTTAGTCTTACTCTCTCTGTTGCATGTCTTGGTGCTAAACAACTTTACTTGGATATTTTGTATGTATCCCAAACTAAAATACATGTAAAAGGGAACTCATATTTTTTTCTAAAACATTTCTTTTTCCAAATGACCATTTATCTGTTGATGGCATCACTATATTTCCTGTGACCCGTATTCATAACTTTCTGAACCATCTTTGATTTTTTCCTTTCTCTCAACAACTGTATCCTATTGTGTGCCATCTTAATAGTTCTGCCTTCACATTTTTTTATACTTTTCCACTCACACAGTCTCCCATCTACTTTCTACTCTTATTTTTTCAACTGAACTAGTGCAATAGCGTCCTTATTTGTCTCTGCTTTTAGTTTCTTTCCTCTACTAACCATCTTCCACACAAGTGGTCAAATTTATATTCTTCCAACATGTCACCTCTATATATCTGTGGCTCATACATTCTAAGTGCCTTAATACAATGCATGTTGCCTTGCCTCAACTAAAAAATATTCAATGGTTCCCTGTTTCCTGAATCTAGAACAAAATACTCCTTTGTTTGAGATTTAAAGCCCTTCACATTCTGGCTCCCACATAGCTATCGGGGTTTACTTCATATTGCTCTTTCATGCATTCTCCATTCCAGTGAAACTAGCCTGTTAACTGTTTTCTCGTAGAAAACATTACATTACCACATCTATGTCTTAGTACATGTAGTCCTTCATGTAGCAAATGCAGTCCCTTTTCACCCAAGTCTTAGAATTTCTAGCCTCCTTCCAAATATAGCTCAAGCACTACCTTCTACAAGAGTCATTTCTTGATTGATCTTTAATTGTTAGCACTCGTTTCCTCTTGAAATTATTTTGCATTTACTTACTTGGGTACATGTGGAATACCCCAGGAGAATGTAAGCTCCTTGAGGTCAGTGACTTTTTCTCCCACCCCTATCCGGGCTTCTTGTTCTCAGAACATATAACTTAGTGTAGATGCTTAATAAATAAATATTGATTGAATTGTATTTCCTCACTAGCTTTGAACTTAAGTTCCTCAACGTCTGTCTGTCTGTCTCTTCCCACTTTCCCCCTCAAAGCAAAGCGGCTACAATGACCTCTGTTTCCTTTTAACTCCTGGGAAATATTGTGAGAATCGAATGTAATTTGTAAGATCTGTGGATCATCTTTAAAATAGTTAATAGATTCTCATCCCTTCCCTTTGCCAAGATGAGAGATCCTCAAGTGTTGTACCCTGTCCACATTCTGAGACTTTTTCAATGTATGGATCAGTTCTACTAACTTAATCCTCTTTTTCTATTTGTTTGATCCCTTCTGGGAGGGAAGGAATACTAAGGGAAATTACAGTATTGTTTTTTAGAAAAACAAAATGCATCAGTAAAAACTTACTTTTTAAGAAAAATAAATATTTATACCAATACATTACAAGGTATTTCTATTATGCGAAAATAGCAGAACTACAAAAACAAACGTTTGAAACATCCATGTACATTAAAGTCATCTTTATGATTTTCTTTTCTCTGTGCAACCATGTAGCACGCTTAGAATAGTCTTCTTTCTTCTTCTTTTTTAAATATTGTTAGCAATAGATTCAGTATCTGGTCTTGATGGAAACTTTTGGTAAAGACTCCCAGACAGAAGGGAATAAAGAAAAGAGGGATTTAATGTGGAAGAAAGGATGATTTGCATACACAACTTCCCAAAATCATAGAGAGAAGCAATAATAACTTATCCTGAATCAAGAAATGATCACAACAAGCCTAAAAAGATTAATTCCGGGCATTCAGTTCTCCGCTTTCACTTATTAATTTACAGTAAAGCTGATAGTGACACGTGAACTACATATCCCATCATGTACTGCGAGGAGTCGGCGTTCGTTTGAAGACCTTACAAGTCACTCGGGTTACCCCTGCCTTATTTGAAAATAAACGTTAACGACCAGAGTCGATATTTAGCACCAGAGGTAGATATCAAAGGCGTTCCCTGCGTCTTGGTGGTCGCGGCGAGAGTTTCATAGACTGTGGGACTGCAGCGATTCTGTTCAGGCACCGTCATTGCCTTCCCTATCTCTCTTTCTGGGCCCTCCATGCGTTCAGAGAACCGGGTAGTCGGCCTCCAAGATGGCTGCGTTGTTGGCGGTAAATTCGGGTAAGAGCCGGTGGGGCCCCTGATTGATTCCTCGGCCGTGGGAAATCCTGACCCCAGCACCAGCTCCCTGGGTCCCTGAGCATTGGGGTGCAGGGTGGGTTGGGGCGAGGCGCGGGAGCGCACAGCTCTAGTCTCTGCGGGAGTTTGGGCATCGATGCGGCCCTGGCGTTGCGGCCAGCCTCGCGTCACGCCCCTCAGCGGGATTTGAATGCTGCGGCCACTGCCGAGGCCGCCCCGGTTTGCTTACGCCCTGGCGGGGCTGGGTAGAGTGGTCCAAACGGCTCTCCCGCCTGCCCTGGAGGCGTTGGTTCGCGTCCCTGGGCTGCAGGCCTCCCCAGCTCGGCCTGGGGGGGTTTGCAAAACGCTATGTAATCTCGCGTGGATCCTCATCTACTTGGAGAGAAAAGGGCCGTACTTTCATTCTTTTATTGTTGTCTTGTCTGACCCTTCGTGACTCCATTTAGAGTTTTCTTGGCGGAGATACTGAAATGGTCTGCATTTCCTTTCATAGTATTCATTTTACAGATGGGGAAAGGAAAGGGAAGGAAGCAGAGGTTGTGACTTCTCCAGGGTTTTTATAGCCTTCGGAGGTTGGGGCTAGGATTATCATCCTCATTTTACAGTTGAGAGAAATGAGGCTGTCAGAGATTAAGCAGCTTGCTAGAGTCGCGGTGTTTTTTTTTCCCTCTTCACATTATTATTCTATTTAAAAAAAATTTTCCCCCATGGTTATGAGATTCTTTTTATCTCTCCACTCCCAGAGTTGACAAGCAATTTCACTTGTAGAATTTTTAATCCTGGGAGGCAGGTGCTGTTATTATCCCCACTTTAAATGGGGATCCTGAAGCAGTTCAGTGAACTTGCCCAGGGTCACAACAGGGTTGGGAGGTATGTAGCTTTTTATTTTCATCCCCATTTTACAGATGAGGACACTGAGGCCATCAGAGGTTAAGTGACTTGCTCAGTTCACACAGCAAATAAGTGTCTGAAGCTGGATTGGAACCCGTCTTCCTGCCCATTGCTTCCTGTTCTGTGCCACCTGATTGCTTCCATTCTTTTTTTCATTTAGTGCTTGAAGTACAGGTGTTGAAGACTGGGGTTAGTGGACTAAGAAGTGCAAAGGTGCATTATAAAAACAGATTGTGATTTGTGCTTTTCAGGAGTTAAAAGTACATGGTAGAAGCAGTGTATAGAAAGCAAGGGAGAGAGTCAGTACATATTGATTGAGATCTTCTAATTGTTTCCTGGGTCCAAGAAGATCTTGTCTCCCCAACAAGCCTACTGTCTGTATTGGAGTGCTAGTATTGGAGGAAACAGTGCTAGTATTGGAGATTTTAGGATAATCATCTAGAACTGGAGGGGATCTAAGAGGCCAACTAGGCCAGTTCTTTCATTTTTACAGACAAGATAAACTGAGTCTTAGGAAGCTCTAGTGACTTGCCCAAATTGACATAGTGAGTTCTTACAATTAGTACTAAAGTACTTTCTTACTGTATCCTGGGCACTGTGCTAAGAGTTGGTAATACAAAGAAAGATAAAATAACTGTCCTCCAGAAACTCACATTTTAATGGGGGAGACAACATGCAAACAGTTTTACATGCACAACATATATAGTGTAGATGTAAGGTCATTTCAGAGGGAATGAATTTTGGGGTAAGGAGGGATTTGGCAGAGAAGGTAGAATTTGAGCCGAATCTTGAAGGAAGCTATGGGACTGCGGTCAGGAGAGAGAACATTTTGGTAATGGAAGACAGTAAAAAGACCCCAAGTCAGCAGATTCCACATTTACTAAACAACATATTTAAACAATATACCACTTTAAGCAAATACTTAAGGATCTCTAACTTTGGGACATTGCATTTCTGTGACTTAGAGAAATCCTAGAGGGGCTTTGAGATATAAAGAAGATAAAAGGACTCATCTAGAATCACTGCCTATTAAGTATCAGAAGAGGGATTTGAACCCATATCTTTTGATTCTTAGTCCATTCCCCCATGAATTAATTTTCTTTTTTTCTTTTTTGTCAGTTAATAAACATATTAAGGACTTAATATGTGCCTGTATTTGGATGATATGAATAAGACCAAGTATTCTTTCTGTAATTCGTATGTGTGAAAACTCCCTGGCTTTATGGTCATTGCTCATGTGCAGGATCTCTTCTTCAGGCTTGTTTGCCTATTCTGAGATGCTCAGTGGCTTTACTCATGTGGAATCATCCTCTTCTTTTCCAAAGAAAGCTGATCTGCCTGCTGCTCCTGATTCCTAGCTTTTCCCAACCTGCTATACTTCCATGAGTTGGAATTTGTACTGAAATGGATCCTTTTAATTATTTTTCCAAAGATGAGAATGTTCACTCAGATTTTCTTCTTGATATATTCTGCTAACCTTAGTGATCACTTAGAGTTCCAAAGTTTTTGAGCTGGTGGGCCAGTAAACCTAAGGCTTACTTAGAAACATTACCCCTTATCAGAATACTTAATTGTAGAAATCTTTCCTCTATTCCTTGGACTGTTTTATATTCCTTGTATGGATAAAAGACCTTTAATCATAATTCATTTTATTAGGCATCTTCTCAGTTTTGCATCTTTTCAGATGTATAGAAAAAGCAAATCAATATAAAACATGATTTTAATTTAGTTACAGCAATATTCATATAAGAGGTTTCATTGACTCTCCGCCCTTCAGGAACAAATGCCACCTGCTGGACAAAGTGAGGGCTGTCATCTCCAGCATCAATTCTAGGCATTGAACCCTCCTGCAAAATCCCCTGGAAGAGGACTCAGTTTGGGTGTCCTGTGGATTACAAAGCAAGGAGATCTTAGTTCTGTGGTATCTTCCTTTGGCACCGTGGATCAATCAGTCAGTAGTATTTGTTACATATCTGCTGTGTGCTAGCCACTGGGGATGCAAAGACAAAAATGAAAGAATTTGTTAACTGGAGATATGCATACACAAAAGTCTATACAAATGAGATACAGAGTAAATGAAAGATAATTGTAATAAGGTTAGGGAGGGGCATCACTTGCAAGTGGGGAGATCAGGAAAGGCTTTATGTAGGAGGTAACATTTGAACTGAACTTTGAAAGAAACTAGGGATTCTAAGGGATAGAAGTTAAGAAGAAGGCCTGTGAGAAGGTATGAAGAAAGGAAATAGATTATCATTAAGAGATATGGCAAGAAAGCCAGTTTGGATGTTATGGAGGTAATGTATAATAAACATGGAAAGGTAGATTGTGAGGGTTTTTTTTTTTTTTTTTAACCTTTACCTTCCATCTTAGTGTTAGTTCTAAGTCAGAAGAGTGGCAAGGGCTAGGCAATCAGGTTAAGTGACTTGCCCAGGTTACACAGATAGGAAGTGTCTGAGGCCAGATTTGAACCCTTTAAAATGCCTGAGGAGTTTCTGATCTTTCAGGTAATAAGAGTCACTGAAGTTTATTGAGTGACAGGGTCATTCTTGTGCTTTAGGAATATCACTTTATTAGCTCTTCTTCCTTGAATTTCTCTTACCCAGGCCCCTTTACTCTGCTTCCTTCTCTTCAGTAGGGGTTAGGGATTAGACCAGACCTTTTCTTACTGATGTCAGTAGTTGCTTGCCTTTCAACCTTAATCGATGGAAACTTTCTGGAGGATGCTATCTTTACATTGAGGGATATATTAGGAAGCCCCCTAAAAACCCAAATTGGGTGCATCTAAGCAGAGAGTTGAACTTCTAAACGTTCTATTGACCTTGAGCTATAGGAGACAGGGAGCTGTCAACTGTGTGAGTTTTTTAAGGTAAATAAATTTTCAAACTATTTTTCAGATTAAGAGGGTTCTGACAGGACAGAACTTTGTATTGAATTTGATAAGATGAAATTTAATAGTAATAAATTTAATGTTTTATTCTTGTTCAGAAATCAACTTTATAAGTATAAAATGGTAACCACATAATTAAGCAGTAGTTTTTCTTGAAAAAAAAATTAGAATATAAAATATAAAAAAAGTTAATGTACTCTTTTTTTTTTTTAAACCCTTACCTTCCATCTTTGGCTCCAAGGCAGAAGAGTGGTAAGGGTAGGCAATGGGGGTCAAGTGACTTGCCCAGGGTCACACAGCTGGGAAGTGTCTGAGGCCAGATTTGAACCTAGGACCTCCCGTCGTCTCTAGGCCTGACTCTCAATCCACTGAGCTACCCAGTTGCCCCCAAGTTAATGTACTCTTGGGTGAATTAAGAGAGCCATCTCTTCCAGGAATAAGATAGTGATAGTCCTATTGTACTCTGCCCTGATCAGACATCATCTGGAACATCACTGTGTTTGGTCCTGAGTGCTGCAGTTTTAAGAAAGACATTAATATACTAGATTGCTAGAGATTGCCCAGAGGAAGACATTCAGAATGATTAAAGGCCTGGACTTTTGAGATTAAATCGAAGGAACTGTTTTTTTTTTTTGCCTTGAAAAAAGAAGATACTGGGATTGTAACAGCTGCCTTCAAGTATTTGAATGAGCTGTTACATCGGTAAGGGATTATATTTCTTTTGTTTGTCCTTATGGGGGAAAGCCAGGAGCATAGAGTAGAAATTGAACAGGCAAATTCCCACTTGAGTTCAGGAAAAATTTCCTAACAGTTAGAGCTCACCAAAAGTAAAATGATTGTATGGAGTAGTGATATATATTTCCTCTGCTCTCAGATATTTAAGCAGAGTCTGGATGACCACTTATTGGATATGGCATGGGAAAAAGGAAGATTTCTTTTGTATTTGACTACTATGGTAGATGTCTATGGGAGTCCAATCCAATTCACAAATTCTGTGTCAGTGACTTAAATTTTGTGGTTCTTGACTTTCCTACATACTTGATTGAACCGACCCAATAGACTTTTCCCATCATGTTGGCAAATAGTTCTTGATTGTGGTGTTTGGGGGTATTCTTTTATAGTCTTAAAATTTTGAATCAGAATCTTAGAACTTGAAGCGACTTTTTGTGACCCATATGCTAGTCCAATCTCCTGCCTAGTGCAGAAATCTTTGTAAAATACCACTCAATATTTGCTTGAATATATCCGGTGATGAGGAGCTCGCTATTTTCATAGGTAAGCCTATTCGGTCTATTCTGAATTTAAATCTGCCTTTTAAAAATTTTTACCTCATTGATTCTAGTTCTGACTTTTAAGAGATATGAAGAATATGTCTAAACTTTATTCCTTGTGCTTAGCCCTTATAATATATGAAAACTATTTCTATATTCCTCTTATTTATTCTTCCCTGTTGGCTTTTAGATGATAAAGAGCATCTTTATCATTTAGTATTAATATTAGAGCTGAGTTACCAATATCAGTTCCTTGAGCAACTCTTCACTGTTCATTATTTTAGTTGCCACCCTCTCTCTTCCTTTACAATTAATTTTGTTCTTATGCCCTTTACTTTTGTGCCCAGAAAATGCCCTTCTATGGTAGAGTATCTTAGGAAAAGCTTTTTTAGTGGGTACATTACATTTTTTCATCTTTTAAGGTCGAAAGCAACAAAACTTAGATCTTTTTTATATGAACTATCATAAATTAGGCCTCCCAAACCTATATTTGTGCAGTTAAAAAAAAAACAACTAAATTGTAAGATACTACATTTATCTCTGTTATATCTAAATAATTTTGGCACATTTTCCTAGCCTTTTAATCTTTTTTAGTCTTGCTATCATCTAGCTCTTTAGTTATCTCTCCCAGCTTTGTATTATCTCTTCTTTGATAAGAATGCTTTCTGTACTTTCATCTATGCTGTAATAAAAGTTTTGGTCATGACTGTGCCAAGAGACCTGTTCAGTGCTCCTGTTAATTCTCCTTGTTTGTGTAAATTTCAAATAGAAATGGATCCCAATGGCAGCATTTTAATTTAGAAAACCATGAATTAACATTATTTTGTAACATTTATTAAACATTTGCTAATAACATTTTAAGCTAGTTTGGGTTTTGCTCTTACATGGGCTCTTTATTTCTTTTTTAAACTTTTACCTTCTGTCTTAGCATCAAAACTAAGTGTTGGTTTCAAGGCAGAAGAGAGGTAAAGGCTAGACAACTGGTGTTAATTGACTTATCTAGCGTCATACAACTAGGAAATGTGTGAGGCTGGATTTGAATCCAGGCCTAGCTCTCTATCCACTGTGCTGCCTAGCTGTCCCTCTTGCATGAGCTCTTAGATGACTTGCTCAAGCTTCCACAGATAGTAAATAGTGGAGTCAGAGACCCCAAGTCCTGGCTCTGTACCAGTGCCCTTTCCCTATACATTGCCAAGGAGCAGCTGTTTAAGAACTGAATTTCTATTGTTGAGAAAAAAATACATTATCAAAGTATTACATATAGTACTTAGAAATTGACTGACTTTTGAACTTTTGACTTGTGTCTTGAGTATAGCTTTTTGTAGGCTCAGACTTAGCCTTTTCTTTTTCTTTCTTATTGTTTCTTTGATATTTTACTTTGTTTAAAGCAAGTTTTCCTGGACTTAGCATGGAGTTATTTTGGCTTTTCCCCCCTTTAGCTTCTATTTCCAGCCAGTTACCGAGCCCTATTGATTCTTTGCAACATCTCTGGTGTCTATTCCTTTGTGTTTTCAGTGCCAACTCGAGTCTATGGGCTCAAACCAGGATTACTGCAGTAACCTTGTACCTGCAGTAATCCTGATTTGAGCTGATGGACTTGCCTTTGTGCCTTTAGTGTCTCTCCAGGCCATTCTATATAGCAGTGCCAGATGAAACTTTAAAAATACCAATTTCAGCAAGCATTCCTTGGCCTTCAGATCCTGTAGAGGTTCATTTTTGCTTCAGGATTAAAATCCAAACTCTTTAGCTTGGTTGTTCAAGACAAAGTTTCTTTCTCTATCTTTTCTTTTCTCTTTCTCTGCCTAATCAGTGTAGTGCTGTTTTGTATTTTCTTTAGTACATGAATCTGTGAACTCTTTGATGTAGGCACTCCAGTCAATAGGGCAGATTGCATTTAATCTGCACATTTCCATCCTGTGTGACTTGTGTATTCCTCTATTAATTATCTAAGAAAGTTTGTCTAACGTGTGGTATCTCCATAAACTTAGATAAAAATCTGTACTACTCTCAAATAGCTTCCCAGAAAAATTGCCATTTTTTTCTTTCATATTCCTAAACTGGCTTGCTCTCTGAAATGTCATAAAACCATTCTTGCTTTTCATAAGCTGTGAATATTATGCTTCATTGTTGTTCTTAAATTTTATAAGATAAGAGCTGGTGGAGGAATAGAAAACTGGCCTTGGAGCCAGGAATACCTTTGTTCAAATTCAGCATGGGATGGAGGTAGGGAGGTAGCACTAATCCATACATAAGGATCCCTGTGGGTAGCATATTGTCTTTAATTTTTAAATGTAATGTAATCTGTGTTTTATTTTATTTTAATTTATTTTGTTAATATTTTACCAGACATCTATCTGGGGGGGTGCTTGACCCCTCTGCTCTAGATAAATCTATAATACTCTTAAGTTTTAGAATAAGTGCTGATCTGCTTGTTGTTGGAAGGAATTTCCTCATCTGGAAATTTTCTATAACAATGAAATCATAGGTCTAGTTATCACCTTACAGTGTAGGGGTAAAGTATCATGTGTATTTGTTCCTAAGAACATCGAAATTTCTAAATTTATATTTCAAGTAGGATCTTTTATTCTCTGCCCAAAATAACTTTTTTCATCAAATCGTGAAACTGAATAGTTTTAGATGTATAAGATTGCATTCCAAATGTAGATTTTAATTTGTTAATTTTTCTTTAAGCTGCGAGCCTCTGGGGTCCATACAAAGACATTTGGCAAACAGTGGGAAATGCCATTTGGAGAAGACAACCTGAAGCTGTCCACCTTGTTGACCTTATTTTAAAGAAACACAAACCTGACTTCATCTCATTATTCAAGAATCCAGTAAGAAGTTTTCCATTGGGAATTATATAAGGATAAAAGGAGTATTAACTACAAGGAGGATGAGGGATTGGGGGTGTGAGGCCATGTGGACTGATAGAAAAGGATGGATTCTAGAGACGTAATAGAGTTACAGTTGATAAGACAAGAGAACTGTTTGGATGTATGGGCTTAGGGCCATGTTGGCAAACCTATGGCATGTTTGGTGGAGAGTACTGAAGGGGACTGCTCCCCTCCCCCTCTCCTTGCCTGAGGACATTCCTCAATTTATCTGCCCCTCTGCCCAGCAGCCCAATGCAAGTGTTTCCTCCCTCCCCTATCTGGGGTAAGATAGGGGGCTCACATGTGGAGTGAAGGTTGCAGTTTGGGCACTTAGTCTCTAAGGCCTCTAAAAGGTTTGCCATCACTGGTCTAGGGTGAGAGAGGAGCCACGGATGCCTCTAAGGTTATGAATGGGAGAGATTGGGAGTATTGTAATGGCTTCAGTGGAAATCAGAAAGCTTGAAGCACAAGTAGTTTTAGGGAGAGGATAATATGAATATGAATTGCATATAGGATCTCCAGGTGGAGATATCAATCAGCAGTGATGCTAGATTAGAGCTTAGAGCAGGGGTCGGCAACCTTTTTGGCCGTGAGACTCATAAACGCCACATTTTTTAAAATGTAATTTTGTGAGAGCCGTACAGTGCTCACAGTGCGCTCCTGTAACAGCGCCTGAAAAAAAATTGACTTTATGGCTCCTGCAGAAAGAGCCATACGTTGCCGACCCCTGGCTTAGAGTATAGATTAGGGCTGGGTTAAAAATGTTTTTGGGAATTATAAACATGATAATTGAACCCATGGAAACTGAGGAAGTGGTTAGATGGGAAGGAGGGGAATTAGAAAAAAGTAATATTATTTAGAATTATTTTAGGGCTGTCAAGTTAATTTTAGGTAATTTGAGAAAAAATGCTTCTGCTAATACTTATATCAAGGTTAGGCTTCTAGCTACTAGGCTACTGTGACATCATATCATACTTTTAGAGATGACATCATGCCTCTCACTAACCAAACACCCAATTTGAGATCATGGTAATACTCTTGTATTTTACATTTTCAGGCCAAAAATGTTCAGCAACATGAGAAGGTTCAGAAGGCAAGTACAGAAGGTGTTGCTATTCAGGGTCAGCAAGGAACCCGACTTCTTCCTGAGCAACTCATTAGAGAAGCCTTCATCCTGAGTGACCTCTTTGACATTGGTGAACTAGCTGCTGTTGAACTTCTTTTGGCTGGTAGGTTGGGATTAAAGTGTATATCTGTTGACTGCATGGAATTGAGATATAGAGAGCACGTTGAAAACCTTATGCAATTCTGTATAAATGTGGATATTACGATGTGCTAGTCCAGATGATTGTAATTATCAGCATATATTTAGAAAATTTTAAGTGATCTAGAATCTAACTCCATTTCTTAAAACTAGAGGAGCTAAATCACTTGAAAAGTATTTCTGGGGCAGCTGGGTAGCTCAGTGGATTGAGAGTCAGATCTAGAGACGAGAGGTCCTAGGTTCAAATCCAGCCTCAGACACTTCCCAGCTGTGTGACCCTGGGCAAGTCACTTGACCCCCATTGCCTACCCTCACCACTCTTCCACCTATAAGTCAATACACAGAAGTTAAGAGTTTAAAATTAAAAAAAAAAAGTATTGCTGAAAGTATATCTTTTTTCTTCACCAAAAATGTTAATTTAACCAGTTTTAATGTAATTTTAAAATGGCAGACTAGCAGATACTCAAATTACTTGATGATATAGGGAAATTTAGAGAACAACAGGCATTTACTATCATCTAAGGCAGAGACTGATGGGAGTGGGGTTAAAGCTGGGTTTAGGAAATAATAGCATGAGCAAAGACTCAGAGGCTTAACAGAGTAGGAAAGAGAGAAGGTGGAAAGGGAAGCAAGTTTTTGGGGGAGGATGATAAATCTGGTTTTAGACATGTTGGATTTGAGGTCCTGAAGAGACAATCAGGGAGAGAAATCCAGGAGGCCTTTTGAGATGAGTGAATTTGAAGATTAGAGTCTTAGTATATTAGACTGTAAATTGTTTAGTCCAATGATGGGAAGACTATGGCCTGCTGGCCAGATATAGCCCCTCGAAATGTTCTATCTGACTGTGAGACATTATTCCTAATCTGACGAATACAATGAGTAGGACACAATACAATGAAACTTCAAAAGAGTTGCCTTAGAAACAGACTGACAGATGAGCATTTCCTTTCCTTTGGCCCCCTCTTTAAAAAGTTTACCCATCCCTGGTTTAGTCTATTTCACCTTTTTGCCTTTCTTCTGTGCTGACATGTTTTTTGGAAAGAGCTGTGAAAACTGTAAAATGTTTTATGTAAAACATAAATGTAAATTATTATCACTATGCTGTTTTATTAAGGTACTTAATATGCACATACACACAAAAAATCCGTGCTGGAGGTGATACAATTTCAAAAGTATTAAAGGACTGATTTTCAAAATATCTGAAAGAGGAGAAAATACTCAAAGATTGGGGGAAAAATCACATTAATAACTAAAAGGAGACTGAGAAAACATAAGTAACTACTGACCCGCATTTCTCATCTTTATAACAATTTTTGTAAGAATTATCTCTATAATCCTAGACTATCCTTGACGAAACTATGAGAAATGAACAGTGACATAATTGTTCCCACTATTTTTGCATAAAGGCATTTGACTGAGAACAAAACAGCCTTAAAGGGCTGTCCTTCCAAAGGTGATGATCTTATAGGATTACTTGAACCAGAGAGATAACTTTATTTAATAATCATTTGATTATCAGAATGAATGGAGCCATCAAAAAAGGAGATTTTATGCCATGGAGGATGATTTGTACAGAGGTCAAATAGAAGAATGTTTTCTTATACATACTGAGTTCTTTTAGATGCTTCTTTTTGTAGATGTTTTTGTGCTGAATACAAATAATCCCTATCCCCAGAATACTGCAGAGCTTTCTTCCTGAGAATCATAACCACTGAAAAAAAAAAGTATATCAATTCCAGCATGAAATTATATAGGCAGTCCATTTACTTAGGTCATTAGTATCATAGATTTTGAATATATCCCACAGATGCTAGAAGCACTGGCACTCCTGGGAGGTTAAAAGTTCTAAAGGGAGGATAATGGACAGGAATCACTCAGGAGAAAGTGTGATTGAGTTAGTATCTACTCTGTGTGATAGAAAACTCCTCCACACAGGTGAGATCAGGGATCCATAGAAATTTGGGACTAAGACTAGTGACTGGTTCTTTTTCTTGTGTATTATGCTTTCTCTGTATTTAAAAAAATTATTGATGGTTTAAACTTGTTAAAAGTCAATAAAAATTCTTCATTCAGTGATTTTTTAAAGATTATCCAGTAGTTATTTAACTATGAGTCTTTTAATGGGAAGATTAAGAAAAACTTGAATAGCTATCTTTTTCTTAAATGTATTTTCATGGTGGGGAAAGAGGTTATTTGGAAGCCAATAAATCATTTGATTTAAATTTTTGGCCCACAGTTTCATTATTACCATGGATTTTGATTTACCTACGTTGATGCTCAGTTTTATTTAGCAAACATTTACACTGAAGCCTTGTGACATGTTTTGCTGTTGAGTTAATCAATGAAGAGTATTTTTGTTTGTTTGATGTAAATGTGATTTGAAAAAGAATGTTTTAAAACAAATGTTTAACTGGACTCTATAAGGACAGAATTGATACCTTATATTTTGTATTCCCCTTTCAAGTAGTAGATGCTTAATAAAAATATGATTTTATGTTTGCATGGCTGTATAGTTACTTGACTTTTAAAACAAAAGTAAAACTAGTGATCATTTTAAACAAATGTATTATAAAATAAGCAGATTATGACTTAAATACATGGCTACATTTTGTTGTTGTTCAACTGTATGTTGATTTTTCCTTTATTCTTCATGTGTTGCATTTTCTTGTTAATTCTTTTTCTTTACTTTCTTCCTACTTTTAGGAGAACACCAGCAGCCTCATTTTCCTGGCCTTACAAGAGGATTAGTAGCTGTTCTTTTGTACTGGGATGGAAAGCGATGCATTGCAAATTCCCTCAAAGCCCTGATACAGTCACGGAGAGGCAAGACATGGACACTAGAACTCAGGTCTAGCTACTTCTTTGAATTTCCCTTGATTTTAAGAATTTCAATTTAGAAGTTACATGGAAAATCATAGCATAGGAAAGGATATGTAGACTTAAACCAAACATTTACTATAACCTGAGAAATGGCTTTTATAGTCTGCCTGACAACTAAGGGGTAGATTAAAAATATGTATTACATTGATTATACATGAAAAGTAATGAGAATGTACAACAAAAAAGAAAGCCTATTGAGATTTCAAAACACAAGTTTTGTCTAAGGGATAGTTTTTAGTACATCCTGGTTACTTTTAAGTAATTTTTAAATAAAAAACAAAACCCTCCAAGTTATAAAATGAACCATTTTGGCCATACTATATGTGCAGCTAATATTGGCAGAATGAGGTTTCATGGTATCTCCTGCGCTGAATAGGTATAAGCATAATGTCTCCTTCTAACTGTTTATTTCTTTTCTTACATTATAGTCCTGAGCTTGTGTCCATGACAACACGCTTTACAGATGAACTAATGGAACAGGGATTGACTCATAAAATCCTAACTCTGTTGTCACAAATTGATGTGAACAATGAGTTTGAGAAACTACAGCGGGAGAGAGGCTTGGGCAGTGAAAAACATCGCAAAGAGGCAAGGATCCAGCCAGATTACTTCTCAGGATGAAAATGTAAACTGTAGATATGCCAAGTCATTGAAAATATACCTGTAGCCAGCCCCAGGAAATGAATGCTGTGACACCTTGAGAAGACCAGGGTAGCTAACTGAAGGGGACCTCATGGCTATTGTACTTCTTTCTCTTTTTCTTGTCATTCTATTTGTGCATCTGAGGTGAATTCTTCATGAGGGCCTTTACTCTGTATGGCAGTTTGATAGTTAGAGGGTTGAACAGCAGAGGTTGGCTAAAGTTTTGAAAGTAGAATTTAAAAATGACTTGGGGATATATTTCATTTAATTAGGTCATAATAGCTGCTAGCTTCACTGTAGTTGATTTATAATGAGAATTGTATATTTGATTTTCTAGGTTTCAGATCTCATCAAGGAATGTCGCCAATCTTTGGCAGAAAGCCTATTTTCCTGGACCTGCCAGTCACCTTTAAGCAAAGATGACACTCTGCTCCTTATTGGTCATCTAGAAAGAGTCACAGTTGAAGCTTCCGGCTCATTGGATAGTGTGAACTTGGCTCTTGTCATGGCTCTTCTTTACTGCTTTGATATCAGTTTTATAGAACAGGGTGCAGAGGACCGAGAAGGTACTGAAGGATGAAGGGAAGGAGGAAGAAAGGGGTGGCGTGGGGGGAGAGACAGAAAGACAGAGACACAGAGAGAGAGAGAGTCAGTCAGAGAGCACATACATAAATGCTTTTGGTCTTGTCCAGTAATTTTGTTGCTATGATCAGCTCCTGGTTTGGAGACTCCCTTTACCAATGTCCAGAGGCAATAGATTTGTAGCTTAATTGCCTTAGAAATTTGTTTGGGGCACTGAGAGGTTCAGTGACTTGTCCAAAGTCACACATCCTGTACATGACAAAAATGGAACTTGAACCTAATTCTGAGGTTGATTATGTTATATGTAAAGATGCATTTTTAATTTTGAGATTAATACTTAAATTTGACTGTCTACAAAACTCAGCTAAAATGAGGAATGTTATGTGCTTGTTTTCATATAAGTCATTTCATTACCAATGTTTTACTCTTCACAAGTAACATAACATTTTAAATATGTATATTTTTGAATTGAGTGGTTCATATTTGTAACCCATAGTTTATTTATACTTTTGAAGTCAGAAAAATTATTGGTATTAAATGAATTTTATATGCCCCATATATAATTCTAATTGCTTATTTTTTATTTAAGGTTCCTAAGCCCTTTAAAAATATATGTTCTAAAGGAGAATCTTGAAACTGAATACAAAGAAATCATCTTTGAGTAACACATTCCTGTAAAGTGGTTAAAATTTCACTGTAGTGATATTTAAACAGATTTTCTTTAGAA
This sequence comes from Gracilinanus agilis, assembly GCF_016433145.1. NCBI lineage: Eukaryota > Metazoa > Chordata > Mammalia > Didelphimorphia > Didelphidae > Gracilinanus > Gracilinanus agilis. The sequence continues at coordinate 115,731,975 of NC_058134.1, read as the reverse complement.
CTGGAAAAAAACCTAAAAGAAATAGTAATTTCAATTTTTATTCCTAACAAATTTGCTCTCAGTTTTGTAATGTTGGACCAAACCTGATTTCATTTTATAGGGATCTGACTTTCTGTGGGAAAACTTGACCAATGCTAATTGGCACTTCTACAATGTATGAATTCTCTGGGGCATTGTGAGGTTAAATGATTTGCCCAAGGTCATAAAACCAGAATGTGTCAGATGTATGATTTGAATCCAGGACTTTTTGACTTCAGAATTTGACTTTATTTTCACTCTGCCAAGCTGCCTCTCAGTTATCCCCTAATTAATTCTTGTTTTAACTCACCCTGCTGCCCTTAATCAGTACAGTTTTTTTTTAAACCCTTAACTTCGGTGTATTGTCTCATAGGTGGAAGAGTGGTAAGGGTGGGCAATGGGGGTCAAGTGACTTTCCCAGGGTCACACAGCTGGGAAGTGGCTGAGGGCAGATTTGAACCTAGGACCTCCTGTCTCTCACTCCACTGAGCTACCCAGCTGCCCAATCAGTACAGTTTTGATGGAGTATTTTTCACCTATGGATAGTTTATCCATGTTCTCTTTTACTTCCTATGTGGCAAGTACATGGAGCTACACAAGTTTTTTAGCTCCTTTCTAGATGCCAGGGAGTCAGGTCTCTATAATGTATTTTCACAATAATGAAAGTTTCATTAAATAAAGTGAATTGAGAATGCTTTGATTTCTTTGACTGTCAAAGATAATTGTCCTCAGTTGTTTACTTTTATGATTCCTCTTTTTGAATACTACTTTAGCCTGTAGTTTTGGTATCTGTCTAATGCACTGTAGTACTTTTGCTTAGCAAATTTAAAACCCCCTTATAAACTAAGTGGCTTTTTTTGACTAATTCAGTTAATGTAATCTGTAACTACTTGATTTATTTTTCCATTTCATCTTTTTGGTAGCATTTTAACCTTTTCAGAAACTTCTAAATTTTTGCTACTTCTAATTTATTTACTAAAATTGTGTTTTTTATGACAAGTAGACAACATTAAGTTGTTTTCAGATTTCTATGCTCAGGGAGAGATGCTCAATGTGTACATTTGAAAAGTAATTTAAAATGATGTGAAAGAAAATCTGAATGAAAATGTAAATTTTGGTAGCAATCTCTCTTACATTTTTCATTTCATGTATATTGTCTATTTATGAATTGATTATGTAAAACTTGACTTCCAAAATAACTGATGAAGAAAAATCAAATCTCTTTTAGCCATTTTTTTTCAGGAAGTGAGAATTTCATTATTCTGCGGTTTTTTGGTATAATGATCTATTTTACAATTACAGATATAATTCAACAGCTACCACTGTTAACAGAGAAACAGTATATCTCATCTATTCACTCACGCCTTCAGGACTCACAACCTTGGAAACTCCCTGGTCTTCAAGCCACTATTAGACTTGCCTGGGCATTGGCATTACGGGGGATATCCCAGCTATCTGATGTACCAGGTAAATTGACTAGAGATAGTATCATCATCTCTGAAGTATTTTTTAAAATTTTTATTTAAGTATTTTTCCATGGTTACATGATTCATATTCTTTCCCTCCATTTTTTCCCTCCCCCTTCCCAGAACTGACAAGCAATTCCACTGGGTTATACTTGTATTATCTTAAGTCTTAAAAAAAAAAAACAAACCAAACTATTTGCTTTACTTAGTGCAATTTCAATAGTCTCTGCTTAGTGAGGTTGAAACATCTATTAATGTAGGAAGCTATTTAGAATTATATCAAGTGTAAATTTTTATAGTACTGTATACAGACATCCATAAGTTAACTCTTTTATATCAAAGAAAATTTTAAACTTAAGAAATTGACTTGTGCTTTTTTTTCAGATGAGAATTAATAATTGAAAAAAACAAACTCTTACCTTCTGCCTCAGTATTATTAGTTCTAAGACAGAAGAGTGGCTAGGGCTAAGCAAAAGGGGTTAAGTGACTTTCCCAGGGTCACACAGTTTGGAACTGTCTTGAGGCTAGTTTTAAGCTATATCTTTCTGACTCTAGGCCTGGGGCTTTTGTCCACTGTGCTGCCTACCTGCTCTGAATTAATAATCTTAAAAAAAAAAAAAGAAAATAGAATCCAATTCAAATTCATATTGAATATTTTCTGTGAGCAAATTGCTAAACTGTATTAATTAGAAAAAGATGAGTAAGATACCATTCATGTTCTGAAAAGATTGTTATAGTTATATGTAGTTTATAGTAGATGATTTGTTGAGTTTAATCTATTTGTAAGATTAACAGTTTTTGACTCTAATCTTTTAGGTTATAGATGACCTATTCTTGTTCTTGAGCTTGGATGCTGTAGGGAGTTGGTTTTTTTCCACACATCTGCTAAAGTCCTTATGTAAATGTTATAAAAGACTTTACTCTTCCTGGTCTGAGACCCTTCTCTTCTGCCTACACAATTTCTTGAACCCAAAAGTCAGTAAAAATATCTATCTGGGAACTAGTAGGAATAGGAGAAGAAAGATTGCTTGCCATCTGCTCCTCATTACTGTGGAAGCTTATGACCACATTCAGTAGTCCTTTTCAAAGACAAAATTTTTTTTAAAAAGATTAACTGAATTTTTTAGGAAAGACAGGTTGAATTCTGGATTTAAGGCTTAAGTCAATTTTATTTATGCTTTTTATGTATGACTTTTTTTAATTAATCTGTGACATTTCTTAAAGTCTTTTCTTAAATTCTTCTTTAGGTAAATTTAAGGTTAGTCCTGTATGATTTGATTTTATATTTTGAAACACAATCATCCTTAGTGTACTCTGTTAATGTAAAACTAGGTAAATGGTAGCCAAAAGTTTTCTTTGGTTACATCACATGTCCTCCAAAAGTAGTTATTTGTCCTTAATCCTTCTGTCATCCTATGGAGATAGCTTTTTCCCGTTATATTTTGAGTGCCAATCTTTTTCCCTGGTATGTATATAGCATTATCACATCAGGAAACAGCATTTTGACAGTTTTTCTTGCACATGGCAGAGAGTGGATTAGCAGGAAAATCTGAGTTTTATATAAGGAAGGCATATTGATGTGTTGCTTCCTCAGTGAGTACATTTACCATTCTTTTGCTCTTTTTCCTAATTTCTTTTAAGCTCTTGCTGAATTTACAGAAGCAGATGAAGCAATGGCAGAACTTGCAATTGCAGACAATATATTCCTTTTTCTAACTGAGTCTGTAGTGGGGTCAGAAAACTTTTACCAGGAAGAATTTTATATCCGCAGAATTCATAACCTCATCACTGATTTCCTTGCACTTATGCCAATGAAGGTAAGTTACTAAAACACAATCAAGACATAATGACAATAAACCTAAAACATGGCTTTGATAAACTAGCTTTATTTTGTAAACCAGCCAAACTTTTCAAGATGGGCAAAACTTTGAATGCATTCACACTAAATTGTTTTGACTTATTGTGAAAATGTAAAGATTCACGACCTACCTTTTGTGTTGTAAAATTTGGTTTCTGGATCCTGAAAATTGATGGCAAATGTATTCTGCTAATTGATTTGAGCTAATAGGAAAGAATTTTTATCATGAGAGAGAGAGAAATGGCATATGATTTCTTTGGACAGAGAAGTATGGATAATAACAACCCCCAGGGGACAGAGCTAGAGTTGGTTTTATTTTACATTTCTATAAATGATGAGGGAAAAAGACTTCATAGGGAAATTCTAGACTTGTCGATGACACTACGTCCTTTTGGGTACCAGATTACCCAAATGGCCTTCATCATAAACACCAGTAAATTAGCACATTTAAGGGAAAAATACTTTGCTTATCCAGTGATTTAACTTCAAATTTCTAAGAAGGAAAACTAAAGAGGCTATGTAGGCTTTTTCCCTGAAGATTTCAATTCAACATGATGGGGTGGCCAGAAAAGTGAACAATATGCTTGAGGTCATCAGGTGGCATTTTCAAAGAAAACATCACGTCATTTAACCTCACAGACTCTTGGTTTCCTCATCTGTAAAATGAGAGGATTAGACTAGATGACCATTAAGGTTATTAAAAAACTATGATCCTATGACTAATCTTATCATGGTGTCCATACCTGAAATACATTTGGACACTTTGGGTTGCTATACTTCAGAAAGAAAAGCTATTAGACCAGAAGCCAAAAGAATATGACTAAAAGTAAGTAGTGTTTCATTTAGAAATGAGGTATATTTTAGTGCTTTCAGGAAAACAGTCTTTAATTAATTCTAATGCTTTGAGGAAAACAGTCATTAATTACATGGTATCTGAAAGTCAAAGATTTGATGACTGGTTTGTTGTCTTTTGGATTTTCATTCACTTGAATGGTTATTTGCTTGAGAGAGTCACAAATGAGTGAAGATAGCTCCTGTTCTTTAGTATTGTGCAAGTAGAAATATTTAAAAATATGATTTTGTGTGTATATTTGTTATGAAGATCTTGGCTTTCAGCTTTCCTTTTAAGACGTATTAGGAATGGAGAGACTCAGAGGAGTAAAATTTAGAGACACTGTTATACTGTTTGTATGTGGTGGTGTTTTTTTTTTTTTTAAACCCTTTACTTCAGTGTATTGGCTCCTTGGTGGAAGAGTGGTAAAGGTGGGCAATGGGGGTCAAGTGACTTGCCCAGGGTCACACAGCTGGGAAGTGTCTCAGGCCAGATTTGAACCTAGGACCTCCTGTCTCTAGGCCTTTGTGGTGGTGTTTTTAATGTGGGAATGGTATTCTATTTTTTTCCTTTTGAATCTGATGTAGGTTTGTTAGAGGTTGGTAACAAATCAAACCTTCCTCTGTAGCATGAAACATATTGCCCCATTAAAATATTATTATACATAAGAGTTGATAATTTAGTAATAAAATTCAACTGTAAATTTCTTTACTTCATTACAATAGTGCAATGAGGTAAAGAAAGATATTCTTTTAGACTTAATCTTTTTGAGCTAGCTGCCCATTTTTAAAAATTACATTCCCTTTAATAAATGTCTTTAACATCTGTGTAATGATTATAATAGGTGAAACAATTGCGAAATAGAGCAGATGAAGATGCTCGAATGATTCACATGAGCTTGCATATGGGTAATGACCTTCCTATTTCACTTCGGAGAGATCTGGAACACCTTATGCTTTTGGTAAGCTAGGTTATTAGATAAAATTTAATTTTTTTTAATTCATTAACTCTCATGTGGAGAGAGAATGTACCCATGGATACGAACTATGATTATTTTTTGTGTCAACATGAATATTTTAGAATATTCTTTACATTTATATTATTGTCTCTAAGTCTCATAGGAAGAGTTAGGGTGGAATATGAATGATTCAAAGAAAGCCAAAAGCCATCCCTCTATTTCGATTCAGCTTCCTGGTAATATTTAGCTTTTCTCAACCTATAGTTTGTAGTGTTTTCTCTTAACTTCATTTTGTTTGAACTGTGATTTCATTAGTCCATTCTCTCCCAGTGAAGAAATTCCCTTTACTAGATCATATGGACATGTTTTTGGCTTCTTGCAGTATCTTTGAGAGTGGCCTGAGGATATTTACAAATTGAGTAACTTGCCTTGAGCCAAACAACCAGTATATGCCAGAGGCAGACTTTGAATACAGATTTTGGTTGGTCTATCTAGTATATGGCATAGTTTCTCTTTATTATTTAGAAAAGCTAAGGTGCAAGATGGGAGTGGATAGGAGGAAGGGGGGAAAAAATCAAATCGTTAACTCTTCTTCAATATCTGTGATTATGTCATAATTTGATATAGTTAGTAATTTAATAAATAGTTAACCTCGTTAAGACTGGGGGTTATAATCATTAAAAGGAAAAAAATGGATGTTTCCCCTCAAAAATCTTTGTTCACAACTTGCAGATTGCTGAACTGTATAAAAAAAACCCTTTTAATTTGGAGCTTGCATTAGAATATTGGTGTCCTTCAGAACCTCTTCAAAGTTCAACTATCATGGGATCTTACCTAGGGGTAGCTCATCAGAGACCCCCTCAACGCCAGGTTAGTTATATCTTTCTTCTTTTATTTAGTTACATTTGTTAAGTGAGAACCTTTAATTTAACTGTATTTCAGTGTTTCTAGTTATTTCCTTGCAACAAGGAGTGGACTTTGATCATTAATAATTAATTGATTTCCTCTTTTTTTGCTTCTAAATTTTCCAAGGTCAACGTTTTAAAATAATTGAAGTCTTTAATTTTTAAGTCACTCCAAATAGTAGAGCTGCAATTAAGGTAATATCATCTAGATCCCTTTTTTCAGATTATATGACTGTCTAAATCATCCAGCCCAGAGAGTTATTTGTTGTTTTCTTAAAAATCTCTAGGAGTTGAAATTTTGCTTGACAGCCCAGTAGAGATATATATTATTATAATGATTAAAGAGGGTACTGAACTCATGAATTTTAGAGTTCAGTGGAAACTTTGCAATCATTTAAAACATTAAAAATTTTTTTCCCCATGGTTATATGATTCTTGTTGTCTCCCTCCTCTCTTCCCTAACCACTTCTGGAGTTGACAAGCAATTTCACTGGGCTAAACATATATTATCACTCAAAACCATTTCCATATTATTCATTTTTGTAATGGAGTAATCTTTTAAGACCAAAACCCTTTTATATCTATACAAACAAGTGAAAAATCATGTTTTCTTCTGGATTCCTACTCCCATATTTCTTTTTTTTAGCTGTGGATAGTATTCTTTCTCATAAGACCCTCAGAATTGTTCTGGATCATGCAGTCATTTATTTTAACTGGTGTACTATAGATGCTAGTTCTTTATGGCTTTCTATAATCCTTTTTAGTTGAATTCATACCCTTACTCTATTTTCTTTGGACATAAAGGCCAAGTGATCAGTATGCCTCTCATAAAATAGGATGCTAGGCAAAAATTAAATGTTAAATTAAATGAAAAAAAATGTTAGAGGTCACGGTAACTACAAATATACTCTAGGTAGAGATATTGTGATGTCAAGAGCCAGCAAGATGCTTGTGTATGTATGTATGTATGGTAGAAGGTTTAAAAATATATGCATGTATGTGTATATATGTGTGTGTCCACACAGATATACACACGCATAAAATATATGTAAACACACCTGCAAAATACATGTAAACACACATATAAATATATTTAATGTATGTGTATGTATGTAAACACATATATACACATCCATACATATATTTTTAAACCTTCTGCCTTAGAATACATAGTATTGATTCTAAGGCAGAAGGGTAGTAAGGGCTAGGCAATGGGGGTCAAGTGACTTGGCCAGGATGATACAGCGAGGAATGACTGAGATTAGATTTGAACCCAGGACCTCCTGTCTTTAGGCCTGGCTCTCAATCACTGAGCCATTTATCTTGCCCCCCTATATCCCCCATAGATATTTATTTATTTATTTGCATTTTTAAACCCTTAACTTCTGTGTATTGGCTCCTAGGTGGAAGAGTGGTAAGGGTGGGCAATGGGGGTCAAGTGACTTGCCCAGGGTCACACAGCTGGGAAGTATCTGAGGCTGGATTTGAACTCAGGACCTCCAGTCTCTAGGCATGACTCTCAATCTACTGAGCTACCCAGCTGCTCCTCCCATGTATTTTTAAAAAGGTCAAGAAATTGTTAAGCTGGGATTTGTATGGCACATAAAAATCTTAGCGTATAACAAATTGTCATTATTCTTTCTCACTTTTGTATTTGAAATTTATGAGGTTATTGCATTGTTGTAAATATTTTGTCATGTAGTCACTTGGCATATACTTAGAAATATTTAGAGAGATAGCATGGTATGTGAGTCAGCTAAGTGGTGCAGTGCATAATTGCTGGAACCAAAGTCATTAAGATCCAAGTTCAAATGATACCTCCTTGTTGTGTGACTCTGGGCAAGTCATTTAACCTCTGCCTGCCTCAGTTTCTTCATCTGTAAAATGGGGATAATAATGGTATGGGCATCCCTTCTACATTGTGACTTTCATGGTTTCAACTTATTGGCATAAGAAATTAAATGGAAATTTTTTGAGAGTTTTGTGGAAGCCATAAATTACATGCAAAGGCTAGCAGGTGACACAGTAAAAGTTTAGAAACTTAAAAACCCTCTATAAATGCTAACTAATAGCTAAAGGGGAAGGTATACTGTATTTGGAGTCAGAAAACTGGATTTGAGCCCTGACTTTTGCCACTTACTAGCTGTGTGACCTCGAGCAAGCCACTTTCTGGCCTCAGCTTCCTCTTCAGCAAATCAGGGAGTTAAAACTGGTTCCCTTCCAGCTCCAAATCCATGAAGTTATGAATATTTTAACCTTAACATCTGCTTAAATTAGTGTGGGATATTCCACTACACATAGGGAGTGGAAGAGGTAAAAGAAGAAAAGAAGCAAAATAACAAGGGCCCACATGTGAGGAAAAAGACTAGGGAAAAATGATGGTGTTGGGTGGTGGGCTTTGAGGATAAAATACCGACTCTACTGAGTGTGTTAGCCTCAGTCCCACATATTACCTACTCCTAGTTTAAGTGATGAATTAGACTAGGAGTTAGGATTTTCTTCTTCTTTTTTTTTTTTTTTAACCCTTAACTTCTGTGTATTGGCTCATAGGTGGAAGAGTGGTAAGGGTGGGCAATGGGGGTCAAGTGACTTGCCCAGGGTCACACAGCTGGGAAGTGTCTGAGGCCGGATTTGAACCCAGGACCTTCCGTCTCTAGGCCTGACTCTCAATCCACTGAGCTACCCAGCTGCCCCCTAGGAGTTAAGATTTTGATGTTTTAATCCCAAAATATAAGTAAGAATTTTATGAATTTGTCTTAGGTGACTCGGTTTCTAGAATTCCGTTTTATACATTTAAGATATATGTTGCCGCGAAACATTCTTAGGACCTTCTTTATGAGGTTATTATCATCATTTTAAATAAATGACATTTCAAATCCATTAAATAATTTCTTTCAGCTTAATTTAATTCTTGCTACATTTGGAAGTGAATTTGTAACTAATAAACATTTGAAAAATAACTTAGTAGTCAGCAAACATCATGTACAAGGCACAATGCTGAGCACTGGGAATACTGAGAAAGACAAAAGATGGACCTCTCAAGGAGCACATATCTTAATTGGGGAGACAACATGCAAACAGTAAAGTACAAATTGTGTGTATATTTACATGTACATATATATTACATATACACACACAAGATAAATTGGATATAATCAACACAGTGAAGCAATAGATTAGATTAAGGAGACTGAGAAAAGCTTCTATTTTTTTCTTCTTTTTTTTTATACCCTTACCTTCTGTTTTGGAATCTGTGTATTGGTTCCAAGGCAGAAGAGCTGTAAGGATAAGGCAATGGGGATTTAGTGACTTGCCAGGGTCACACAGCTAGGAAGGGTCTGAGGCCATATTTGAACCCAGGACCTCCCATCTCTGGGCTGGCTCTCAATCCACTGAGCTACCCAGCTTCCCCCTCCCTCCTCGAAAAGTTTCTTATAGAAGGTAGGACTTTTAGCTGGATCCAGGTAATCAGGAGGCATAGATGAGGAGTGAAGATTTTAGAAATTGGGGACAGCCAGTGAAAATATCTGGAATTTGGAGAGAGTGTCTTATGTGAGGAATTGTGAGGAGGCTACTGCCACTAGATTGCAGTGAACATGGCAGTGAGTAAGGTTGAAGAAGGTTGGATAATTTGGGGCAAGGGACACTGAATATTAAAGGCTTTGAATGCCCAACAGATTTTATTTTTGGTCTTAGAGATGATAGGGAGCTACAGAAGTTTATTAAGTAGAGAGGTGATATGGGCAGACCTGTGCCTCACGAAGATTTCTTTGACTTCTGAGTGGTGAATGGATTGAAGAGACACAGAGCAGACTGTTGCAATAGTCTAGGTAGGAGGTGATACCAGAGTGGTGGTGGTGCCAGAGGAGAGAAGGGAACAGATATGAAACATATTTAGAAGATAGAAATGACAAGATTTGGCAGCTGACTGGACATTGGGAGTAAGAGAGAATGAGTCAAGAATGTTGCCTAGGTTGGGAGCCTCTTGTTAAACTAGAATTGTTATTTGATTTTAAACTGTACCTAGCCATAATGCTATCTTAATATGGAGGAAAGATGTATTTGATATAAACTACAAACTTTTCTCTTTTTCAGGTTGTCTTGTCAAAGTTTGTTAGGCAAATGGGAGACCTACTTCCTCCTACTATTTATATTCCATATCTGAAAATGCTCCAGGGATTGGCCAGCGGGCCACAGTGTGCTCATTACTGTTTCAGTTTGTTGAAAGTCAATGGCAGTAGTCATGGTAAGAACAATCTAGAAACTTTCCAAACTGGTTGTGGCACCCCCAGGCAGAATATCCCCATCTCTGTCTACCTACTAATGGAATTTTATGTGGTAATGCATACTTTTATATATATGTTAAATTCCTTTTCAATGTATGTTAAACAAGTCAAGAATTGAGAAGATTAGACTAATCTATGACAATGAAAACAGAAAGAAGCACATGTCTAATAGACAGGATAGGAGCTTGGGCATTTGGGGAAAATCTGACTTTTGTACTATTAACACCATGATGGTATTTGGGAAGGTTTGTTTTCCTCTATTTTAAAATATGATTAATTTTGCTAGATTTTAGTTTTCATCTTCCTTTTCAAGATCATATCTATTGTCAAAAGCAAATATATCTGCCACATAATTCTTATACCTAGTATTCCTACAGAAGTATGATTTTAGGGGGCAGCTGGGTAGCTCAGTGGATTGAGAGCCAAGCCTAGAGACGGGAGGTCCTAGGCTCAAATCTGGCCTCAGACACTTCCCAGCTGTGTGACCCTGGGCAAGTCACTTGACCCCTATTGCCTACCCTTACTACTCTTCTGCGTTGGAGCCAATACACAGTATTGACTCCAAGATGAAAGGTAAGGGTTTAAAAAAAAAAAAGGTATGATTTTGATATTTCACTCAAATTTGGTTGTTTTTTTCTAGACCATCTTAAACTTTCCCACTTAATTTGGGGTATAAGCTGGACATGATCTAATTAGTACAGATCATAACAAAACAAGTATTTACTGACCCTTACTTGTAATCCTAATGCTCTAAAAACTTGGGAAACTTTAGATCCATGTACTCATCTTTTTGTGTACTCCCTCTAGTGGTACAAATTGTACCCATTTATGCCTTAATCTATGGCACTTTTGTCCACCTAATCCCAGAAATCTTTTGACATTAAATGATTTACAAAGAAGCGCACAGTATGCTATCAGTTATCCCTCATGACATGTAATAATAAAATTAAATTGCAAATATTATCCCATCACAATGTTATGCATTGTATTTGGGAATAATTTTCTGTTAAGTGTGAAGAAGCACCCCTTTTGTAACTACAGTGGCTCAGTAGGCTTTCTTTTTTGTCAAAGGGGAACTTTGGATGACTTAAATTTTTAAATGGTTAATTGTCAACTAATTAAGGAGTATCTTGGTATGATCTCATGTTAGACATTGTATAAAAATTAATCTGAAGGCCTGCATAGGATGATGTAGAATTTATAGTCTCATGTGTTAATAGCATTGTAACAAAGAAGCTTAAAACTATGCATTTTATCCAAAGGTGAAGGAAAAGGAAGTTCAGCATTTTAAAGTTATTTTTCTGTCTTGATTTTCAAACATTTAAGAAATTTTATGTTATGTTTTAACAGCTGAAAACATTCAAGGAGCAGGGGGCAGCCCTGTCTCCTGGGAACATTTCTTTCACTCTTTGATGTTGTATCATGAACACTTAAGGAAAGATCTTCCAAGTGCAGATAGTGTCCAGTACCGTCACCTGCCTTTACGAGGCATTACCCAGAAGGAGCAGGATGGATTGATTGCTTTTTTGCAGCTCACAACTACAATCATTTCATGGGTAGGTAATTAAATGGTTTACAGTATTAAAGTTCTATCTATGTGCTTTAAAAAAAAATTCATTGATAGGTACGATAGATTTCTCTAATCAGAACTTGAGGGTGATAAATAAGATGTGCATCTAACATGGTATATTGATCTTCATGTCTTTATAATCAGCAGAGGGAAGGATATTCAGGCTCATTAGCATAAGCTGAACACTAGAAACATTAGATCAAAAAAAAGAAAACAATTCAGTATAAATAAGGACATTGTTAAAAACTCAAAAATATAATCCATGATATTGGAACTGAACTCTTTCTGATGAATGAAACTCTTTGAGAAATTAATGCTACTCCAGCAGTAGCATCTACACTGATGAATGCTTTTCTGTGTTACTAGTAAGAATTCTCTGAGAGCTTAATTCCAAAGCCCCAAAATAGGGTAGAAGTGACCCTGTATTCTTAAAGGCTATTGTAGCAGAGCACAAGTTCTGACAGGTCCTACCTAATGTACTTCTAGGATGTGCTTAGTGTAAAGGATTTCAAGTTAGTTTTCTAAGGACCAACTTAGCTAGGTTTGGAAAAGCTCATTACCAGGTAGACAGTTCTTTGTTGGCCAGAGTAGCTTTTAAACGCCCATCTTCTTTTTTTCCCCATGTTTTATTCAGATATTTTCCCATTTACTGAAATAATTTTCATCATATATTTTCCAGAATTATGAAATCCAAATTTTTTTCCCTTCCTTTGCTCCCTCCCACCTCTCAGGAGATGGGAGACAATTTGATCTGTTTAGACATGTATTATCATGCAAAACATACTTTGTATTGCAAAGACTCATCTTCTAAGGGTCTGGAGTCAGGAAGACCCGAGTTTGAATGTGGCCTCAGATACTAGCTGTGGACCTGGGCAACTCAGTTAATTCTAATTGCCTCAGTTTCCTCATTTGTAAAATGAGCTGGAGAAGGAAATGGCAAACTACTCTGGTATCTTTTTCAAGAAAATTCCAAATGATGTTGAAAAGAGTCAAAATGACTGAAAAACAATGAACAACTGTTCTACATATGCTCTAAGCACATATTTGCTTTTGTTCCTTCTTTCATGTTGTCTCATCCTAATTTCAGTATATAATACCATTTTCTCCTCTGGCAATCCAGATTATTTATTTCCGTCACTTCTTCCTTTCTTCATGTTATATTAAGTCCTCTTAGCAGTGATTTTCCTTTACTTTTAATATCCTTAGTTCTTAGATGAATATTCAGGATCATATAATTTCCTGTTTAGTGCTGTTCTTAGTTGTTTCATGGTTATGTTAGTAGTAATACTATTTGTATACTGCTTTAAGATTTATAGAGTATAGAACACAGCACTGCAATATGTTAGTAGATGGTTTCATGAGTCTCTGGCCAAAAATATACATTACACGGCAGTAAAACTTCTGGTGGTGATCCTCTTCCTCACTTAGTCTGGTTCTCAGACAATAGACACAGAGTCTTTTGCCAGGCTTATACTTAAATCCTTTCCAGTTTGGTGTTCTTGGGGCCTTGTACTTTTTTGTAATAGATCTTGTACCAGACCTTCTACTTTTTTTTCTGCTTAGGCCTTTGTGAACTCAGAGTAGTCTGCATACCACAGAGAAGAGGGCTTTGGGGTCAGGAGGGCAGGATAGGGGACATAGCAGTATATCCTGGCCTGGTAGCAGTTCTGTCTTGTGTTGTAATAATTAAGTTGAACATTGTTTATATATAAATCTCCCTCTCTCCATATGGCTGGCTGATCTTCTCGGAGAACTCAAAACATTGTGTTCCTCTTATACAGTTGGAAATTGAGGCTGACAAGAGATTAAAGATTTGCTCATACCCATTTAGCTAGCCAGTGTCAGTGTGGATTTGGAATCCAGGCCTTCTCTTTGTCCTAGTTATAGAGAGAGGCAGCTATGTGGTGAAGTGGGTAGAACACTGGACCTCCAGATTGAATTTCAGTCTTGACTTAAGATGGTTACCAGCTGTGTGATGCTGGGCAAGTCACTTAACTTCTGTTTGCTTCATTTTTCTCAGTGGTAAAATAGGAATAAGAATAGCACTTAACTCCAGTAGCGTTTGTATGGATCCAGTGAAATAATATTTGTAAAGTACTTAACACAGATCCCAGCATGTTGTAGGCAATTAATAAATGCTTACTCCCTGTTCTTAGTCTCATCCTCCTTTCTGATCTAGCTCTCTTCATTATACTATCATGCCTCATAAGGGCATCAGTTTTTTTGATAGTGTGTAGCACAGTCCTAGGCCCATAATAGTAAGCACTTAAGTTCTATTTTGAATGTATTAACACTTAGATTTTGTACCAGAAAGGGTAAAGGGAGGTAAACAGAGGTTCTATTAGGGATTTTGCTGTTTTTTTATTTCTCTTGCTGATATGTATGACTCTCAGAAGAATAAATCATCTTGAATTTTCATTTATTTAGTAGTTATTTGAGGTCAGCTTTCTATTGCAAGTGATGCTTCTACTTCTTTCTTTGAAATGTAAAACTTCCTGAAGTATAGTAGTGTGATGGTAATTCACTGTTATCCTTAGCAATGCTATGAGATGTTTCCCTTTATTAGTGATGTGATGAATTGATGAATAATCAGTTGGGTTACCAAACATTAATCATTTCACCAGGTTCTTAGTGATATTTTCTTTAACTAGTCAGTAGTAAAACTGAAATCCTAGAAATTGAATGTTTGCCTTTAGTTTTCTTTGTTTCTGTGTTTTATTCTTCAGAGTGAGAATGCTCGTTTGGCTCTTTGTGAGCATCCTCAGTGGACGCCTGTAGTTGTCATCCTGGGACTCCTGCAGTGTAGTATCCCTCCAATTTTAAAAGCTGAGCTACTGAAGACACTTACAGCCTTTGGAAAATCTCCTGAAATTGCTGCTTCCCTTTGGCAGTCTTTGGAATATACACAGGTAGAATAAATCTAAACTCTTCTGTTTTTCTTAATGTATTTTGCAGAATAATGCTTGTTAACTGCCAATAACAACAAGAATGTTAAATATTGTAGTATATTAATTGTATGTCCCATTTGAAGCATTCTTTATTGGTCATAGTATAGGACTGGAAACCTATAGGCTTGGATTCTGTTGCAGGTTCTTGCTGAAAGCTTCCCTAGATTACTTAGGGCAAATCGAGATTTCTTTTTTCTCCATTATTTATTAAATGTTAATAAAAATAATGAGTATGATATTCTCTTACCTATGATTTGTGGTTTAGACTTGTACTCTAGAAGTATCTACATTTACACAGAAGAGGATGTAGGCCAGAAATACTTCTTGATTTTCCTTCCTTACCTCTCACCAAGCAGATAAATTTGAGTTTATTTAGTTCCAGTGTGGGACCTCTCATTATACTCTTTTCTTCCATTTTGGGACAATACCCCTGGCTGTTAAATTTTGTATTCATTTCATTTTAAGAACAGTATAAAATTGTATTTGTTCCCTGATGCCATTTATAGAGTTCCCTTGAGACTGAGTGAAGGAGGTTCTAGGCTCTTCATTTTTCCTCTATATCTGTGTCTAGGAGGAAGAATACAATTTAATATTTGTAAAACATTTTGAGGTCTTTGGATTTAAATAGAAAAAAATGAACATTTGCATAGTTTTTCTATAAGTACAGACATCATTGGCATTTTCGAATCATGGTCTTAAACGGTAGTGGTGTGCTGAAAAACAACTCTAGTCTGGGAAAATATTTTTGCAGAATAAATGAATTTTTAAAAATAATAGCTTGGGGCAGCTGGGTAGCTCAGTGGATTGAGAGCCAGGCCTAGAGACGGGAGGTCCTAGGTTCAAATTTGACCTCAGACACTTCCCAGCTGTGTGACCCTGGGCAAGTCACTTGACCCTCATTGCTTACCCTTATCACTCTTCCACCAAGGAACTAATACACAGAAGTTAAGGGTTTAAAAATATAAAAAAAAAAAATAATAGCTTAACACTCTGTAGTTCATTGATTTTTTTTTTCAGAACTTATTTTAGAGGAAGTGAAATATTGTAGATATTCTCAAGCATATGTGCCCAGAGGAATATAGATAAATACATATTTTAAAAACAAGATACCATGGTGTTGGCTTTTGTTAAGTAACAGTATATTTAAATTTTAATTTTGTTTAATGATATGACTTGGATAAATGTAATGGCATACACATTTCCTATATTTGATGGAAATCTTAGAATTTATGAGTACATAAGATTTTAACTTTTGATTGTAATAGAATATTGAAACACTATGTCTATTTTGATTGTAATAGAATATTGAAACACTATGTCTATCTTTAGTAGTTATATATGAAAAGGTTTTGCATGATAACATTTTCTTGATTAAAATAGTATTTTAATCTGTAGTCTTCTTCGTCAGTTAATAGCAAAGTCAAGCCGAAATAGCAGTGTTTAGGAATTTGTCTCAGAAGTATGTTCTCAGAATTTGCATTTTATTTTTCTAATTTCAGGCATAGGTATACTTAAAGTGGTGTAGCGGATAGAATGCTAGACCTGGAGTTAAGTAGGAGCTGAGTTCAAATTCAGTCTCAGAAATTTACTAGCTGTGTGATCCTGGGCAAGCACATAACCCTGCTTGCCTCAGTTTCCTCATTTATAAAATGAACTACAGAAGTAAATGACAAACCACTCCAGTATCTTTACCAAGAAAAAAACGAAATAGTGTCACAAAAAAGTCAGAAATGACTGAACAACAGCATGGGTCTACATTGGAAAATCAGCAGTTCCATATTCCTTTTATCCCAGTAATACCTTTTCACTTCTGTTATTGAATTAATGAGGAAGGGATTTGTTTGTTGTTAATACCTGAGAATTGCTAAAAACCTATGTAATTGATATTATACCCATATTTGATATATACAATAATTAAAGAAGGTTATGGAAGGAGTGAGAATTGCTCTTTTTAAATCACTGGATACTTGTAAAGTATAGTCAAGATTAATGATGCCTATAGTAATTTCAATGGGAAACCATTGCTTCATAGATGGAATAGGAAATTCCTAATTTCTTTTTCTTATTTTTTAAAGATACTACAGACTATAAGGATCCCAAGCCAGAGACAAGCAATTGGCATTGAGGTAAATTATTCCTACTAAAGTGTTAATGTCATAATTTTTATTGAATGTTGGATGAAACGAAAAATATTGTCTTTTTTTTTGGTTATATTCCTATATTATATTCAGATTTTATTTATTTTCCATTTAAGATTTAGGAATTTTCTGTCAGTATTTAATTTGAAATAAATTCTACATAGATCTGAATTAAAGCTAAAAGAGTGATAAAAGCTTCCTTTAATGGAATTTCAGAATGCAAAATGGATTGTTACTGAACAGCCATTTGAGCTGCAGTTTCTAGATTCACCTCAGTTAAGTTCATTTATTTGATTCAACCTAAAATGCTTGAGTTTTGTCCTTTTCAGTTTGTTTTAGTAGAGCTAAAGATATTTGCAACTGTGAAATGCAGTTCATTAAAAGGGATACAGGATGAGAAATTGGGAATTTGGGGTTTTGTAACTGCTTTGATATATACAAATTCACATGTTAACACTTCCTTAAGTTTCTTTGAAATATGAAAATATTTGTTATTTCACATCTTGCAATAATGTTATAACATTTAATGAGTTAATAATTTAAGAGTCTTAGCTTCTGAATTCTTAGAACATCAAATTTTGTTAATTTTTAACTTGTTTCTTCATTGTTTGTTTCCATTGATAAGGTTGAATTAAATGAAATAGAATCCAGATGTGAAGAGTATCCACTGACAAGGGCCTTTTGTCAACTTATTAGCACTCTAGTAGAAAGTTCATTTCCATCTAACTTGGGTGCTGGACTGCGTCCACCAGGCTTTGATCCATACTTGCAGTTCCTCAGAGATTCTGTGTTTCTCCGATTTCGCACTAGAGCTTATCGCAGAGCTGCTGAAAAGGTAATTTCTCTGAGGGATATTGGGTTTCTAAAAAAAAATCTATTTATATTCTATTCTGCTTTCTGTTAAAAGTGGTAGGTGCTATGAAAGCTCCTTACTTTTTTGGAAGATACAGTGATGTACATTGGAACAGTATAGTTTTTATCTCATTTTATAGTTTCAAGAGTTAATATTTTTTGTTCATTTCTGTAAATCAGATAAAAACATCTGGGTTGTCGTAATCCAAACCAGAGTATTTCTATTATTGACTTATATCAGTAAGTAATTGCTGTTTGTGCTGATATTTTCTTCTTGACTTTGTGAATACTTTAGAAGTCAGACAGTGTGTCAGGTCTTGACATTTTACAGATCATTAATTTCAAATACGTTAGAATGAATAGTTATTCAGAACTTTGTCAGAAAAAAAGACATTACCTATAATACTGAATTCTGTTGAGAACTCATCTTTCCCAGTTGATTTGGTTCAAATAACCTTGCCTTTCAAAGTTTCCTATTTCCTGGACAGCTCACTCCTTAAGCCTTATAGAACCAGTCTAATTTGTAGTGCCTACTCTATTCACCCTTCAGTAAGGATTTTAATTAGTTCTTTTCTTAATTTGACTTAGCCTCTTCTTATTATGGCAGCTCTCCTAGAATGTCATAATTTATAAAGAACATTGCATTTTTTTCTAAAAAACTCTTCAAATGAGCTGCTTTTTACTGTTTTCTTTGTAGAGGAGTGAGCTATCAAAGAGATAAAGTCTAAAAAATTAACATGTCTTATAATTACATATAGTAAAAGCAATTAAAAATAATATTCATTTTATTATTGAACATTTCATTATGAATTGGATGCTTGACGGTAACTATAGTATTCTTATAATTACAGATATTTTCTGATTTTTCAAATATTTCCACTTTCAGAGGGATTAGTATGACTAGTGCCTATTACTTTTACTTTTTATTTTATTACTATTACTATCACTATTATTATTATTGTGTCTTAGTCTTATTTTGTAATCACATAATTCAGTCAAACAGATATATTTTCTTTCATTGGCCAGTATGTCAAAAATATGATATTGTATTAAGTGCTGAAGATCCAAATAAAGGTAAAAATTGTTCTTGCCCTCTTCACTCACATTCTTATGGTAGAGACAGTAAGCAGATAACTATGTACATATAAGATTTACACAGTGTAAATTGGACATAATCTTAGAGGGAAAGCATTAGTGAGAGTGAATGAGGGGACACCTGGAAGGGCCTCTTGAAGAATTTGTTATTTGAACTAAATCTTGAAGCTAGCCAGGGAATATCTATGGTCAGATTAAAAGGTCTCAGAACTCATGAATATAAAAGTGGGACACCTGTGCATGATGGCAAGATGAAGAAATTGGTGGGGTCAGAAGGACCAAGATCAAGTTTGTTTCTCTGTTGTAAGGAAGAGTAGAGCATGGGAATTGAGTAAACTGAGGAATTGGGAGGTTAGAATGTTTATGAGAGTGCCAATACATATGATCAAGACTCCTAGCAGCAGGGCAAAAGTTGAGAGAGAAAGATCTTATGCCAGTCACTAAATTGATTGAGGAAACAAGGAGAGACTCCTGGGAGGGAGTCAGTAACATAACATGATTAGGTAATACCTTTTCTCTGCCTTTTACAGTTAATATTTGCTCTATGACATTTTTCTTTTTATTTTATAAATCTTCCATTTAAGCTTTAGAAGATGTCCATGTTCAAAGATGTTTGCTTCTCACAGAATGTCATTAGTGCTTTGGAATGGCTTAGTACACATGTTATGTGTACTAAATGTTATCCTTTTTTTTTTTTTTTTTTTTTAAACCCCTGTACTTCGGTGTATTGTCTCATAGGTGGAAGATTGGTAAGGGTGGGCAATGGGGGTCAAGTGACTTGCCCAGGGTCACACAGCTGGGAAGTGGTTGAGGCTGGGTTTGAACCTAGGACCTCCTGTCTCTAGGCCCGACTCTCACTCCACTGAGCTACCCAGCTGCCCCCTAAATGTTATCTTAAGTGTACTAATGGTTATGTACACATAAGCTTCTCTTGAAAGTTTCTAAGCTCTGGTTAACCAGAGTGAGTCACATGCCAGGTCCATTGTCAGATATCTTTAAGTATATGAATGGTCAGGGTTATTTTATGGGGAGGAGCAAGGCAAATGAGACAAAAGCATTTTCAAAGTATGAAAAGGTATTGAAACTTTTCTTAGGTTGGAACTGTATGAAATGTTAAAATTGCATGAGGAGCCAGAGTCCGAATCAGGTTTTACATAGTATATAAAACAATAGTTCTTTTCTGTAAAATGATTTAAAGGTGCAAATATTTGCTTTAAAAAATTTCTCACATAGTGAAAAATTAATTGTTTTGAGTGAACTATAATACATATAATGGTGATTTTGATAGTACAAATATTAATACAAATAAATAAACTCTTTAATTTTTTATTTGGCTAATACATTCTTACAAGTGAAATCTAGAAAGTCATTAAAACAAAAGGCATTGTTTCTTTATTTGCTTCTAGTAGGAGGAAGAAAAAGAATGTCAAATTAGTTAAAAGTGCTTTATGGAAAAGTATTTTTTTTTTTGGTATAAGCTCTCTAAAGAGTACATGGACTCTTTGTTATCTTGTGTCTGTCCTGCTTCACTCCCCCTTCACCATAATGATATCTTAATGGTAAGTATTTGATTTTCTTTAGTGGGAAGTTGCTGAGGTGGTGCTGGAGGTGTTTTATAAGCTGCTCAGAGATTATGAACCTCAGCTGGAAGATTTTGTGGATCAGTTTGTCGAACTGCGAGGTAATTGGATTCTTTGTACTTTCTGTTTTCAAATATATTAAATACTTTACTTTTGTAGCTTAGAAGTAAATTATTATTTAAAAATTTTTTCTCTTCTTACTTTTGACAAATTAAAAACTTAGGGTCAAATCCTTTTTGCCATGTATGAATGCTTTGTTACGGGTTTCAGTTAGTCAGCAAGCATTCATTGAGCAACTACTGTGTGCAGAAGCATCCTTATTGAAATTTCTCCCTACTAAGGTTTCTAAGTCATTAATAAATCACAAAAATCTCTTTAAACAAAAGTAGCTACTTAAATTAGATTTTATTTTATAGTGCTATCAAGGTTGTACATGTTTATGCTATTTGGGGGCTGGTCATTTAAAAAACAATGTATTTCTTTTTTAGGAGAAGAAATCATAGCTTATAAGCCTCCTGGATTTAGTTTGATGTATCATCTTCTGAATGAGTCACCAATGCTGGAACTCTCTCTTAGTTTGTTGGAAGAAGGCGTTAAGCAACTTGATACCTATGCATCTTTCCCTGGTATGTATCTGGGTGTTGGTTCTTTCTCTTCCTTCCTTCCTTCCTTCCTTCCTTCCTTCCTTCCTCACCTTCCTCACCTTCCTCACCTTCCTCACCTTCCTCACCTTCCTCACTTTCCTCACTTTCCTCACTTTCTGTGTTAGAATCCATACTGCATTTTGGTTCCAAGGCAGAATAGCAGAGGGTTAAGTGACTTGCCCAGGGTCACACAGCTAGGAAGTGTCTGAGGTCAGATTTGAACTCAGGACCTCCCATCTGGGACTAACTCTCAATTCACTGAGCTACCTAGCTGCCCCCTGGATGTTCTTTCTTTTTTTTTTTTTTTTAGAATATTTTTTCATGGTTACATGATTCATGATCCATCCCCTTCCCCCCTTGCTCTTTTCTCCCCTCCTTCCGAATCCAACAAGCAATTCCACTGGGTTACACATGTATCATTGTTCAAAACCTATTTCCATGTTATTCATATCTGCAGTAGAGTGGATGTTATTTCTTAAGCACATATTTTGACATACATTTATTTTAAGGATTACTGCCTTCAACATTATGCATACCGTTATTGATTAACACTATTAGTCATTCAGAGATATAGTACATAATTTCACTTTTTCTAAAGTTGGAATGTATAGATTTGTCAAAATTATTATATTCTAGGAAAAATTATTGTAAAATGATGATCTGTTGGATATACATTTTATTAGAAGAACAATTGGTCCCAGGATCTAATACAATCACATTTCAGATTGTAGTATTAAGACTTTAAAGATAATGTATTAAAGGAAATGTGATAAATATGACTTCAAGGGTAGCAATATAGTTTTATAGTTTTAAGTTTTTCACTGTCATTGGACTAAGTTTAATTCTTCTTATAATGCTTTTCATTCATGATAAATTTACTCCTTTTCCCATCATTTGACTTTTCTGGATACCTTTATCTTAAATAAAGTTTTTTTATATTTTGTTTGGTATGTTGCATTATTTTTGGATAGGAGAGTACAGTATAGAATTTTAAATATTAAGTGTCTGTTCATAAGGAATCCTGTCCCCTGTCTGCCAGAATATGTTGCTCAACTATTGCAGTTACTTTTCTTAGTAAACTTAAAGGAAGATATAATTAGCCCTGACCCTTTTGGCATAATAGTGCTTTAGTTGTTCAGAGAAAATAATCATATCTTCTTTTAGTCTTTTCTTCTTTAGGCAAAGCATCCCTAGTTCCTTCCTTTAGTTGGTTCTCATATGGCACAATTGTAAAATATCCTTTATATTTATTTATGTCTCTCATAAAAAGTGGTGCCATGACTATACATAGTACTCTGACTGTAGTATCACCAGTGTAGAATATGATTGCATTTTCACCTCTTTTATTCTGTATACTCTACCCTTGTATCCAAACTTCATTAGTTTTATCTTTGTTGCCAAGTCATTCTGTTGACTTATGTTTATTAAAGAAGCACTTTTTTCTGAAAAAGTGGTTTTAATTTTTTTGTGAACCAAGACATATTTTCTCTCCCTTCTACCTCCTTTGCCCCAGATGTGAAACAAAGAAAAGCAAAATCCTTATGAATAATTAAAACAAATTGCCGCATTGGCTGTGTCTAAAAAGTATATATATATAACTTTGTACCTTCAGTCAGTTGGTAACATGCTTCATCATTGGTCCTCTAGAGTTGTGGTTGGTCATTACATTGATCTAAGTTCTTAAGTTGTTAAGAATAGTTTTAACAAAGATAGCACCAAGGCAACATGGATAATAAAGTTTATTAATTATTTTTAGTAGTGAATTATTTAACCATATGATTTATTTCAGTCTAAGACCTTTTTATGTTTAGAAATTTTCACATTTCTCTGAGAGTTCCCATGTAAAATGGCTTAGAAGGGCTCATATTTTAGTAAATAGTCCCCAGATTTTAGAGACACTAAATTCATTTTGTCAATTATAGGAAAGAAACATTTGGAGAAAGCAGTGCAGCATTGCCTTGCTCTTCTTAATTTGACACTACAGAAGGAAAATCTCTTCACGGATCTTCTAAGAGAAAGTCAGCTGGCTCTAATAGTCACTCCATTAGAACAATTATTGCAAGGCATCAATCCCCGAACTAAGAAGGCAGATAATGTGGTTAACATTGCTAGGTAAGTGGCTGCTAAAGATAAAAAAACAAACCAACTATAAAAGGTTCAAGTTTTGATTTTTCAACTTATAGAACTGCTACTAATGCAGTATTTTAAAATTTACTTTTTTACTGTTGCTGGTCTATTGCCTTTAAAACAATTATGATAAAATAGCCTAGAGTGCTTTGTTCATAATTGTCAGTCATTATCTCTCCATATCAGAATTATTGTAGATTGTGTTTTCTATTAAAGTTTTTTTTTAAATATTAAAGACAAAATAAGACATTTCTTTGATATGCTGGGTAACATATTTGATTTAAATTTTTGACTCACTACTTTTGAGCTCTTATTCTTCAATTCCAAGTCTTCATTCTTTGAGAACTATAGGAGGCCAACATATTCACTATAATATACTTCTAACTTTTATGTTTTCAAGGTACCTCTATCATGGCAACAGCAATCCTGAACTGGCCTTTGAAAGTGCCAAGATCCTCTGCTGTATCTCTTGCAATTCTAACATTCAGATAAAATTAGTAGGAGATTTCACACATGATCAGGTAATCCTCTCTGTGCGCATGTGTGTGTTCTTGATGAATATATTGTCAACATATCTTAGAGCAGGGGTCAGCAACCTTTTTGGCCGTGAGAGCCATAAATGCCACATTTTTTAAAATGTAATTTCGTGAGAGACGTACAGTGCTCACAGTGCGTGCTCCTGTAACAGCGCCTGAAAAAAATTGACTTTATGGCTCCTGCAGGAAGAGCCATACGTTGCCGACCCCTGTCTTAGAGGAATTATGCTCTTACTGGTAGAAAATTATCTCCAATGGAAAAAGAATGTGAATACATAGTTATCCTTTACATTAGAGGAAGATGCTACAAAAAGTTATTGTACAGGCCAATGCGGCCAATTGTCTACACACTGAGCACATTTAAAGACTTAAATCATATGACTTTGTAGCTCCAGATACTATTTCTGTTGCCTGACATTGTTTTTGACTACTTCTTTGTCTTACCATCCTTCTGCTGCCTCAGTTGTAATTGAATCATTCTGTCTCTTATTGCTGCTCATCAGCGTGCTCTGTCTGTTTTTGCATTTTCCCAGCAATCTCCCTCTATACCATATTATTATTGTGTTTTATCATCTCTTTTACATTTTGGTTTTCACTACTCTCTGTACAATTTTAACATTTCTGAGAATTGTCACAGTTCTGTTTACCAAACGGCAGCTGTTTTAAGGAGCTTCTTGTCATTGAGGCTGTTGTTTAAAAGATTAGAAATTCTTCTAAAGGATAAGAAGAGTATTTAAATCATGGGCTCCAGATGTATAAGACTGGAGATGGTATCTATAGAAAGCATAAGTACATTTCATTTAGTCTTGAAAAATAGAATAATATAAATGGCTTTTGAAAGTGGTTTCAGTTTTCAGAGAGAAGGATAACATATTTCAGACGTGTTAAAGTTTTGAAGTGTTTTTGTAGAAGACGATCTTATGTGTTTTTTAGAGAGACTAATAGTTTCATAAAATCTCAAAAATGAGAGAAATTAATAAACATTAAGCACCTACTATGTGCCAAGCACTGTGCTTAGTGCTGGAGATATTCAGAAAGAGGCAAAAGACAGGTCTGGCCTTCAAGGAACTTGTAGTCTAGTGGAGGAGACAATATGTAAACAAATATATAAAAAGCAAGCTTTAAAAAGGATAAATTAGGAAATAATTAAAAGAGGAAAAATACTTGAACTAAGAGGGGTTAGGGAAAGCTTCTTGTAAAAGGTAGGATTTTAGTTGGGACTCAAAAAGAGGGCCAGGAAGATCAGAGTGGAGGAAAGAGAGCATTCTAGATATGTATTTGGGTGTAAAGCTTAAGATTTGCCTACAAAGGTAAGAGGGGCCTAGGTCATAAAATTTAAAAAACTAAATTTATTTAATATGTTGAAAAAATGCCCCTTTCAGTTCATTTAGATAATATTTATGTTCATATCTTCCCATGTATGTGATTTGATTTTTATAATTTTTCCTATTTACCTTCTTGTCATGATTTCAGAATGTAAGCCAGAAGTTGATGGCTGGATTTGTGGAATGTTTGGATAGTGAAGATGCTGAGGAATTCATTAATCCAGAAGAGGGTATGCTTAATTTTGGATTATATTAACATGATATTTGTTTATATTAATGTAGTTTAGTGAATGAAGGAAAATGCATGAACCAAGTCAAGAGAAAAATGGAAGGTTACAAGGAAATGAGAAACTTTTAGGGGAAAAAAGAAATAGGGCAAAAAATGGAAGATTAGGTTAAGTTTTAATTATTAGAATAAAAAATTGAACTAATATTTTTAGGTAGAGCAATTATATTACTTCACTCACTTTAACTTTATTTTGTTATTACCTTTCTTTTTCATTTCTTAATCCAGAGTTAGAACCTGATAAGAAGCTAGCACAAATCCGTCATGAAACAAGAATCCACATCTTGAATCTTCTCATCACTTCTCTGGAACGCAACCCACCCAACCTTGCCTTATATCTCCTGGGCTTTGAATTGAAGAAATCTGTTAGTACCACGAACCTCCAGGATCCAGGTAGGGGAGATCAGATACATAGACATTAGCATTTTTTCCCAATTAGGGTAACCTAAATAATTTTGTGGTAGATGTTTCTGGAACTATGATGTCTCTGTGATAATTGGTTGAGAGAAGTTAAATCTTGGTTTGAACTAATAACCAATAATAATATATCAATCCTCAGCAAATTGATTTAAATTTGTCAAACTATGTATTCAGTTTGGCATTTGACTTAGAAAATATAAAGATTGGGTTTATTTTGAGGATTGAGGAGGGTAGTCAGTGGACTCAGTTCCACTACTTATTAGTGTAGAAGCTTTGACCTTCTATACTTCTAACCTGGAGTGGTTTGCCATGCCTTTGGCAACCTGGTAGCATCAACCACACTCCCCCCACTCACTGTTCTCATTAACTTAAACATACTGCAGCTCAGAACTCCTGAGCTTAAGTGATTTGCTAGCCTCAGTCTTCTCAGTAGTAGGGATTATAGATGTGTACAGCCACACCTGGATAGCATGGATTTTTAAAAGAAAACATTATTTAAGAAATTTAGTGGTTGAATAAATATTTTTAAATCCTTACCATTCCAAGGCAGAAGAGCAATATGACTTAGGCAATGGAGTTAAGTGCCTTGTCCAGGTCACATACCTGGGAAGTGTCTGAGGCCAGATGTGAATCTAGGATTGCCTGGCTCTCAAACCACTGAGCCAACTAGTTGGCCCTTCATGGTTTTGTAAAGAGAAATTTAGTAATGTTTAATGGAAGTTGAGTAAAGATGTTAAAAAGAATCTTTTTGCTTTTTCCTTGTATTCAGGAGTCTTAGGTTGCCCTCGGACTTGTCTTCATGCCATATTGAATATTTTGGAGAAGGGAACTGAAGGGAGAACAGGCCCTGTGGCAGTAAGGGAATCACCTCAACTTGCAGAACTCTGCTACCAGGTATATAGAATACTACAAATTTTTAAGATCAGAACCTAAATTTGATATTATGAATGAATTTAGAACGGTTGTGTGACTAAATTGGATGAACATTTTTGAGATCTCTTACTGTGTTGCCAGTTACTCATTGAAAGGTCACATCCTAGAAGAAAATAATCAGAAAGAGATGATGGCTTTCATTATTTTGTTGTACTGGGATTGTTGGTAATAATTTTTGAACATAAGATGATGTAAAGTTCTCTCTTATGACCCTGAAACTTTTCATATAGTTTTAGTTATAATTATTGGGATCATACTTGTATGAATCTTTGTCCTATGTGTTTCATTTTCTTTATCCCTACATTGAGGATATTTCAGAAAACCAAATTAGTGCAAATTATAATTCTCCTCTCACCCAACATAGGTACAAATTAATGATTCACATAAGGTCTTATTTAATCACAAATATTCTTACTACATATACCTTTTTAGTTATGGAAGTGTATTTGTTCATCTTGTGTGGTTAAATTTATAATTTGGAGCTAATAAAATTCACTATCTTCATAGAGCTAAGACACTAAAATTCTTTATCTTTGAAATTTTTTTGCTGACTTAATACTGCTGACTGACATAAATATCTATTTATTTTAATTATGTAGGTTATTTATCAGCTGTGTGCATGCTCAGATACATCTGGTCCAACTATGAGATACTTGAGAACCAGCCAAGATTTTTTATTTTCTCAGTTGCAGCATCTACCTTTTTCTAATAGAGGTATGACTTTATTTCTCATTCAACCAGTAAACTTTATTCAGCTTTTACTGTGTTCTAGGTCCTGTGCTAGGTACTAAAGATACAAAGAAAACAATAAAATCATCCTTGATCTTAAGAGTTTATATTGTATTGAGGGAGACCACATATACATATATCTCTACGTACAAAATAAGAAGTATATGCAGCATAGATACAAAAGTTAAATACAAGATAGGGAATAACTCTAGTCATTTAATTTTAACTTGCCCACAGTCTTTTGGGATACAATCATAATATTGGAGGAAAGGTTTTTTTTTTTTCCATCTAGGTGGTTTAATTCTTTTTCATGTGACCTCTCACTTTTGTTTTGTGATGTCAGAAGGCTTGATTCCTGGACTAAGCTGTTGAAATTGAGATTACATTTAAGGGATAAGAAAATATAAGAAAGTGTTAGGAATATTTAAGGGGAGAATTGTGAAAAACTATCATATTTTTGTTCTGGTTTCAGTGAAATCACTTTTCAGTGGTTTCCAAACTTTTTTGGCCTACTGCCCCCTTTCCAGAAAACATATTACTTAGCCCCCTGGAAATTAATTTTTTAAAAATTTTAATAGCAATTAATAGGAAAGATAAATGCACCTATGGCCATCACTGCTCTCCCTGGATCGCTGTAGCACCCACTAGGGGGTGGTAGGGCCCACTTTGGGAATCACTGCTTTAGAAGATCAAACCCTTTGTGCAAAAACCAGTTGTATAATATATTCCATTTAAGACACTGGTATCAGGAGACAGGACTAATACTGGTAATATAAGCTAACCAGGTCATTTAATATTTTTTCTTTGCATACATGCATACACCATGTAAAGTGACCCCGACAAATATCACTTTGTCACAATGTTAATACGTTATAAGTAATATTCGATCAAGTTTTCACGTTAATCTCCAGACATGTGTCCAACTAAACCTTTATCCAGTTTGAGTGTTTGCTCAGCTGTCACTTACTGTGGAGATATGTTAAAAACTTCCAAAGTAGTTAGGAATTAAGTAGTTTGGAACTATGTAGTTAGGAATTAGCTTGATACCTCCAAGTGGTATCAAGCTAATTGATTCTTATACTTAATTCCTTCTGGAATAGGAAACAAGAAAAAAAAACATGAGGTTTTAAAAAAACTTGTAGCCCAACTAATCTAATTCAGAATCAATGTCCCTGCTCTGCTGTCCTGAAAAACAGGGCCCACATCTCTAATCCCAGGCTCCAGCTTTAGTCGATTTTCCTTCTACTTGTAACACTAAGATTGAACTCTTATTTATTTCTTTTTCTTTCCCATCTATGGACATTTTTAAAGGAAAACCGACATCTAAACTCATCTTGAAGTCCTTAGCTTTTATCCAGAAACACTTAAATCATACCTACTTAACATAATTTCCTCTGATCTCTGTAAAGATAGATTTTTTTTTTTATGCTTTATAATGGGAATTTGACTTTCAAGGAGTATATCTGGCATTTGTAACTTTGTTGCTATGGAATTATTTGTCCCCCACAACATTTTCACCCATAGTTGCCTAAATTTAGCTCATTTGTTACCATAATAGGTTTTCTTTTCATATTTTTCTGTTATGTGAATCAATTAAGGATATTAGTTATTTAGGGATTAGATATTGAAGGATGCTGTATTCAATATATGAATACATATGAAAACTGGCCAATTGTATTCTACTTAATGCATTTTTAAAACTTAGAGTCCTCTTCTTATTCAAGACTCAGTAGTATATATTTAGAAGTTACTTTCACAAATCTCAGCACATTAATGCTCTTTATGATTTTGCCATTTATGAGTCATAGGTTTAACAGAGCTTAAATTAAGAATTCTTATAGCTGGTAGAAGAGACTTTCCTGATTGTGAATGCTTTCTACCTTTTCAAAAATGCACTTTCTACTTTTCTGTGAAGTTTTTTTTCTTTAGTAGAATGTAAGCTTCTGGAGAGCAACATCACTTCTTTTTGTCTTTGTTAGCATTAGCATTGTGGCATGATACTTAATGAATACTGTTTGTACTGAGTTTTGAAATATCTGTTATTGAGAGAAATCACAACAAAACAGACAATTCTTCAGTGTTTTTGAATGATGCCCAGAATCTGCCCCCATTTTAAAAAGTTTTTTTTCAAATTCTCAAAAATATTTTAAATTTAAAAGAATATATAACCTTTATATTGTAAAATCAAACTAGGCAGTATCAAATCTTTTAAGTCTGGTAATCATTCAGTAGGCTAGAAGTACCTGAAGTTACTTTAAAGTATAATTCGTGGTTCTAGATTCATTTCTTAGGTGCTTAGTCTAAGGTACTGTTCTAGGTGTTGGGGATAGAAAGAATAAGCAAAAGTAGGTCCTCTTCTCAAGAAGCTTACATTATAATAGAAAATTATGATATAAAGTTTACATGTTCAGTTAGTGTACATGAAACCATGCCACTAATGAGGATTTTAATTTTTCCTATTTCTGTATTGCTTTTTATCATTTTTTAAATATATGATTTTTTTTTCAAAATATTTATGATGGTTCTTCTAAGTGAAATGTAGCTTTTTTGAAATTAAAAGAAAAAAGTTATATTACTTAAGGCTCTCCTCCCATGTCTTTTTCTTTGACTTCTTTCAAGATTCAGCTAAAATCCCACCTTCCTGTGGTGGCCTTCCCTTTCCATAGTAGTATTCCATCTATTTCGTAAATAAGTTTTTAAAAAACTCTTAACTTCTTTCTTAAAATCAATACTGTGTTTCAGTTCCAAGACAGAAGAGTGGTAAGGGCTAAGCAATTGCCTAGGGTCACACAGTAAGTATCTGAGGTCAAATTTGATCCCAGGGCCTCCTATGTCCAGGGTTGGCCTCTCTGCCTACTGTACCACCTTTCCTCTGTTTCATGTATTTATTTATACATTGTTTCCCCATTAGAATTTTAATTTCTGTAGGGCAACAGCAAGTTTTTTTTTCCCCTATGTATCCCTAGTTCTTGCACAGTGCTTGGCTTGTGTTAATTACAAGTGCTTGTTGATTTACTGGCTGCCAGATAGCTGAAGGTCTATCTTTTTGCCCAGTTTAGTTTACCTGTATTTTATGTCTCTGTATTAGTTTTTATCTCTATTAAACTCATTAATAATAAACACATTGTTGCATAATGGATAGAGATCTAACCTGGAATAAGAAGATCTGGTTTTTGTCTCTAATACATATTGGATAGATGACCCTGAGCAAGCCACAACTTCTCAATGTTCCCAACTCTTTAAAAAACCCTGTTATCTTCTTAGTATCAGTTCTGAGACAGAAGAGTGTCAAGTTCTGTGCAATTGGAGTTAATTGACTTGCTCAGGCTCACACAGCTAGGAATTGTTTGAGGCCAAATTTAAACCCTTGTCCTCCCAACTCCAGGCCTGGCTCTCTTTATCCACTGTGTTATCTCTACCTGTCTTCTGTCCCACAACTCACTTTTTCCCCCTCCAAACCCTTATATTCTGTCTTAGAATCAATACTATGTATTTGTTCTATAGCAAAAGAGCAGTAAGGACTAGGAAATGGAGGTTAAGTGACTTGCCCAGGGTCACACAGGTAGAAAGTATCCAGATTTGGACCCAGGACCTCCCGTCTCCAAACCTAGCTCTCTACCCACTGAGCCACCTAGCTGACCTCCAAACTCACTTTTAAGATTACTAGTTGAAGAGCAATTGTTGATCTGCATTGGAATTCCCGTGCTAGTGAAATCACAGGTCAGGAAAAAAATAAATAAAAACAGAAATAACAATAACCTGTGCTTACATTGTGTTTTAAAATTTGCAAAACACTTTTGTACACATTATCTCATTAGAGATATAGCAAGCCATAGATAGAATGCTGGAGTTGGAGTCAAAAAGAGCTAGATTTGAATCCTGTATTAAACTTATACTATCGGTATTGCTTTGGGCAAATAAATCCCTTACTAATGTTTCTTCAATTTCCATTGCTTCAATTATAAGATGGTGATAATAATTGGGCCTACCTCATATTATAGTGAGGATCAGAGAGATAATATCTAAAGCATTTTGGAAACCTTAAGGTGACAAAAATGTGAGTTGTTAAAATCTTCACAGTAACCCTATGAGGCAAGTATTATAAATATCTTATTTAAGGAGAAGGACAAAGGATCAGAGATTCTCACTTGCTTGCTACATACAACTAACAATATCTAAAATATGATTCATACTTGTTTCTTCTGAAACAAAACCCAGGGCACTTTCCAGTACCCCATGTTGATTTATTAAATTGTTTTTATCATTATGCTGAGAAAACATTTCCCCTTATATTTTTCATTATTTTGTTTTTTTCATGTGAAAATTCCTATATTCCCTTTTACCCATTCATGTGTTTGACTTCTAGAGTATGAAATATCCATGCTGAACCAAATGTCATGGCTTATGAAGACTGCCTCAATAGAATTAAGAGTAACTTCTCTTAATCGCCAGCGCTCTCATACTCAGAGACTACTGCACTTGTTGCTAGATGACATGCCAGTCAAACCTTACTCAGGTGAATTATGAATATTAGAGTTTGTTTTATTGTATTGTTAAGTGTATATTGGAGGGTGTGTTATTTGCATTTTCCATTTATAGACACTTTAAGGTAGGTTATAGGATTTTAGTTTTAGTTTTAAATGTTTTTAAAATATTTATTAATCATTCATCATGTGCTATGTGTATACAGTGATCCTTCACCTATCACAGGAGTTATGTTACAGAGACCCTTGTGATAGGTGAAAATCCATGAAGTATAGTCACTGAGCCAATCAGCACCCAGGATACAGAACACAGCACTTGGTTGGTCGCCTTTCAGTTCATCAGCCAATAGTGTGCCATGTACAATTTCACACTGGCAAACTTGTGCAAGCGGTAGTGGCTTACTGCATTTCCATTGTGTACAGTACGGTATTCATCCACAAAATCCCTCAATATAGAGAAAACTCTGTGATATAGAATTAAATATATATATTAAAAAAAACCCCACAATATAGTGAAACTGTGATAAGTGAACTGTGATATGGTGAAAGATGACTGCATACCACTTGTACAAGGCCCCCTCTACTGGAGGCTTAGATTAAGAACTATGGCTGCGTACTTTGCGTTTGTGATACTTGTATTGATATCACATTTAAAAATATTGATTAGATATAAACACTACTTCTTTGGCTAGATTTGATCTTATCCTTCTTATTTCTGTCTTTCTTTTGAATTTTCAAATAGCTCCTTTGGAGAAGAGTAATGGTTAGAGAGTGAGATGTGGGAAGTGACAGTTCTTAATCACTAAAACAAATAACTGGCCTTTATGTTTATGCTGTTTCTTTATAAATGGCCAATGACATTTTATGTGACTATGAAATTTACACATATATGTATATGAATTTATTTCAGTAGTAATTTTTTTAACTATCTCTTGGAGTTTACCTTGAAATGAAAGACTATCTTTGATGATTAGTCCATTTAGCATTGTTATTGAAGTAGTATATTTTTGAAATTTTTGTATTTTTTCTTCCTTTTCTAATCTTGTAGCAGATGGCGAAGGAGGAATAGAAGATGAAAATAGGTCTGTCAGTGGCTTCCTTCACTTTGATACTGCCACAAAAGGTAAAGCCCTTTTGAATTTTTAAAGATAATTTATTTTCTAATCAGGTTCTTTTCTAGAGCCATTTCAATAAGCTAATGGAAGGATTTTTCTTAGAGGGAACAGATAAGTTATACAAAAGGGTTATCATCTAAATTTAATAGTAATTTGAAGTTTTCAGATAGAAGGAAATGAGATGGTAAAAGTAAAAGAAAATATGAAAGATTGAAATAGAAATTTAATTTAAAACCTTTAGCATCACACAGTCTTAAGCCTATCCATTAAATGTTTATGTATCCAGCCATTGCCCATAAACTAAAAGAAAACTTTTTGTTGTAACAAGTACTATGGGCTTGACAAAAATGTTAGTGTCATCATAGCTTCCTTTTGGGCAGTTGATGCATAGTTGACATTGACATTGGCAGCAAGAAAGCAGAACATCTAAATGTGCTGGTTCTAACAGAAGTAATAAGAAAGCCTAGCCTGGGTTTCAGAGAGTCTAGTGAGTTAAAATAGATAGTGACAGGAAAAATTACTGGGTAGTGGGAAAAGGCAGAAGTATCATAGTGGGCATTATACATTTAGGGAGATTTATAGCAATGCATACAAGTACATAAGACAATAGAAGAGTAGTTAGCAAGGATTGAGAATGCTAGAATGCTGAGAATTCTGGAACCTTGAATGTTGCAAATTCATGTCCAGTTTGAATGTAATGTATATGATGACTTGGAAAGTGTGAGTCTATTGCCTGCTTATCCATGGGGTGATACATATTGGAGGAAAGGCAGAAATCTCTGTCAGGTATTACAGCCATGATAAACTGAAAAGTTTTGAACATGGGGAGGTATCTACTGTCAGACTGGAATTTACTCAGGAGTTTAAGCTAGTAGTAGAAAGAAGCCCTACAAGACTCATACTGTACCTATTCATACTGGAAGGAGCAGATGAGGGCCATGTAGCTTGCCCTCTTAACCTTCAAATGTCTAATACTTCCTGGCAGCCAACTCCTTAGACATACCCAAGCTTATCATTGGCAAATTGTTTAGATATGTTTTAGACTTGGAGAGACTCTTGTTGATTAAGCTCTTATAAAAATAACCTTTTTAAATAAAGATTTCATGTAGTTGAACTTTTTTCTTGACCAAAACTGACTTTTTATTTATCTTTCCTAGTACGTCGAAAAATATTAAGTATTTTGGATTCAATTGACTTTAGCCAGGAGATTCCTGAGCCTTTGCAATTGGATTTCTTTGATCGTGCTCAGATTGAACAAGTCATTGCCAACTGTGAACATAAGAATTTGAGGGGGCAGACAGTTTGCAATGTCAAGGTAAGTGATGTTTTAAATTAGCTACCATGTCAAAGTGGTTTGATGTATGACTTTTTTCCACTGATTAAATTGATCGTGCAGAAGTTTCTCTGACTCCACTTTCCATGTGTAAACTGGCTCTGTAGAGTGTTGTGTGCCTTCTTCCCTTTCCCCAAATACCTCCTCATATCTTTCTTCATAGCAGTTGATCTACCCAACTAGAATTGTGAAGTGATTGGAAGCTGTTTGTCATCCATAGGCAGAAGTTCTGCTGTAATATTTTTTAACCATTTATTAATATTTATTTTTAACATGGTTACATGATTCATGCTCCTACTTTCCCCTTCATCCCCGCACTCCCCCCACCCATGGCTGATGCACATTTCGACTGGTTTTAACATATGTCATTGATCAAGACCTATTTCCAAATTGTTGATAGTTGCATTGGTGTGGTAGTTTCGAGTCTACATCCCCAATCATGTCCGCCTCAACCCATGTGTTCAAGCAGTTGTTTCTCTTCTGCTTCCACTCCTGCAGTTCCTCCTCTGAATGTAGGTAGCGTTCTTTACCATAAATCCCTCAGAGCTGTCCTGTGTCATTGCATTGCTGCTGGTACAGAGGTCCATTACATTCGATTTTACCACAGTATATCAGTCTCTGTGTACAATGTTCTTCTGGCTCTGCTCCTTTCGCTCTGCATCAATTCCTGGAGGTCTCTCCAGTTCGCCTGGAACTCCTCCAGTTTATTATTCCTTTGAGCACAATAGTATTCCACCACCAGCATATACCACAGTTTGTTCAGCCATTCCCCAATTGAAGGACATACCCTCCTTTTCCAGTTTTTTGCCACCACAAAAAGTGCAGCTATAAATATTTTCGTACAAGTTCTGCTGTGATATTAATAAGGTCTGAAGGACCTTGTCACCAATAGCATGCCACAGAGAAAGCTTGGAGCCACTCTGCCTCATAAATGTCTCACTATTTACTGTCTTGAAATTGTATATACTAACACTTTGTCAGAATATATATATATATAAGAGAGAGAGAGAGTGAGAGAGTGAGAATGAGTGTATGTGAGTATTAGTTAGTTAGTTGGTTACTGCCTTGCTCCCTAGTAGAAAATCATGTCCTTAAAGGTAAGGATTGCCTTGTTTTCATCACTCAGCACACTAGAAATATTTTGCCATAGGTGCTTTTGGAACTGAATTAGAGCAGTTCCTGGTCATTGTTCAGCTGATTCTAAGTTATCCATGTTTCAAAGCAGTAATTTTGCTTCTCTCTCTTTCCAAAATTTCTAGCTTCTGCACAGGGTTCTTGTGGCAGAAGTAAATGCACTTCAGGGTATGGCAGCTATAGGCCAGAGACCTTTGCTTATGGAGGTAAGACCTAAAACTTAAATTTTAAGTTATTTTTTCTTAAATATTGTGAAGTTTGGGTGAGGAGAAGAAAAAAAAGGAGTTAAAGAGGGCATTTAAATAGGAAGGTTAATTTAATTTTTAATAGATAATTTTTCAAGTGAAAAACTTAGAGGTGGGGGTTCACTTTCATAGTGTTTGATAAGTAGTAAAAATATTCCATGGAATAGTATTATATAGACATGAATATTAGCTAGAAAGTTAAATAATTTAAAAAGTAAGAAATTTTTAGTGGGAACTAGAGATCTGAAGCTATGTCTATATACACACATATACATAGATACATATTTATAAAATATAATTTTATTTTAAACTCTTACTTTCTGTCTTAGCATGTTGGTTCCAAGGCAGGAGTCATAAGGGCTAGCAAATAGGGTTAAGTGACTTGTCTTGGGTCATACAGCTAGGAAATGTCTGAGTTTGTTTGAACACAGGACTTCCTGAATCTAGGCCTGGCTCTCTGTTCTCTTAGCCACTTAACTGTCCTTGAAGGTATATTCTTCATGAGTTTTGGTGGCGTTGGTGATGATACCATTAGGATGTTTGCTGTTATTTAAGTAAAGGTCCTATTTCTATAGCCCAGAAAATAAGATTACTTTTTTAAACATGGATATTCAGTTGACTTTATTTACTAAACAGGGGGCAGCTGAGTGGCTCAGTGGATTGAGAGCCAAGCCTAGAGATGGGAGGTCTTAGGTTTAAATCTGGCTGCAGACACTTCCTAGCTGTGTGACCCTGGGCAAGTCACTTAATCCCCACTGCGTAGCCCTTAACTGCTCTTAACTGCCTTAGAGCCAATAAACAATATTGATTCCAAGATGGAAGGTAAGGGTTTAAAAAAAAAAGAGTAAAGTTAAAGCACAAAAGTGTTTCTAGTTAAATGACCACTTAACTAGTTAAAAAGGTTAAATTGTCAAAGGTATTGCTTTGATCTTTAAGTTTCTAATCAGTAAGTTGAATTTTAAACTTATGTCTAATATACTAGAGTAAATAATATGTATCTGGTTTCTGACAGGATATAGATCAAGGGTTGACCTTTCTGAAGTGCCATGCTAAGTCTTCATTCATTCATTCCTTAATAAAAAGGGTGAGGGAAAAGATGGTGGTGGTGATGGTGGTGGAGATGGTGTGATTCTCCTTCACAAGCAGGCAAGATGAGAATTTGGTAGTAGTTGCACTCATGAAAAGCCATTTCAAAAGGCTCACTCAAAACTCATTTGCCCAGAAAAGGGACAGATGTGAAAAATCATAGGCTTCTCAGAAGTCTTGTTACTTAGGAGAAGGAGGGAGGATGGAACTATGTCTTTTTTTTATGCAATGCCTTATAAACTCCTTTCTCCATAACCCTGGCTACTATGCCATGAGAAACCACCTCATATGTCACCTTTTCTATATGTGATATATTTTGCTGGCCAGTGGTATAAGTAGTATTTTTTTTAGGAAATGAGTATTAAAAAATTGCCTGTGGTCTTAGTGTCTGGTTTAATCTCCATAGGCAAACTTTCTTTTTAAAAATTGATTATTGGAGTTAGGCAGGTGGGGAAGAAGGGAGAAGAAAGGCACTTGGATGATAATGCCCTTACTTTCTTCTATATAGCTAGTCTAATCAATTTTGACACTAGTGGATCCTAGGGCCTATTTAGTTGGACTCTGTGTTTACATACTAAACTTTCAACTTTTGGATCTTCAGGAAATCAGCACTATTCTACAATATGTTGTGGGAAGAAACAAATTATTACAGTGCCTTCATGCAAAACGGCATGCACTAGAATCATGGAGACAGTTGGTAGAAATTATACTGACTGCTTGTCCCCAGGACCTCATACAGGCAGAGGATAGGCAACTGATTATTCGTGACCTCTTACAAGACATACATGATAAGGTAATACGTCTCCTAAATCACTAAATTACCCCTTTTTTTTCAGGTATTGTTATAAATAAATGCTCTTAACTTGATTTTATTATAGGATGTGGCACATTACTTGTTCAAAGAGTTTTCTTTGTGAGGTCAGGTAGAACAGATAGTGCTGGTCTGGATTCTTGGTTTACTATATTATGTTAAAATCTTCTTAGAAGTTACTTTCTTTCCCTGTGAACTGTATGGTTTTATCTTTTTACTTTTGTAGTAGTTAGAAAGTTCATATGCCAATACATAAAGATACTTTGATTACAGTTGAAAATATGAGCCTACTCTTTTTTTTTTCTTCTTTTCCTCTTTAAGATCCTGGATGATGATGCAGCCCAAGAATTAATGCCAGTTGTGGCAGGGGCTGTGTTTACCCTGACAGCTCACTTGAGCCAGTCTGTGCGAACAGAGCAGAAGCAGCCTCAGCCACCGCCTCTCCCTGCTACAGGGCCTGGAGAATCCCAATATGTTCTGATGCTTGATAGTTCTTTTGCCTCAGCATCTTCACTAGAGAGCATGATTGTGGGGTTTGCTTCTATTGGAGATTCCTCACTTCACATCATACTGAAGAAACTTTTAGACTTCATTTTGAAAACAGGTGCTCATACAGATTTTTATGCATAATCTTTAGTATGCCAACTTGCTTATGTTATATACTTAAGGGGCTCTCAAACTCTTCTTTCTCTTACCAGGTGGTGGGTTCCAGCGAGTGAGGACGCACTTGTATGGTTCTTTGCTTTATTATTTACAGATTGCCCAGAGGCCAGATGAACCAGACACTTTAGAAGCAGGTAAAATAATTTAGATTCTTGATTTTTTTTAATCACATTTAAAGTATCATTCATTTTATTTTATTTTTAAATTTTTTTTTAAACTCTTAACTTCTGTGTATTGGCCCATAGGTGGAAGAGTGGTAAGGGTGGGCAATGGGGGTCAAGTGACTTTCCCAGGGTCACACAGCTGGGAAGTATCTGAGGTCGGATTTGAACCTAGGACCTCCTGTCTCTAGGCCTGACTCTCAATCCACTGAGCTACCCAGCTGCCCCGAGATTCTTAATTTTTTAAAAAAGAATAATGATTTCTTAACTGTATCTTTGAGTATATTACAACATTTAGTGCAAATTTCAAGTGGTATCATAATTTTTAGAAAGGCAGTATAATAATAAAGTGGAAAGAGCACTCACTTGTTGGGGCCAGAAGACTTGTGTTCAGATATCACTCTACCACTTTTGCTCTGCATGACTTTAATCAAGGCATCTTGATCTCTGGCCTTCCCTATCCTCATCTGCAAAATAAAGGCATTGGACTAGATACTACATTCCAGCCCTGAGTCATTAGAATCCTAACTGGTCTCCAAAAACATATTAAAACTCAGTAAAGCAAAATTAGGCTGTTTTATAGTACCAATATAATGGATAGTAATAGCCTATGCTAGAACCACCATGATATTTATTAAATTGACCAGAATTGGTTTCTGGTATTTCAGTGCTTTTCTTGTGTTTTTTTTTTTAATTTTAAATTTTAAAATTTAAATTAATTTTTTTATCTTTGAAATTTTTATTTAATTAATTTAGGATATTTTCCCGTGGTTACAAGATTCATGTTCTTTCTTTCACCTCTCCCTACCCCCTTCCCATAGCTAATGTGCAATTCTACATGTGTCATTGATCAAGACCTATTTCCATACTATTGCTATTTGCACTAGGGTGATGGTTTAGAGTCAGTATCCCCAGTCATTTCCCCATCAACCCATGTGATCAAGCAGTTGTTTTTCTTCTGTTTCCACTCCATTCCTCCAGTTTATTATTCCTTTGAGCACAATAGTATTCCATCACCAACAGATACCACAATCTGTTCAGCCATTCCTCAACTGAAGGACATCCCCTCATTTTCCAATTTTTTGCCATCACAAAGAGCATGTTTGCCTTTCTTTTACAATAAATATTTTTCAAGTATTCAGAAAGGACAGTTTTTTTGAAACCCATTTTTTATATAGCACTTAAGTTATTGTGTGCCATATGAATAATGAAACATATGCCAGGCAACTTGTGGTTTTTAACCAAATAATAGATGGGTACATGAGAAAGACAATTATTCCACATTATTTTTGTTCTGTTTTGGTACTTTAAGAGGTTATATGACTTATTCATGTTTGTACTTCCTTTTTCAATGCCATATGCTGTCGTGGTCAAAAATGCCACTGCTTCGTGAATAACCTTTGGGTTAGTCTCTGTTTAGCCCATGTTCATCAGATGCATAGTGCATTTCTGGGCTTTTACTAAGAACATTTCTGAGTTTGTAGGCCCAGTCAGCTTGCATTCTACTAATAATTACAGATATCCTTGGAAAACCCAGGGGTTATTATCTTCATACTACCTTCACAGTGAAGTCTGGAAAGCAAGCATTTATTAAGTGCCTATAGCAGGGGTCGGCAACCTTTTTGGCCGTGAGAGCCATAAACGCCACATTTTTAATTTCGTGAGAGCCGTACAGTGCTCACAGTGCGCTCCTGTAACAGCGCCTGAAAAAAAATTGACTTTATGGCTCCTGCAGAAAGAGCCATATCTGGCCCTCAAAAGAGCCAGATATGGCTCAAGAGCCATACGTTGCCGACCCCTATGCTAGATCCTATGTCAAAGTGTGAGTTATACAAAAAAGTATGAAATTAGAAGCTCAGATACTTAGATTAAAGGGTTGGAAAAGACCTCATAGAGTCAACTAGTCTAGACACCTTAGATGAGGAAACGGAGGTCAGAAAATTAAGCGATTTGCTCCGAGTTCCACAGGTACATGTGGTAGAGGTGGGTTTGAACTGGGCTTGCAACTCTTAAATCTAAATTATTTCCATAGTTTAATGCATCCTCTGTAGTGACTCTTATGGTTATTAAAAAGGGTAGAAATGTCACAGCAGATGGATAATACTTGCTGAAGTTTCCTATGAGATGGTCCAAAGAGCGTCTTTAAAATGATTTGTATTTTTCATAGATACACTTCAACACTTAAATGATCTGTGATTTTCCTTGTTGTGGATTCTTCTTCCACTGACAGAACCAAGCTATCTCTACCCTGATAGACAATTTTTGAGAGGTGACAGGCCCCAAAAGATTTCTCTACAAGGCCAGTGTAGTCAGGAGCACTTAGCTAGGATCATCTTTTGGATAGTAGACATACAAGTCTATTGCTAGACCTGTACTTTTCCACTTTGGTAGGACTTTTCCAGGGTTTTGCCCTCTTTAGAGAATCTTTGGCTAATTCTGTGCTATAATTTGGCATTAGAGAAGTGCTTTTCTCCCAGAAGTAATAGTAGAAACACTGTATTCCTATTGTCCCATATTTTCCTTTCTGTTACTGTTTAACAGAATTAAAGTTAATTTCTTTAAAGGAAAAAGGATTATCACAGTAATGGAAAACTGCTTTTCTCCAACCTGTGGGATTGAATTAAAGTATAGTCAGTCACCAGTTAACGCCCTTATATTACCCACCAGCTTGCTAATTCAAGGGCATTTTTTAAATGCCATTCATTTAAGTGGTAGCAATAATGGAAGAGCTGTTAAAGAGAAGATATCTTGTTTCTTAATTTTGAATGTTGTATTTTTAGGGTAATTACATCCCTTTTCAGGGGCTTTTTTACTCTCTGCCTTAAGACTTTATAATTATTGTGATTTGTTTTTAAAACTAGTGCTCTTATGAACCATATATAAATATATCATAGTTATGTGTTTAATTAGTTCCAGTGATCAGAAATAAAAATTTTTGTTATGAAAATAAAGAGGACAAAAACAGAAGTTGAGCATAAGACATGGAACAATAATGTTGCATTATCTCAAATGTGAGTTTTTATGATTATTAATAGATGGTGATATATATGTGTGTGTGTGTGTGTGTGTGTACACACACCCCAATGATTTTTTAAAGCTTCCAATTTTGAGACAGTTACTCTAGGTCTTCTGCTTACGTTGTTTTTGTTTTTGTTAAATTCATATAAAAAACCTTTTCTTCTTATCATTGGAACTAATTCATCATTTAATTAATTTATTTAACTTATACCTTATTTAACAACTGGTAGTGCAGTAAATGGAATGCTGGGTCTGGAGTCAAGAAATCTTAAGTTCAACTCTAACCTGAGACACATACTAGCTGTATAGCCTTGGGCAAATCCCTTAACTCTATTTTTCTCAGTTTTCTCAGCTATAAAAAGGGGATAATAACAGCACCTCGCAGTTGGATTGTGAATATCAAATGAGAAAATAATTTTTTTAAAAAAGTACTTAATTCAATGCTTGGTACATAGCAGTAGAAAAAGCTGTATACTTATTTCCTTCCCTTTCTCCTTGTTCAGCACCTTTTTACTTTATTATTTTAGTTTATTTTACAGGAACCACATAGAACAAATATTAATTTTAATATATGGAAAAATATAAAGTATTGAAAGATAAAGTGGGATTGAAGGGTTCACAGTTAGTTAATAACGAGTTGGGAGTCAAAGTCAGCTCTTCTGACACTTAGTGTCCTGATCTGCTTTGGATCACAATGTCTAGCATTCTAGAATTCACTATGATATTGAGACCTCTATATAGTGGTCTGCTTAATGAACTATTTCCCTTTCTTTTAAATCTAGGGGACTCCATGTCATTGATATAACCTTATCAGTAGAACATTTTGTAATTTCAAAAATGTATATAGCATTCATATAAATACTTTTTAGGCTATTTTAATGCTAGCCATTGACTTTTACATTTCTTTAGCATAGTTTTCATTGGCTTTACTCTCCGGAATTTCCAGTTCTCTTCATTTTTTTCTCTTACTCTTTCCTTTGAATCAGTTACCAGTGAAATAAAATTAGATACAATATGTGAATTATTAACTGACACTTTATATTTCTTTTCGTTGTTTTCAATTTCTCATTAGTGTAAGAGTTAAAAAAACTAGATATTTAAGGTATGGTCACTAGAAATCGATTAACTCGATTTCAAAATAAAATAGACCCAAGTCAGGATGACTTTATGGTGATTTATTTACAGTTAGGAAGGTTGAAGGTAGGGAAATTGAGAGAGAGAAACTCTGGCCCGGACCAGAGGCCTGAACCAGGTAAGAATTTAGAGGCCACAGCAGAGGGGCACAGAGTGTGAATTAAACAAGGCTTCTATCCACAATGCCTCCTCCAATAAGAGAGGCCTCCTTAAGGCTAGAGCCTCCAGAAAAGCCTAGGGAAGAGAAAGAGTCAACCTAACTTAGCCACGTGACAATTCAAAGGGAAGCAGTCTGAGGTCTCACTAGAGATCCTTCAACCCCAAATTCAAAGTGCCAACTGCCTACACAGGAAGTTAACATCATATTTAAAAGATAGCATCTTTCATCATTTCCTGCATCCACCTCCAATTTCAAGTGGACAAATGGTAGCCTCAACACTGTTTTGGATTGCCCAAAGGGCAGTCCCTTGTTTTTGATTTGTTACTTACTATCACTGTGGGTAACAGACCTTCCCCTCCCCACTTAATTCTAAGTTGGGTGGAGTGACATTATTTCTGATGGCTAGAGTCTAAACAATGAATGAGGATGAGCTAATTCCATATAAACATTAGTGTTAGGAACACTAAATTTATTCTTCTGAGAAAATTTTAATCCTGTTTTCAAATGGCATCAAAAATCTCAATATTTTTGAAAGGTTTTATTTTTATTTATATTTAACATAAAAAAAACTGTTATAGGAAATTAAGGTAGCA
This sequence comes from Gracilinanus agilis, assembly GCF_016433145.1. Taxonomy (NCBI): domain Eukaryota; kingdom Metazoa; phylum Chordata; class Mammalia; order Didelphimorphia; family Didelphidae; genus Gracilinanus; species Gracilinanus agilis. Next base: position 115,688,532 of record NC_058134.1, on the reverse strand, counting down.
GTGATATGCAAAATAGAGTGACAGACAGAGATTTATGTAAAAGAAAACAATTTGAGACTGTGATAGTGATCTGTGAATTTACCCTTTTTTCTTTTCTTTTTTATACTCTGAATTTAATGAACACTAAGATAATTCCATATTCAGTATAGGAGCAGGAAAATAAGATCATATTTGAAACTTGACTGTTCTGAATAGATGGCCTTTCAAAAAATATAATAAATTTAGCATGCTCCTTTCAAAACTTCCCATGTTGGGGACAGCTGGGTGTCTCAGTAGATTGAGAGCTAGACCTAGAGACAGAAGGTCCTAGGTTAAAATCTGGCCCCAGACACTTCCCAGCTGTGTGACCCTGGGCAAGTCACATAATCCCCATTGCCTAGCCCTTACCACTCTTCTGCCTTGGAACCAACACACAGTATTGATTCCAAGACAAAAGGTAAAGGTTTCAAAACAAACAAAAACTTCCCATGCCAATTTACTTTCTTAAAAAGCTTGATGTTTTAAAGAATGGAAAGGGTATGATTTATATTGAACAAAAAGCTTTCAAACAGAAAGTAGTGATGAAATTGAAAGAACTGAATTTGGAAGCTGAGAATCTGGTTTTAAATGATAGTTCTCTCACCTACTACTTTTGTAATTTTGGCTAAATTGCTTTCTTCTCCTTTTTGGGCCTCAATATCTTCATTTGTTGTAAAACAAGAGGTTTGGATTGGAGGATAAAGATAACTCCTAACTCTAAATCTGTGTTTCCACAATAAACTTTGTTACTTCTTTGTTCCCTTGATTGCTATGAATAGATTTCTATTCTGAAAAATCAGTCCCAAATTTTAGGATGATCATCTTTCATGCTTAATGTGATCTTTGAGGCTGTTGGCCAGATATACTTGTTTTCTAGGTAATCACACTAAGAACTTTGGAAAAATCTGTGAATTTGAGTTTCTAACAAATTGTAATTGTCAATCGTATATAGGTAGTTCATAATTTGCTGTAAAATTGTGTTCCAAAAGTTTGTTTCTAGGTTGATTGCTTAGATATTGGAATTCATTTTCCTATAGACATGGTGTTGTAAGTAGCAATTAGTTTTCCATGTTAGCCCATACAACCCAGTGAGTCTATAATGCATTTGAAGTATATTACTAGTATTACTAGTGATTGGTATCTTTTGTAGATATGTGTGTGTATATGTGTGTGTGTGTGTGTGTGTGTGTGTGTGTATATATATATATATATATACTTTGTATATGGAGTCATCATTTTACAGATACAGAAACTGAGACCTAGAGAAATGAATTTCCCTAGAATTACACAGTAATCAAAGATATTACATCTATTGCATTTTCTGTTATATATCATCACTACATAATTGCATTCAGCAGCTCATCTCTCTCTTTACTTAGAGTGGCGCCTCCTTTATTGAACATTAGCTGAAGAAAGGACAGTAATTTATATCAGTTTAAGAAATGTTACATACACAAGTCATCCTTCACATTTTCCAAATTGGGAAACAAAGACCATTTTTTTCTATTGGAAGCTTGGTATTCTGGATTCCAAGTTTACTGATGCCTAATTTCAGAATACAAGGTTTTTGTAAGTTACGCATTGGCTATACAGAAAAAGATAAAAAATGTATTACTTTTGTGAATACTTCAATCAAATATTGCCTAATTGGAAATTGTAATCCCTAGATTATGATACTATTTTGAACTCTAATGCGCCTTCAAATTCTCTTTATAATTCTTTTAAATGTAAAGTTCTAACCAGAAAATTAAAAAAAATTGATTGCAATGATTGTCTTCCCAAAATTGTATATATAACTCATTCTAGGAATGTCAGAAGGGTCTCAAGGAAAAGAGATTCCACAGGACTGGACAAGAGAGAGTTGGGTATATATGTTTGCATGAGAGAGAAGGTAATTAGCAACATGATCTTGGATTGCTAGTTAATATTAGATTCTTCTAAAAATAATTAATATCCTTTTGCTGATTTTGTTATCTCAGGATGCTTATGGGATATGTTGTTCTCTAAAGTTAGTTGCTCTAGAGTCATCGGTTAGGCCTATAAAGTAATGCAAATTTATTTTACATTGCTGTGTAGAAAATATATTCATTAAAAAGCTTTGGGTCTTTGACATATATTTAATTTTTTATTTCTTTGCTGTTTTAGCCAAGAAGACAATGTGGGAACGGCTGACAGCACCTGAAGATGCTTTTAGTAAATTGCAGCGAGAAAACATAGCTATCATTGAGAGTTATGGAGCAGCCCTTATGGAAGTAGTGTGTCGAGATGCCTGTGATGGCCATGAGATTGGAAGAGTAAATTAACTCCTTATTTTTTATCTTAATAAGAAATTCAGTTACTTAGATACAAATATACATCAATTTAAAAATTATTGCAATATGATTGAGATTTATTTTCTGGATTATTATAAAGCATATAATTATGTAGCATGATTAGAAAAGTTGTGTTCTGGTTAATAGAGTTAACCTCCCAAACCCCCCAGCTAATTTTCAGTTAACTTAAATATATTTAGCACTAAAATTACTGAGCAATATTTATGTTATCTTTGATGCAAAAGGCATTTTTGTCCAAGTTGTATCATTATGAATAGCAATGATCATTTAAATTAATTTAAATACTCATCAGGTTTTATTTTCCTTGAAATAAAAAAAAGAATAAATTTGATTTTCAGCAATAATTTCCTACTAATATAAAGAAACTAATGATTTCAAAATAGCATTCTTTTAAGTTACATCAACAACTTTGTGAATCATCTTTATGGTTTTTGATTTATTCTTTCCTCAGATGTTGGCCTTGGCATTGCTTGACCGAATTGTTTCTGTAGATAAACAACAGCAGTGGCTCTTGTATCTCTCCAACAGTGGTTACTTGAAAGTGCTTGTGGACAGTCTAGTGGAAGATGACCTCACTCTGCAGACCTTGCTTACTCCCCAGCCTCCCCTTTTGAAAGCTCTCTATACTTATGAATCTAAAATGGTAAGCCAGTGCATTGATAATCTTCATTCAGCCAGTAAGAGTGAATTATAGTTCTTTGTGTTGAGCTTACAAATCTACTAAAGATCATTCATGCTATTTCCTATCATATGAGTTGTAGATAGCAGAGAATTAAAAAAAATTAATTTATTACAAACATATAATAACAAATTTCCACATAAGTTTCTTGAAGTTATATGATTCAAATTATCTCCTTCCCTTCTTCTTCCCTCCTCCTGGAGCTGGCAGGCAATTCAGTCTGGGTTGTACATGTATTATCATGTAAAACATATTTCCATATTCATTTTTGTAAGTGAATAATCTTAATAAAACCCAAACCCCAAAACATGTGCCCAAATAAACAAGTGATAAATCATATACTTTGATCTGCATTCTGACTTCTTTCCCTGGAGGTGAATAGCATTCTTTGTTATAAATCCTTAGAAATGTCCAGAATCAATATTGCTGTTGCTGTGTACAATGTTCTCTTGGTTCTGCTTATTTCACTCTGCATCAATTCGTCTAGTTCTTTCTGAAATCATCCTGTTCATTTCTTACAACACAATAGTATTCCATCATCATCTTATCCCACATTTTGTTTAGCCAATCCCCAATTGAGGGACATCTTTTTAGTTACCATAAATAGGGCAGCTATAAATATTTTTATATAAGCAGGTCCTTTGTCCCCCACCTCCCTTTTTTAAAAAAATCTCTTTGAAATACAGACTTAGTAGTGTTATTACTGGACCAAAAACTGCATTCTTTTATAGCCCTTTGGACATAATTCCAAATTGCCGTCCAAAATGGTTGAATCAATTTACAACTTCACCAGCAATGCATTAGTGTCCCAATTTTGCCACATTTCCTCCAATATTTATCATTTTCCTTTACTGTCTTATTGGCCAATATGATAGGTTTGAGATGGTACCTCAGAATTTTTTCACTTTGCATTTCTCTAATCAAGAGTGATTTATAAAATTTTTTATTTGATTATTGATAGCTTTGATTTCTTCATCTGAAAACTATTTTTTTTTTGCCATTTATCAATTAAGGAATAGCTTGTATTCTTATAAATTTGACTTGGTTCTCTATATATTTGAGAAGTGAGACCTTTATCAGAGAAATTTAGTATAAAAAGTTTTTTTCCAGTTTGTTGTTTCCCTTCTAATCTTGATTGCATTGATTTTATTTATTTAAAACCTTTTTAATTTAATATGATCAAAATTATTCATTTTATATCTTAAAATGTTTTCTTTCTTGTTTGGTCATACATTCTTCCCCTTTCATAGATCTGCCAGGTAAACTATTCTATGCTTCTCTAATTTGCTTATAATATTACCCTTTATATCTAAGTCATATACCCATTTTGACCTTTTCTTGGTATGTGGTGTAAGATACTGATCTAAACCTGATTTTTCCCATACTGTTTTCTAATTTTTCCAGCAGTTTTTGTCAACTAGTGAGTTTTTATCCCATAAACTGGGATATTTGGGTTTGTTAAGCACTAGATTGCTATCAGCAGAGAATTAAAAGGGGAAAAAAAGTAATTATTTATTTCGAATATTTTTCCATGGTTACATGATTCATGATCCCCTTTCTTCCCTCCTTCCTCACTGATCTGAAAAGCAATTCCACTGGGTTATACATGTACCATTGTTCAAAACCTATTTCTGTGTTATTCATATTTGCAATAGAGTGATCCGTTAACATCAAAACTCTAATCATAACCTCATTGAACTACATAATCAATCACATGCTTTTCTTCTTCATTTCTGCTCCCACAGTTCTTTCTTTCGATGTGGATAGTGTTCTTTCTAAGTTCCTCTGGATTGTCCTGGGTCATTGTGTTGCTGATAGTACAGAAATCCATTACATTAGATTGTGCCACAGTGTATCAGTCTCTGTGTACAATGTTCTCCTGGTTCTGTTCCTTTCACTCTACATCAGTTCCTGGAGGTCATTCCAGTTCACATGGAATTCCTCCAGTTCTTTATTCCTATGAGCACAGTAGTAGTCCATCACCATAATATACCACAATTTGTTCAGCTTTTCCCCAATTGAAGGGCATCCCCTCATTTTTCAATTTTTTGCCACCACAAAGAGTGCGGCTATGAATATTTTTGTACTAGTATTTTTCTTATTATCTCTTTGGGGTACCAACCCGTAGTGGCACGGCCGGAACAAAGGACAGGCAGTCTTTTAAAACCCTTTGCATCTGCAGAGAATTTTAAAGTTTGAGGTTATAGAATCTAGAGTTGGTAAGGAATTAAGACGACATTTAATCTATTTTGTAGTGAGGCCAAAATAATTTGAATTGTTCAGGGTCACATGTAGTAAGAAACAGAGCTAAAATTCAAACACAGGGCTTCTAGTTCCAGATTCAGTGCTCTTTTAAAGAATATATTCAGTATAATTATGTAGTAGAAATTCATTTTCTTGGCATTAAAGAGCAGAGTTGGTATATTCTCATTAGAATGTTGGGTAATGTCACCTCTTGACTATTGTGGAAACTTTTCTTACAGAACTTTGATTCACTACTTTGTTCATATTATTATTGTTTAATTTTTTAGTCATGTGTGATTCTGTGCCACCCAACTGCCCTGCTCTTGGTTCTGGTCAAATCCCAAATCAAATGATCAGTTAGCTATTTTCTAGTCACACAAAAAATCACAATGTAGTGTGTCAGCATTGGTTAACTAGAGTTTGTTTTTGTAGAAAAGAAGCAGTCCTACTTGCTTTTTCTTAGCCAGCATAGAATTTTCCATTATTCAAGGTTTTAATATAAGCAAGAATCTGATTTTTATTTGAGAGGAGAACCTTGATGTGACTTAATAGTTCTTGTGATTGAAGGTAAGCTCCTTGAGACATGATCATCACTTTTGTGATTTCTTTCCCCAGTTACTGGCACCTACTTAATAAAATTTCCTACTTTGTTAGGCATTCTTGACAAGAGTGGCCAAAATACAACAAGGAGCATTAGAGCTGCTGAAATCTGGGGTGATTGTGAGACTGGCACAGTGCCAAGTCTATGACATGCGTCCAGAAATAGACCATCAGGGGTAAGTATCAGTAAAGTGGGAGTCAGTGTGAGTACACTCTCATTTTGGGTTTATGATGTCATTTCTCTATCCCTACTTTTAGTGTCAGAGTCAATGTACCAGTGAAAATTAAATGTTCCTGGCTTTTTGCTAATAAAAAGTCTACTTGAACTGTTATATTTTACAAAGTATTTTACACCCATTTCTCTGAATGATAAGCTCATATTTTAGGTAAATTTTGTTAATTGACAGCTGCATCAATAGAAATTCCCAGAGATCAGAATTTGGGTATATAAAATCCCTTTTTCTAGATATTATTAACAGTTTAGATGTGACTAGTAACAAATTACATTTCTTTAAAAGCATTTACTCTTGCATTTGTCTGTAATCTTTCCTCAAATCCTTGCAATGAAAATTGTGGTGTAGAGTGGGGGCATAACTGTTTTTGCAGAATTTCTACTGTCATTTAAGGTTTTAGAATCTTGGGAAAAAGTTTCAGTTGGACTTGGGAACTTGTGGAGGGAACCAGGGTCCAGCTGAGCTCCTTCTTGAGATTTTTGAAACCTAGCTTAGATTTGCAGTTTTTTGAGATTTGTTAATTTAACTAAATCCTTTGAATTTCCTACCCTACCTTATTTCCTACCTTCAGTTCCCCTACCTGAATGTCTGAGAAGAGTGAATAGGAGAGTGAATCGGAGAGTTAGTTCAAATCTGTGACAGTTAGTGTTAGCCTGGCAACAAATTATTTATTGAGTCTTTGCATCTAACTTCCTAACTCCTTTTGATTTCAAAATCATCTTGAGAGCTGAGTAAAGGCAGGTCCTTTCTCAGTCTCACATTCCTGCTTCCCTTTCCCCACCTGAGGTTTCTCTAAGCGGCTGATAGGGCTTCCTTGATCCTTTACCCTGTCAATCTATCCTAGAAGACACTAAACCCCTTTGTGTTTAAACAAGATCTTTTGGCTACTTCATTAGTTAATTAGTAAGAGAGGGAGGAAGAGGAAGAGAAACAACATAACTCTGGGTTTGAGGGAAGCTGAGGGTATCCATTTTGAAGGAAGTGTAACTTCAATACAAGTCCCTTCTTGTGAAACTGACTAAAGCCTGTAGTCAATTTCAATCTGTCTTGACTGATTCTAACTTGGCTGTGTAGTGTCCTTTACTTGAAGGGATCAGTTTATTTCCCTTCAGTATTTTGTCTTTAACCCAAGTCCCAGTCTGTATTTCCCTGCTGCTGTTTGTCTGCTTAAATTAATTCATCCTCTCCCTTGAAACCCTTGTTACCTCAGCGTTATACTCCCTGAACTCAGACATTCCCTTATTTCTCCTACCACCTCAACTACCATCCTTCATCGTTGAACCTTCCTCATCCACTATATTGCCTTAACTTCCCTACTACCTAGTCTATTCCCTTGATTACATCCAGCCTTGGGTCCCATACCTTGTCTTATTCCCTGATCCTACTAGTTATTACCCTAGCTTCAGCCTCATATTACATCCTACCTGATCCCATATTACACTCTCCTAATTCCCTATTACACCTGCAAAGTCCCCTATAACAACATGTAGTGGAGAAATGAATTATAATTTTGGATTTGTTGTATTACCACATTATACTTGGTTATAAGATATATGTCCTTAGGTCATGATAATGAATAGTAAATGGGAGTATAACATTTAGTGTAATTTACTGCACTTATGTGGTTATTTTCTGATGATTTGAGTAAATATATTAATGTTTCTATTTAAAGAAGAAAATAAGGGAAAATATTTACCTAATCCTCAACATAACACTTAAACTTTTAGTTTGAAATCATTACTGCATTCCCCACAAGGAATAAGTCTTACCACAACCTGAACTGAAAAGAGGAAGAACTAGTTAATACTACTCACTGCTTTTGTCCCTGCTCATTTGCTCTTCTAACACCTTTTATAAATACTGTGGTTGGGTGGTCTGCCACTCTCCTTAAAAAATAGCCTTTGTTCTGTTCTAGGCTGTAACACTAGAACATTCCTTTTTTACTTCACACTTGAAACTAAAAAAAAAAAAAAAAAAAAAAAGAAGAAGAAGCAATTCCAGATCTCATTCTATAACACCTTCTCCATTATTATTATACTTCATCATAATTCTTTAAAGATAATTTTTTATTGATTTTTTTTCAGGTCACCAAAATTTCCTCCATTATTTTTCCCCCTCACAGAGTCATCTTCCATAACAAGTAATATTTTAAAGAAACAAAAGAATTAGAAAAGATCAGCGAAATTAAATTGCTCACTACATTAAGAAATGTCTGATATACGTATAATGTTCTGTACTTGTGAACCTCCAAAAGAATGCGCTGGAGAGATCTCATATTTCTTCTTTGGGGCTATGATTCTGTGTAATTTTGTAACACTCATGTTTGTTTTATGGTGGTTCTTTCCATTAATGTTGGTGTAGTCATTGGGTATGTTGTTTGTTTGGTTCTCTTACTTTACTTGCTTCATGTGAAACTTTCCATGCTTCTCTACATTTAGTATAGTAATCATATTTAAACACTTTGGTACTATTCTTTCTTCCTTCCTTATAAGTATGTACTTTGTTCTTCATGATAGTTTTTTAAAAACCCTTGTTTTCCATCTTAGTATCAGTTTTAAGACAGAAGAGCAACAAGGACTAGAGGTTAAGTGACATGTTTAGGATTACAAAATTAGGAAGCATCTTAGGTCAGATTTGAACCCAGGATTTCCTGACTCCAGGCCTGGTGCTCTATTCACTAGCTTCCCCTTCATGATAATTTCTTAAAAACAGTCTTTGTTTCTAAGCAGCAAACAACTGAGGAAAAGATAACTTAGTGGAGATTGATAGCTTTGTTTATGTATTTGAAGATTTGTAAGAAGGGAGAGCAATTATGCTGGTTCTGGTTGGCCCTAAAGGGCAGAACTAGAATCGGTAGATAAAAGAATACAAGATAGATTTTAGCATAATGTGAAAGAGAATTTCCTAAGAATTAGATTTGTCCCAAATTAGAATTGGCTGCCTATGTTGTAATGGGTTCCTTGTCACTGAAGATCTTGAAATGGCAGATGGATGACTACTTGTCTAAGATGTTTGTCTAGATTCACACTTCAGGTTAGAAGTTACACTAGAGGGGGCAGCTGGGTAGCTCAGTGGAATGAGAGTCAGGCCTAGAGACAGGAGGTCCTAGGTTCAAACCCGGCCTCAGCCACTTCCCAGCTGTGTGACCCTGGGCAAGTCACTTGACCCCCATTGCCCACCCTTACCAATCTTCCACCTTTGAGACAATACACTGAAGTACAAGGGTTTAAAAAAAAAAAAAAAAAAAAAAAGAAGTTACACTAGATGACCACCACTGGTTCTTCCAAAAGCTGAGATTCTTTGACTTAATTGAAGTGGAAATGTTAGAAGATTTTTAGATTTCTTTTTTTTCTGAGGCAATATTCCTTCCTAAGCCCTAACAGTTAATTACTCTTAGTTAATATTTAATGAAGGTTGCTAAATAACGTGCATGCGTGTGTGTGTGTGTGTGTGTGTGTGTGTGTGTGTAATTATATGGACGGATTCAGATGCTCTTTTATATATTGAAAATATCAAGGAGAAAAGATATTATGTAAGTAAATATTTCTAACTCTTGGAGTTTTAAAAGTTTAAGCATTATTTTTTCTTCATACTTCTTTTTTCTGTTGATTCATATTATTACTATATTACTAATAATTAGAATTCTGATACTATACAGTGAATCCTTTAAGGCATAGTGTTAGACATACCTAACATTTGCCTTAATGTCTCAGGTTACTTCAAGCTTTAACCTACAGTAAACAAATGATGTTTTTAAAAAAATAGATTCATATTATACCTTTGCATTTCCACTTAAACCACTAATTGAACTGGATAAATCCGAAAATAAGGATCAACACCTGTATGGTATTTGAAATTTTCAGAAGATTGTGGAAAGTAGCACAATTACTAGGCAATTGGAGCATAACCATCTAAAAAACAAACAAAAAAATGGAAGGGCCTAAGTAGCTCAGAAGTTTTAAACACTAGAAATAAAATGAATTTTAGACTTATTTGCTTTTTCTAGAATGAGATAGAATGGTAGAAACAAAAGCAGGAATAATTGAATAGTTTTCCTAACAATTTGGATCTGTATAAATAGTTGAAAGATGTTCTTTTAAAAATATAATGGACATAGGAGATTAAAAAAATGTGTGAAATTAGGAAGATTTATTCATCAAATATACTTATAATGGTGCTGCATTATAGAATTGCCCCCCTGAGTGCAGGAGGTAGCAGAAAGGACTGTGCCAGAGGGCTATCTTATTAGTGAACAGTGTTTTTGCTATTCTAATAACTTAAATCTTCTTAGCTGATGATATTCAAGTCCCACTGCTTAGTGAAGTATGTTATCATAGTCTGTTAATATACTCTGTGTCTCTTTTAGTTTCTTTTCCTACTTAGAGTCCTTGTATAAAATAAAATCTCTATGTAGATTGGGTTTTATTGGCAAGTTATTTAAATCTGTATGATAAATGATACTTTTCCATATTTCATTAACTTACTGATTTGGTCTTCCAGTTAACATATTTCTTAAAGGTTCAGAAGTATTCTTGACTGACATTTAATTGTCTCACTGTATTTCTGAATTGTTTGCTATCTTCTTTGCCTCCACATTGCTGCAGAGAAGCCAGTGCTGGCTGGTAGGGGAGCAGGGCTTTACCTCTCTTGTACCAGAATAGGGACTGGAGAAGGAAACAAAACTAGGCTGTCCATTGGTGTCCCATAATTGAACAGAATCTGCCATGAGTGTATTCAATAACAGTATAAAATGGCTCACATGCACACAGATATATTCATATCCAGGTTCAGAAGTAGATAACAAAAACTCATTCTCAAGTGGATGATTAGCAGATGGCAGTATATAGAATTTGATGAATAAATATGGGGGAATATGAGTTTGTTAGGAGGAGAATGTTTACAAAGTAATCACATAATTTTGGTAAAGTATAATTTCCTTTTCTAAAAAGAAAATTAAAACTGCCAAAAATATCTATTTACTTGCTTTTTTCACTATCAGTAAAGTAATAAAAATTCACGTTTTTTTTTTTGTCTCCTATTCAAGAGTTTACATTTTCAGAAACATTTAGCTGCAAGAAAATTTGGTTTTTATGTGAGAGGATATTATGTGTATTCCAGCAAATGTTTTGAGTTTTGAGATGATTAAATAGTTAACAGTTAGTTGGTGAAGGACTTAAAATTGAGGTTTAACAATTCAGCATTTTTCTGAATTCAACATTTTGTCTTGTAAAAATGTACTCTGCCAATTCTTAATTTGTAGTTCTCCATTCAAATTCTTTGCATTCAAATTTATTTTAGCTGGTTGTTCATTACAATTTGAACATAGATATAAAAAGTATTTCCCTAAAACTCATCTGCAAATTTAGGTGGTTAAGCTGCATGTGATTGAACATTTCCCTCCTGGTTTAAAAGTTTAGTTTGGCTAAGAAAGTGAGTTCCTAGTTGCTAAACTGAAGAAGTTTACAGTTTTGAGATTATTTGCTCCTTTCTAAATCCAAAATTGTGTGGTATTTTCGACTTTAAATATATATAAACAAAACACAAAATGACTCATCAGCTATGTAATAGATTTAGATGAAAGTATCAGGATACCTTTTTAAAAATTTTATTTTTTTTTTTTTAGGCAAACAGGGTTAAGTGACTTGACCAGGGTCACAAAACTAGTAAATGTCCAATACTAGATTCAAACTCATGAAGATGAGTCTTCCCATTTCCAAGCTTAGTGCTCTATCATGTTATCTATTTTTAAAAATTTGTTTTTTTCAATTACATGTAGAAATAATTTTTGAGGTGGTACATGGTATAATATAGATTATATCAGGGCTTTCATGCAATACAAATTTCCATATTGCTCATGTTGTGATAAGAGACATATCACACATACAGTAAAAAAACTCATGAAGGAAATAAAATGGAAGAAGGCATTCTTTGATTTTCACTCAAACTCTAACAGTTCTTTCTTTGGCTGTGGTGTAATAAGGGGGTTCTAATGAGGAGGGGGATATAGCTGGGAACAAGGTGGTTCTGTGTAGCAATCTCCTCACCCACTGTTAACCCCTAACACTATGAGACTTTAATGGGGGTCCCCTTGGAAAATGGGGAGCCCTAGGAGGGCGTTCCACCCCTGGGGGGCTGGGGAAAGGCCACCCCACAAGGGGGAGTATGTTTTGACCCGGCTCAATGCTGCTGTGAACCAAGATTCACAGAAGCGTCCCCCACTTCATCACAGGTGGTCAGGCTTAAAGATGGAAAACACTGACTTTGCTGCAATGCTCTTTCCTCTATCAGTCTCCCAAATGAACCTGAACATAGTCTGACCTTTTCTTGTATTTGTTGTAGATAATAGGGTTAAAGGAATGGGTGCAGGGTAATGGTGGAGGATAGTGGATGCTGGTAACCCTAAGATTGATCTTTATCCCAGGTCCTTCACCCTGGAGAGAGTGGGTCTGTCTCAATCTAGAGCTTCACCTGCCCTTCCCCGCTAATCCTATTGCCTATATATCTATTTCGTTTGTTTTGTTGATGAGGGACACTATATGGCAAGGTCCAAGGAATGAGGGCTTCAGGGATCTGCTCCCCAAGGAGTCCAGGATCCCTAAATGCAGAAAGGCATTTCTTGTGTTTAGGAGATATCAGGATGTTATTGAATCTAAGGTAACAGGTCTTCTTCATAGATCAGGAACCTCAAAGATGTCTTCAGGTGGCACAGAGCATATTCCCTACGTCTCCCCTCCATGAGCTCTTAACTCCAAAGACCCTTTCTTAGGTCCAAACTTCCCAGGAGTCTCAGCTCTTCCAACTGTCATTTGGTCTCCTCTTCTTTAAGATTCCGTGCCCTCTGCAAGAATTCCAACCCTTGTCTCCATTCTCATAGTGATAATCTTGGAAACTTGCTTTGCTGAGTATTAGGATATCTTAGTAATTTGAGGCTTTCATGATAATTTGAGGACCAATGTTGAAGGTTAAAAAAGAATCTTTCATAACTACACTGCTTGTATCACCTTAATAGTTTTAGTAGTGTCTAGAGGAAGTCTCAGTAGAACTCATTAATAAAGAATACAGACAGAAGCAGCTCAGCACAGTGGCTAGAATACTAGGCCTGTAGTTGGGAGGACCTGGGCTTAAATGTGGCCTCAGACCCTTCCTAGCTTTGGGACCTTGGGCAAGTTACTTAACCCCATTTGTCTAGCCCCTTACTGTATTTCTGCCTTGGAACTAATACATATATATTCTAAGAGAGAAGGTAAGAGTTAAAAAAAAAAAAAAGAATTTGTAGTAAGAAGGTTAGAGTTATTTTAAAAAAATTAAAATAAAGAATACAATCTTTTAAGTCAAGAGTGAGAGAGAAACATTTGGAGAGAAATTAGCTTTCTATGTTTTTGAGTTAGTATCTGCATAAACCAGGGTTATAATTATAATGGGATTTTGAGAGCTGATTTATGAGAAATATTTGTTTTTGCTAAGATATCTTAAAAATTCATAATAATTGACCTTGTTAACTAAACCATAATTGTATGTGCTGAACATATACAGTATAGGTAAAAGCTTTTTTCCTTTGAGCCAGGTTCCTTCCAACTTTGGTATATGTGTTGTTGAAACAGACATTAGCAATATAGATCACATCTTTTTCTTTCACCCCGTGAATAGCAATAATAGCAGTTCAGAATGCTTAATAGCTTAATGATTGAACCCTCTTTTATCATTTGTTGATTTTACAAATTCTACTGTCCTGGTTATGATCTTTTTTTAAAAAAGTGCAACCTTCTTGACATATTGCTTTCTTCATTTTATTAAAATATACAGACTGTTTGGCATGAGGGACCCTCCTGTATTCATTCCTGCCCCAGTGGACCGATATCGCCAGATTCTTCTCCCTGCCCTCCAGTTGTGCCAGGTCATCCTTACATCCAGTATGGCTCAGCATCTGCAGGCAGCAGGACAGGTGAGAAGGATTGGAGAATTTTAGAGTTGCTACTAATGTCAGTTTGATGGATGTGATATTGTGATTAATGAACAGAGCAATTACATGGAATGCAGAATCTTGTGAGGGAATAAACTTTAAATTTTAAAAAATTAAAATATTTCAAATGAATGTAAATCTGTCTTATCTCCTTCCCCAATCTTTTTTCCTACCATTAATTGGAAAAAAGGGGAAAAAATCCTTTGTCATAAATATAGTATCATCTAGTAAAACAAATTTTGATATTGCCCATATTTAAAAAAAAAAAAAAAGGCAGTTCATACTCTGAATCCATCACTTCCCTTCCAGGAAATGGGAGGCATGTTTCATCATGAGTTCTCTAGAATTGTGTTAGTCATTGCATTGATCAGAATTCTTCAGCTTTTTTTTGTCTTTGCAGTTTTGGTATTAAGACTATAAATTTTTCTTTTTAGTATAAAATTAAATTCAGTATTATTGAGTAGTGTTAAGGAAGGGGCCCAACAAGTAGGGAGACTGGGTTATAATGGCTGTTTGGATGTCTGTAACAGAAATGGCTGTTGGCCTCCAACTGCCACCCAGCATCAACAAGACAGAGCCTATGGAAGCTGATATGTAAAGGCAAGAGTTTAATAACACATTTTAATCAGGGACAAGCTAAGGTAAAGGATGGGAATAGGGTTTTTCTACACTAACTGACTATGGGCAAACCACAGGGTCAAGGGAAAGGGACTTAACTACACTCTTCTAAGATCTAAGCAAGACAAGGCCCAAAGAAAGCAGTGCTGGAGTCACAAGGGGAAAGTTCCTCCCAACCTGGTTCCAGCCAGGTTTGGTCAGCTTAGCTAAGGACCTGAGGATGGCTTTACTTGGGATCTCATGGCTAATCCAGGGATGGTTTCAGGATGTCAGGAGTCAACTCCACCAGAACAGATGATCCAAGGTATCCAGGTAGGGAGAGAAAGTTTGCAATGCTGTCCACCAGATCACAAACCACTCCCTATTCGGTGCTGCTCTGCAGATCTCATGTCCTCTGCTGTAAGCCTTCACCACTCTCCAGGATCCCAGGGAATCTGGATACAACCCCCCTAGCTCTGAGATCTCCCAGGGTCAGCCACAGTTTTTGTCCCAACCCCCACAGAGTCTCTCACAGGCACAAGCCACTTCCTTCTTCCCCTGCATTCCATTCAGAACGTCTGTGACCTCCAGCTAAGGCTTTTCCTAGCCTACTTACACACCTACCTTTAAACTTATGCCTCTTACAGTAGATACTGTGAGAGGCAGTGTGGCAGTGAATAGAGAAATAGCTACTGAGTCAGGAAGACAGGCTGCATCACTGATACATACTGTCCATATGACATTGGATAAGTCACCCAACCTTTTTAGGGTCTCAGTCTGCTTTCAAAAATGGAGTTGCAAAATAATAATAAAAAAAAACCTCTTACCTTCTATCTTAGAATTAATATTAAATATCAATTCCAAAGCAGAAGAGTGGTTAGAGCTAGGCAATTGGGGTTAAGTGAGTTGCCTAGAGTCACACAGCTAGGAAGGCTTGTCCACATTTGAACATAGGTGTATAAATAGAATTAGCTCCAGCCCATTAATAGTCAAAATTCTACTCAACCCAGGCGTGCTAATGATGTCACCCTAACCTCCCTTAGTGGGGAGGGGAGACGAGTTACCCACACGTGACAATAAGTAACAAATCAAGAATAAGGGACTGCCCTTTGGGCAGTCCAAATCAATGTAGAAACTGCCATTTGTCCATTTGAATTAGAGGTGGACCACAGGAAGTGATGAAAGACACTATCTCTTTAAGTAAGTTAGTGAACTTCCTGTGGGGGCAGTTGCCATCTCGAACTGGAAGAAGAAGCATCTCCTGAGACCACAGATAGATTACGCTCTATATTGTCACGTGGGTAAGTTAGGCTGACTTCCTTGGCCTAGCTGGGCCAATTCTAAACTCTGCCTATCTGGCTGTTGGGCCTTGTGGCTTACAGCTTCATTTATTAAGCTTTGTAACCTTCCTCTCTCTCCGTCCAGGCCTTTGGCCTGGACTAGCCTCTTCCTTTTTCTCTTTATTCCTACTTTTTACCTACCAGACTGTAAATAAACTCTTCAACCCGATGCTGACTTGGGTCTGATTTAATTATGGAATCAACCTAAATTGTTGATTCCTGGCAGCCACATAATTTTAATATATATCTATAAATACCTAAATTTTCCTGCTTACATAAGATAGTCATCTATTTCCAGGCCTGGCTTTTTTTATCCACTGAGCCACCTAGATTTCCTCAGAATAATTTCTGATCAATATTGGTTGAAGAATTTTTCTCATTGAGTTCCCTTATATTAATGAAATAACATGCAGACCAACTCTGTATTTAGTACTCTGTATATTTGACTTGAGGCAACTAGATGACTTGGGGAATGCTGGGCCGGAGTTCAAATTTGGCCTTTGATATTTACTAAGCCATGCAAATGTGACCCCAGGCAAGTCACTTAACCTCTGCTTACCTTAATGCACTAGAGAAGGAAATGGCAAACCACTCCATTGTCTTTGCCAAGAAAACCCCATGGCCAGTATGGTTCACAGGGTCACAAAGAGTTGGACACACCTGAATAACAACCATGGACTTGATTTAGAAGATGCTTTTCAAAGTGTAATCTCCAGACAAGCAGGCTATATCTGTATGGGATAAGTTTTATGCCCTTGAGAAACTTAGATTTTTAATGGAAAGTCAAGATTTAACATGTATGAAATAATTAAAGAGCACTGTGTCAGCCTAACTTACCCATGGGACAATTCAGAGGGAAGCCGTCTGAGGTCTCATCAGAGATCCTTCTACACCAAGTTCAAAGCACCAACTGTCTCCACAGGAAGTTACCATCATATTTGAAGGATAGCATCTTTCGTCACCTCCAATTTCAAGTGGACAAATGGCAACCTCAGCACTGTTTTGGACTGCCCAAAGGGCAGTCCCTTGTTTTTGATTTCTCATTGTCACGTGTGGGTAACCAGTGTTCTCCCCACTGAGTTGGGTGGGGCGACATCATTTCTGATGGCTAGAGTCTAAAAATGAATGAGGATGAGCTAATTCCATTTACACAATCCCACCGATGATCCTTGGGTGCCTAGTTACCCCTAGTGATCATTTTATATAATCATCTTATACCCACAAAGGTCTTCTTACTACAGTAGTTAGAGATAAGAGGGGAATGGAAGAGAGAGAACACAAAACCAATGTTTAGCTAAGCGCATTGACAAGAAACCAATTGGAGGCAGTTCCCTATTGGCATAAAATGTACATTCAAAGTAATTGTTCAAACCCCATCAGTTCAATTAATTGTACCCCAAAGTTCATTCTGGATGCATTGTAGATTCTTCAGGCATCTTTCTGCAAACAGTTCATTCTCTAGATTAAGGAGTCAGCAAGCTTCTTTCCCTGAGAATTTTTTTTCTCAAACAAAAAATTAAATCTTGGATTTTATAAAAATACAATCCTCCTTGAAGAGGGTATTTAAAAAAGAAATACCCAGATCAGCTCAGGATACATGGTTGAGTTATGGGATTGTATGAGTCAATTCAAAAGAAAAAACAAAAACATAAAAAGAAGATCAAATAGAAGAAAAATGAAACTTTGGGAGAAAGAAAACATTTAAAATCAGAATCATACAAATATCAACAAATCAAAACATACAAGTGTTGTGGGAAGTAGGGATGAGGTGATAACTGAATCCACTTTTGTGGACACAGCCAGTGTATATATTAGGAAGGAACTTAAACTTAGGCCTTTTTGACTTCAGTCTCTCCACTATGCCATACTGCCTTTTTTCATACAATTTAAAAGGTAAACAGTATTACAGGTCAAAGCATACATATTCCACTTTATTTCCTTTATTAGTTTTTTATTTTATGTGTGTTATGTGACTTCAGCCATGGCATGAGCAATACGGAAATTTATATTGAATGAAATCACTGATATAACCTCTAGCAGTTTATTTATTGCCTGAGGGGGGTGGGGATGGGGGTAGTGTGAGAGAGAATCTGAATAATAAAATGTCAGAAAACAATTGCCAAAAATTTAAAGGTAATTTATAAAGGTGAAAAACAAACAATCCTGGTTTAATGGTTTGTCTACTCCTGCAGCATTGAAGAGCAGCAAATTCTTTTTCACTTTTCCTCTGATTTCCTTTAACCTAAATAAAAGCTAGCCTGTAAATTTCTTTCTGAGATTAGAGAGAACTACTTAAAATTTATGCTATTCCTAGAGTTAGCCAAAATCTCCAGGAATACTACAAGTTTTATTTAAAAAAATAAAGCCTGTTCCAAATAAGATTTGAAGAAAGAAGGGCTTTATATGTGTGTGTGTGTGTGTGTGTGTGTGTGTGTGTGTGTGTGTGTGTGTGTGTGTGTATGTATATATATATAATATGAGAGAGAGAGAGAGAGAGAGAGAGAGAGAGAGAGCGCCAGTGAGTAAGTGCAGATAGGTGGAGAGACTTTACCTGGAACCTCCATACCTTGGTGAAATCATAGATTGAGTCTGGAAAAGTTCTTGTATTTAATGATTCCACACAGTTTATTGAAAGGCATAGTTAATTGCTGCTAAAAATGAATAATTTATAAGAAAACCCCTCACTTGTATTCTTCTCTTTTGCTTTCTTCCTTTTATTCTCTCTTCAACTTAGGTATTGCAGTTTCTCATCTCCCATTCTGACACCATACAAGCAATACTACGCTGTCAGGATGTCAGTGCAGGCTCCTTGCAAGAGCTAGCTCTCCTCACAGGAATCATCAGCAAAGCTGCATTGCCTGGTGAGCTAATTGTGTTAGATGGACCTTTAGTGCTCTTTTATAGACTCGCTGTGAGTGTTTATATTTTTTAAATGTTCTGTTGTAGATGATTTATTTGAAATTGAGGAGTAGCTAAGAGATTTAGTAGATAGAACACCAGATCCAGAGTTGGGAGGGTCTGGATTCAAATTTAGCCTCAGATACTTCCTCGCTTTATTACCCTGGGCAAATTACTTAATTGCATTTGCCTAGTTCTTGCCTTTCTGGCTTAGAATTCTTACTAAGACTAAAAATAAGGACTTTCTAAAAAAGAAATTGATACCAGTGTTACTATTGTGTTCATTTAACTGAAGTGGATTAAAATATTTAGTCTTTGGCAATATGATTACATGGATTTCATTTCCTTTGGTTAAAATTTGAAACAGCTTTTAGATTGTCATTGTCCTAATTTAGACCCATGGTTATTGTGAAAAGGTGGTATTCAGAACAAGAAGCCATTCTGAATGTGATTATCATGTGTTTACTCTGCATAAAATATTCTATATTATGATACAATAGATGCCTTAGAGATAGAAGAAATAAAAGATATGGCTCCTGGCTTTATGTGAATTAGTTTACTTAGGGAAAGATCATATGTACATATGAAACAACTGGGGAACAAATGCAAGAGAGATGCCATCTTAAAACTTTTGAGTATGCATTGGTTCATTTTTCCTTTCCTCTAATTTTTTTTTTGCTTCACTGCGGAAAGTTTCATACGAGCTGGCAAACTTTTGGCTCATGCTTTCATCTTCCATGCTTTTGTTCAATGTGTATCTTCTTTTTGGAATTCTCTCTTTTCATCTATTAATATCCTAGCTACCCTTCAAGAACTATTACAAATTTTATCTTCTTTTTAGAGCCTTCTTTTCTCTTCTCCACATCCCTTTTTCCCTCTCTAGTACCTCTAGTACCTGTGATCCTCCATACAATTTAGTATTTGATTGTTTTCTGTCATATATGGAGACCCCTCTCTTGATTTTCTAATCTTTTTATACTTTACCTCCCCTCCAGTACTCTATGGTTTTGCTGGGCTGACCTGCTTGTAGCTCCTTGTACATGACATTGCAATCTTTTCTACTAATTGTCCCTCATTTTTGGAATGCTCTTCCTCCTTTCCACCTCTTGTTTCTCTGGCTTCCTTCAAATATCACTCCTATTAGGCTTTTCCCAGGCTCCCAGTAGTTTTTACGTATAGTCTCCCCTATTAACATGCCTCCTCTAGGGGACTTTTACCTTTCTTTGCATCCCATTGGCTTAGAGCACTGACACAGTCACTGCTTGAATTTTGATTGATTGATGGATTGTTCTATGGGTGTAGATTTTATCTGTCCAAATCAGTACAGCTTTGGTGGGAAGTTATGGTTTCTATGTTTCTTAGGCCTTGGACTATTGCAATAGTTTCCTAATTGGTTTTCCTGATATAAATCTTTTCCCTCTAATCCCACCTCTGCCCAGCTGCCAAAGAATTATTCTTGAAGCACATTTCTACCCATTGTTGATTAGATGTTCCTATGAATAAACTCCTCTTTGAGGCAGGTAAATGGCTAGCAGTCAGAGTGCTGGGCCTAGAGTCAGGAAGACCTGAGTTCAAGTCCAGACTCAGACAATATTTGCGTGACCTTGGGTGAGTGTCACTTAACTTTTGTTCCTTAATCCAGTAGAGAAAGAAGTGCAAATCATTCATGTATCTTTGCCAAGAAAACCTAATGGCCATTATGGTTCACAAGTTGGAAAGAATCAGACACAACTGAACTCTTTTTTTTTTAAATATTTTTAAACCCTTAACTTCTGTGTATTAGTTCCTTGGTGGAAGTGTGGTAAGGGTAGGCAATGGGGGTCAAGTGACTTGCCCAAGGTCACACAGCTGGGAAGTGTCCGAGGCCAGATTTAAACCTAGGACCTCCCATCTCTAGGCCTGGCTTTCAATCCACTGAGCTACCCAGCTGCCCCCTACAACTGAACTCTTGAACAACAACAGATGAATAAACTAGTGGTTCCTTATCATATATAAGATAAACTATATATTCCTGTGCCATTTAAATCCCTTTATATTACCCCAAACACCCTCCCCAGCTTTAAATATATCATTTCCCTTGCCACTCTTTGAAGCCTAGCTAAATTGACCAGCTCCTCCTGGAAATGCACTTTTTCCTTATCTCCACCTCATCTAATTATTTAATTTTTATTTGTTTGTTTTATTTCAAAGATATTTGATTTTCCAAATTATATCCCAATTATTTCCCAGTTATATCCCAAATAATAATTTTCAACATATGTTTTCCAAAATTATAAGATCCAAACCATCTCCCTTCCTTCCTGGAGGATGTTAAGCAATTTGTTCTGGGCCATACATGTATTATCATGCAAAACACACTTCCATATTGGCCATTGTTGTGAGAGTATACTCTTAGAAAACCAAACCCAAAATAAAACCATAAATGCAATGATGTGAAAGATAGGATGCTTTGATCTACATCCATCTGACTCTTGACAGTTCTTTCTTTGGAGGTGGTAGATCCTTGCTTTCTTTTGGAACTCATCTTAAATGCCAATTCCATCATTTACCTTGTGACACACAAAGCACATGCCATGGTTAAGATCGATCTCAGAGGGAGAGCATAATTTTGTAGTGACTTAGTCAATGCTATATCTGTGCTGGTGGTAGATGATTGGTATGGAATGGAGGTCAAAGAGGACAGGGAAATTTAAGTTCTAAATGATGAGGAAGAAGAAAACAAACCTGGTGCTAGAATTATTCAGAAGTTGGAACTTAATCCATACTGAAAAATTATTTGGAAATTTAAAAAAATTACTAGTAATATTTAGCCAGAGAAAGAACATTTATATTTCAGATGACAAATTCTTTAATTCTTGTTTTCTGGTATTTCATATTCCTTAAAAATGATATTCTTGCTAAACATTGATGTAGTCAATTTTTGATTATTGATAGTTTTGATTTCTTTATCTGAAAACTTCCTATTCATAGCCTTTGACCATTTGTCAATTGGGGAATGGCTTGATTTTTTTGTTCAATTGACTTAGCTCCTTATAAAATTAAGAAATTGAGACATTTGTCAGAGGTTTTTGTTATAAAAATTTTTTCTCAATTTGTTACTTCCCATCTAATTTTGGTTTTGTTGGTTTTGTGTAGTCAGTTTTTGGGGTGATGAACATATCTGAAATTTTCTTCAACGCTTTAAAAATAGCTTTTTTACAGCAACTTAATATCGCAAGTTTCCTTTTTTACTTAGCATGTTCATTTGATGCTCTTCTCATATCTGAGCACTAAAGTTCAAATTCCTTAAGATATTTATTTCAAAGATTCATCTAAGTACATCAGGGGTATATAAATCTTAAGAAATTTGCCAGTTGTTTCCATTCTGTGGATTATAAAATTATAATAAAAAATACCTCCACATATATTTTGTAGGGGTGCTAAGTGAACTAGATGTTGATGTCACTGAAGGATCACTGATGGAACTACAGGGACACATAGGGCGATTCCAGGTAATTTATTTTATTTCTTTTAGTAGTAATTGTGCCTTGGAAAAACCTCTTTGGCTACAATATTGCCACTGTGCAAAGCCTTCACTTTGTTTCTTTTAAATTCCATGTTTCTTTTGTGGTAATATATATGAAATCTATTTCACTTCTCAAATTTGACTCCCATGTTCTAAATTACTATGCTAATTTTATGTGATAGTATATAATATAGGTATATATTATAACTCGGTAATGAAAGCCAGACTGTGGATACTATTCTTGTTGAATTGTTCTAGTTGCTTTTAGATTCAAATCCATTAGATAGAACCAAGGTTTCTATTGGCTAGTCATTTTTTATGACTCTTTACCTTGTCAGTCCTCATGTTATGACTTATCTTTATTCTCTTGAAGAAAAATGAATTTTTTTATACTCATTTTTAAAAGTGTTGTGGTCTCTTCTGCTTCCCTTTGGGAATAGAATAGTTGAATACATCTAAGAATATCTATGAGATTGGCAAAGTTGACAAAAAAAAATGACAATCCTGAAGGTACCATGGGCAAATAAGCTCATTAATGCACTGTTGGTAGAGCCGTGAACAGGTCTGCCATTCTTCAAGGCAGATTGAAACTATGTCCTAAAGCCATTAAATTGATACCACTCTTAGGGCTATACCTCAAGGAGGTCAAACATTGAGGAGAAAGGGACTCATAAATACAAAAATATTTCTAGAATCCCTTGTTATGATGGCCAAAATTGGAAACTGAGGGGATGCCCATCAGTTGGGGAATAGCTGAACAAATTGTGGTGTGTGAATTTGATGGAATACTATCATGGTGGAAGAAATAATTGAGGTTTTAGAAAAACTTTGGGGGGAAAATGTATGTACTCAGAGTACAGAGTGAACTATGGTTTTTAGATAAGGTTAATTTGAGAATGTGTTTGACTAGATATTGTAATAGGGATTTTCTTTTTCTTGCTTTTTTCAATGGTAGGGGTAGGTGGGAGAGAGAAGAGATAGATCTTCATTTGAAAATAAAATTTGAAAAACTAAAAAAATATATAATTAAGCTTACATTAGTTCCCATCTTTCACTCTGTGACCTAGCCATATTTTTTTTAATTTAAATTTTTAAATATTTTTCCACTTTTACATGATTCATTTTCTTTTCCTCCCCTCCCACATCCGACAAGCAATTTTACTGGGTTGTACAAATGTTATTACTTGATACCTATTTCCAGACTATTCATTTTTGTTATAGAACGATTTTTTAAAAGCCTAAACCCCAAATCACATACCTGTGATAAGTGATGTCATATGATTTGCTTTTGCATTTCTACTCCCATAGTTCTTTCTCTAGATGTGGATATCATTTTTACACAAGTCCTTTAGGAATTTCCTGGCTCATTGCATTGTTACTAGTAGCAAAGTCCATTACATTGGATTGTTCCACAATGTTTTTTTTTTTTTTTTACATTTTTTTTTAAACCCTTAACTTCTGTGTATTGGCTCCTAGGTGGAAGAGTGGTAAGGGTGGGCAATGGGGGTCAAGTGACTTGCCCAGGATCACACAGCTGGGAAGTGTCTGAGACCGGATTTGAACCAAGGACCTCCCATCTCTAGGCCTGGCTCTCAATCCACTGAGCTACCCAGCTGCCCCATGTTCCACAATGTTTTACTTTCTGTGCACAGTGTTCTTCTGGTTCTGCTCATTTCACTCTGCATCAGTTCATTGAGGTTCTCCCAGTTCATATGGAAATCCTCCAGATCATCAGTCCTAATAGCACAGTAGTATTTCATCACCATCATATACCACAATTTGTTCAGCCATTCCCTAGTTAAGGGACAACCCTACATTTTCCAGTTTTTTGCCATCACAAAGAGAGCCCTAGCCGAATTTCTTATATATGACACTCCCTCCATCGCCCCTCTCATTGTCTTTGCATTGCCTTTCTTCTCCCTGTCACCACCCCATTCAGTCACCTGAACAGTACTCTCTTCTCACCCTCCTCCTCCTTCAGTGAACAGCTTCCACCTTCTACACAAGTACTTTTAAAAAAAATTTTACCAATTACATGCAATAAATTTCCACATGAGTTTTCCTAATTTATATGATCGAATTTATCTCCCTCTGTAGAGAACATAAGGGGTTAAATCCCCTTGACAAATTCCCTTCCTCCTTCCTCCTTAGCATTCCCTAAGGGGTCAGGAAGAGGACAGGGCCACAGAGAAAAGAATGTTTTAGATAAGACACCTGAGACCTAGGAAAGTCCCTTGCTCCAGATATTCTCCAACTCCCTGCCTGAAGGAAAACAATTTTTGGTATCCTTAGGAAATACTCGGAATTATTTTTGTTGATTGTTGGATTCCCGCACTAGCTTAGCTTAGTTCTCATGATATCCAATATATACGTTTGCTGTAGAAAGTAGTGAGAGAGTGTGTGTATGTAATAAATGATGGAGTGCTAAGCTTCTGTGTGTGTGACTGCCTTCTTGACCCCTCTGCCTTCTTGACCCCTTTGCCTACCCTGCTCCTATCCCTACTGGGACTCCTGTTTTGTCACATTCCTTCCTTCCTTTCCCCCCTCCCAGTACTGGTAGGTAATTTGGTCTGGGTTATACATGTATTATCATGCAAAATATATTTCCATATTGTTCATTTTTCTAAGTGAATAAAAAACAAAACCCTAAAACATAAACCCAAATAAACAAGTGAATAATCATAGCTTTCATCTGCATTCTGATTCTAGTCGTTCTTTCTCTGGAGGGGGATAGCATTCTTTGTCATAAGTCCCTCATAATTTTCTTGGATCATTGTATTGGTGATAATAGCTAAATCTTTCACAGTTGATCATTCCATAATATTGATTTACCGTGTATAATGTTCTTCTGGTTCTGTTTATTTCACTGCATCAGTTCATGTAGGTTTTTCCAGCTTTTTCTGAAATCATCCTGCTTATCATTTCTTATAGCAAATAGTATTCCATCACCATCATATACTATAATTTGTTCAGCTATTCTCCAGTTGAGGGATATCCCCTTAGTTTTCAATTCTTTGCTGCCACATAAAGAGCAGCTATAAATATTTTTGTACAAATAAGTCCTTTTCCTCCCTTTTTAAAAAATATCTCTGGGATATAGACCTTGTTAGTAGTATTACTGGAACAAAGGATTGTTTTATAGCCCTTTGTATATAATTCCAAATTGCCCCCCAGAATGGTTGGATCAGTTCACAATTCCACCAGCAATGGATTATTGTCCCAATTTTGCCACATTCCCTCCAATATTTATCATTTTCCATTACTCTTACATTAGCTAATCTGATAGGTGCTTAAACTAGTATTACTCAGTAATGTCAATTAATTTCTTTCTTTTCTTTTCTTCTTTTTAGCGCCAATGCTTAGGATTACTAAGTCGCTTTGGTGGTTCAGACAGACTTAGGCAGTTTAAGTTTCAAGATGGTGTGGAAGGAGATAGAGTGAATAAGAGAGATGAGATTGAATTGGCTATGCAACAGGTAAGAGGAGTAAGGATTTTGAAAGTATTCTTTATGTTGACAGTTATTGTAATACTTTTAGAAATTAACTGGTAGACATATTGTCTGGATCACAGAGATATATTGTGTTTCTTTGTTTTGTCTTGTATAATATTTGTACCTACCTTTCTTCCCCTGTAGATTTGTGCTAATGTCATGGAATATTGCCAGTCACTCATGTTACAGAGTTCTCCAACATTTCAGCATGCAGTATGTCTCTTCACCCCCAGCCTTTCTGAAACTATTAACAGAGATGGACCACGACAAGGTGGGAATTGTTACTCTATTTTCCAGGTTTGGAACCAAATTTGTTATTTAAATGGTTATGACAGAATTCTGTTTACATTTTAATGAGTGAGATAATCAACTCTTTTTAAATATATTCTAAATATGCCTCCTGTGATGCTGAAGTTGGCATAAGTACAATTGCTTTTCAATTATAAATCTAATTTTTATAGTTGAATTAGAATAAAAAAGAAACAACATAATGGTCCTAGGCTTGTGGATTGGAGGCTAGAATAAAGTGCTCTTACCTAAAAGATATCAGCAAATTTTTAAAAAAAAATATTAATATTCATTTTTTAGAAAAGTTAACATGGTTACATGATTCATGCTCTTACTTTCCCCTTCACCCCTCACCCTCCCCCCACCCCTGGCCGATGCATATTTCCACTGGTTTTAACAAATAGTTTAGACCTATTTCCAAATTGTTGATCATTGCATTGGTGTAGTAGTTTCGAATCAAAATCCCCAATCATGTCTGCCTCAACCCATGTGTTCAAGCAGGAGGGAGGAAGCACTCCTGTTGGGCTGCTGGGCAGAGGGGCAGGTGTCCTCAGGTGGATGGAGAGGGGGAGGAAATTTTTCTACCAATCTAAGTTATCATCTTCTGTGCTGAACACCTAGAGCAGGGGTCCGCAACCTTTTTGGCCATGAGAGCCATAAATGTGTATGGAAGGAGGAGGATGGAGGCGGAAGGCACTGGAATCTGGGGCAGGGGCTGAAGGGCCCCCGGGGCACATCCTGGGGCTCTGCCCAGACTGGCCAGATATGGAGGTGGAGCCAGACTTTGCTGACCCCCTGCCTTGGTGGTTAAGTGACTTAGTAGGGCTACACCCAGGGTTAGGACTTGGTAGAGGACTTGAACATAGACTTTCCTGCTTTAAGACCAGCTCTTTCCACTATGCCTCTCATCTTATATAGATGGAATTTTTCTAGGTTAGTGGGATGAGGTGTTTATTTTTTCATAGGCACTGGGCAATAAATTTGAACAAACTATGACCAGATGGATGGGTTATGAGGGCTGGCTTCATAATCTGAGCAAGAAAGTTTTCATAGATGCTATTGGTTGAGTAATAGGCCATAACTTCCATTCATAAGGGATTTTTATATAAATGTGGACTTAAGAACTATTTATTAATATTGGTGTGAAATTGTAAAGTATACATTTAGAGCAAGATTTAAATACATACATAAGATACATAAGTAATTATGAACAGTTACTTACAAGTATTGAATACTAGGGATACAAATATAAAAGTGAAGACAGCCCTTGCCCTTGGGGAGCTCATGTTGTTTAGTCATTTCACTCTTTTTGACCCCATTTAGTTTTTTCTAGGTAAAGAGCCTGGTGTGCTTTTCCATTTTCTTCTCTAACTCATTTTACAGATGAGGAAACAGATGAGGAGGCCATCGGGGTGAAGTGACTTGTCACATAGCTAGTAAATTTCTAAGGCCAGATTTGATCTCAGGAAGATGAATATTCCTGACCCCAGGCCTAATCCTCTATCCACTGAGTGACCCAGCTGCCTCATATTCTAATATGGAGAGAAAATAACTTGGATGGTTTGGAAAGGGAGTAGGTCTGTAGGGAAGTAAATTTCCTGGAGCAACTGATAGAATTGACTTAATTATGGTTTAGAATGTAAATGTTTCCTTATCTTATCTACTTAATTTATCCAGTTTATTTACTTTAGACTTAAGAAGAATAAATGTCAATTGACCTTGAATCTTTTCTTATAGATAGAAACCCCCACAGAGTATAAATATAGTTCTTAACTCTGGCCTCTATTCTTCAAAGCAGCTTGGTACCAAAATCCTTTAATGGAAGTTTTTCTTCCCTCCTTCAGGAGAAATCTTTCAAAATTGCTTATAATTGGTCACAGAGAGAGACCTGGTATTCCAGTTAGCAATGTTAGGATTCCCTCTAATAATCTAATAAATCGAATTCTGTCTCTTTTTACAAGGTAAAAACTGGCCTTTTAGATATCAAAATGTAGAAGAGAGATGATAAGCACTTCAGGAGGGAATGTAGACAGTGTGAATCCCCTGTGATTCTCTTTTTCTAAGGGGAATAGTAGTTTCTAAAAGCCAGCTCTTAATTTGCCCAAATTGCCTTTCCTTTACAGAAATTGAAATAATAATTTTTTCTTTGTTAAACACAGAAGTTTTATGATCTATCCTCTAGTGAACTATTCTAACCTTCTTTCCATCTTAGAGTCAATACTGTGTATTGGTTCCAAGGCAGAAGAACATTATGGGTTAAGTGACTTGTCCAGGCTCACACAGGAAATGTCTCACAAATTATTTTTAAAAAGACTGCAATTGCTTGCTAGCTGGGGGGGGGGGGGGGGGAGGGAAGGTAGGGAAGAAGGGAGGGAGATAATTTGGATAATATAATTCTGGAAAATGTATTATGTGTAATTGGTAAAAATAAAAAATAAGTAGGGAAAAAAAGACTGTGCCCTTTTCTTCCTACTCTTAACTTCCCCAAAATCACATTTAAATAATATGGAAACAAAGTTTTTAAAGATATGTAAAAAGTGATTTCTTCCTGTTGACTTTTTCCCTGTAGTCTTACGTTGAGTTGAACAAAACTTTTATTTCAAGTAGTTAGCTTTTGGATAAATCCAGTACAATTAGAATTCTATAATCTGAGTATTGAAAGGTACCTCAGAAGGCATCTAACTTAATCTACATTTGAACTCTACACTGTTCATGACAAGTGGTAATCTAGTTAGATCTTGAAGACCATTGCTGTAGAGAGCTCAGTGTTTCATAAAGCAGTCCATTCCACTACTGTACAGCTCTAATTTTAAGGCAGTTTTTCTTTATATTGATCCTAAATTTTCCTTTATATAACTTTTATCCTTTGGCTCTACTTTTACCCTCTGGAGAAAAGATAAACAAATATAATCCTTTTTCATATGATATTCTTTCAGATACTTGAAGAGGACTTTCACAATCCCAGTGATATCCTCTCTAATAAGACATCTCAACTTCCTTCATCTAATACTCATAAAGAAGAAACAGTATGGTAGAGTAGAAGCATCATGAGTTAGAATCAGGAAGACTGATGTTTGATTCCTGCTCTTCCTTCTTAGCTGTGTGGTCATAGGCAAGTCAGTTAACCTCTCTGAGCCTCACTCTCCCTGTAGAATAAGAACAGTAATTCCTGTAGTAAGAATTAAATGAGATTATGTAAATCTGTTCTGAAAACCTTAAAGTATTATATAAATGTCACCTTTGGTTTCCAGTTTCTTCACCATACTATTTCTTCTTTAATTGTTTTTAGTTATATAATGAAGCAATTTATTGATGGAAATGTGGTAGCTATGAAGTCTTTTTCTTGTGCCACCTCTCAGGTTTGATGAGGTTTGATGAATTTCCTATGTATTAGAATTGGTCACTATAGATTCTTGATTACTGTAACCCTAACCTTAACTGTGGGTTAAATATTCTCCTATTTTGACATTTCTGCTTAGATACTCAAGCTCCAGTGGTTCCATATTGGCGTCTACCTGGTTTGGGCATTATTGTCTACTTGCTGAAACAAAGTGCTAATGATTTCTTCACTTATTATGACAGTCATCGACAGAATGTCAACAAGCTACAGAATGTAGAACAACTCCCCCCAGATGAGATAAAAGAGGTATGTAATCTATAATAAATTGCCTAGCCTTACTGGGAAAAAAGGGAACTGTTTTTTTTTTTAAATTTTTTTTTTTTATTTTAAACCCTTAACTTCTGTGTATTGACTTATAGGTGGAAGAGTGGTAAGGGTAGGCAATGGGGGTCAAGTGACTTGCCCAGGGTCACACAGCTGGGAAGTGTCTGAGGCCGGATTTGAACCTAGGACCTCCTGTCTCTAGGCCTGGCTCTCAATCCACTGAGCTACCCAGCTGCCCTAAGGGAACTGTTTTTAAAGATAACTGAACAAAGATAATAGATGAAGAGTGATTTTAAAGTGATGAGAGTGATTCTTGTCAGCAGTTTATGGAATCATGCTTTAATGTTCTAATTGAACCCTGTAAACCTAACAGTTCTTTAATAAAATGTGATGGGGAACACCTCATGGAAACCAACATCTAGTCTGTGGGAAAATGGTAGTTTTGAATAAACATTCTTAGTAGTTTATAGTCTAAAATCTCTAATGAGGAAATTAGTTTTTTTAGGTAGCTGCCTTTCCTTTAAAGGTTATTTCTTAGGTAAGTTTTCATTGTGCCTTTATAATTTTCATTAAAGTTATGCATGTAGTCCAAATGGGATATCTTATAAAAATGTGCATTTTATTTAAGAATTCTCTTTTTTTTTCTTTTTGCTAAAGGAATTAATCATTAAACATCACCTTACAATGTTGTAGAAAATGATTTATTCATTTTACAAATATATACTTCATGCCTCTATGTATGTAGCATTATGTCAGATGTAATGGATAATACATATAAAGAAATCTGACAAGTTCCTGAGTGCCTGACATAAATACATGAAAAGATATATAATACTATAAGGCACTGCAGTTTTCCAATAATAATGGTTATATGTGTGTGTGTGTGTGTGTGTGTGTGTGTATATGTATACATATCAGAGAGAGAATGATCAGGTATAGATAATAGAGATTTATCTATATCTAAATCTATAGAGATCTAGATGGAATAGATTGATAAGGCAATTAAAAACCTAATGAGTAGTAAAAGTAGTAAAGAACCTAATTAGTAGTAGTAATAGTTGTTAGTGGTCATGATGGTGGTAGTAGTAGAGTCAAATTGAACTCTGAAGTTGGTCTCGAGAAGAAGCAGAGATTATTATGATTGGACCAAGGCCAAAGATGATATTGTAGAAAATTTCGCATTCCATCTCCACTCTGCTTCAGCAACTCTGTGGGTTGATAGAAGCTTACATCTGTCTCATGAAACTGTATCACTCCTTAACCATCACCTCCCTTCATTAAACTTTTGGTATAGTCAAACTTTTTATGAACTTCAGATCAATGCAACAAACATTTAAATGTCTGCTTTTTGCAATTTTCTGGTAGGTGCTAGTAATATATTCCATACTGATGAAATTATGGTTTATGATTGAAAAACTAATCTTATAAGGACCATTATCTAAGCATGAAATAACTAATTGCCACTTTGTATCTATCCTATAGAGGCGTCAACAGAAATTCATTTATTAAAGTTCTAAACTTGAGGAATTAGTGATTAAAGCAAAAAATTTATTTTCAGAAACAATATCTTCACTTTACAGTTTTTGGAGTTTTTGTGAGGTTATCTTGTTTTGCTGATTCCTTTAGTTGAGTTACCTAGTTCTTTTTACTCTGTAAAAAAAAAGTCTGCTAATCATGTTTCAATGGATCTGTGATCTCATCAATGTGAATGTTCTTTCACTATCAATATAGGATAGATACTGGTCTCTATTAAATTAACAATTAAAGCTGTGAAAAGAAGTTTAGTACTTTTACAATTAATTGGTATTGACAGTCAGATGGTTTCCAGATAGACTTCTTGATCTGCTAGACATTGAAGCCAACCCTCCTTGGTACTAAGGCTTAGAGTTTTAGTTCTTAGCTTTTATACACTGTCTCTTTAAAGGCAAAGAGACAGGCGACACAACAGATTACAAATTAATTACCAGCAAATATTTGGGAAGGACCTGAGGAACTAGGTGGCATAGAGCACCAGGAGTGGAGCCAGGAAATCCTGAGTTCAAATCTGTCCTCAGACACTATATGATGACCCTGCGCAAGTCACTTGACCCTCTTTGCCTCATAAGCTGGAGAAGGAATTTGGAAACTACTCCCTAATTGGAGAGACCCCAAGAAAACCCCAAATAGGGTCATGAAGTGTCAGACATGACTTAAAACGATTAAACAGTAGTATCTGGGAAGAAATCAATAAATTAAAGTGATGGGAAAAGTAGGGAAAAAGAAGATAAACAAAGCCCAGTGAGAATTACTTTAGATCAGAATAGTGTCAGAATAGTTCAAAGTTGGTGAAAAACAGAGACAAATCATTAGCACTGAAGGATCATTATTCTTGGAGCAGGTTTGATAAAAGTGACCACATTGCATGAGTCTTTTGCATATATTTCATGCCAGAAAAATTTGCTGGGTTTGTATTATATTCCTCATGATGCATCCCTTTCTTTGCAGTTGTGCCAGTCAGTGATGCCAGCTGGAGTCGATAAAATCTCCACTTCCCAGAAGTACATCTTGGCAAGACGACGTTTGGTGAAATTGATCAACAATAGAGCTATATTGCTTTCTCTTTGTTCTTGTATCCTTAATCAAATAATAGCAAAACTTGAAAAGTGTAGTATAAGAAAACTTGCTGAGGTCTATTGAAAGCTGTTGTATTCTTATTTATTTTATCATTGAACACCAAAACAACTTATGAATTGAAAGTGATTGAGGGCCTTTTTTTCCCTCTAGATTCAATCTCAATGTGAAGAACATCATGGTATAATGGCTAAGCACATTGAACTTGGCAGGCTGCAGTATCAAAGTTCACATCTTGCCTCTTATCCTTAGTAGCTAAGTGACCTTAGATAAGTCACTTAATTTCCTTAGTTCTCAAGCTTTTAACACTGGAAGTTATAAGTGGGTTGTTTCATCACTGATGGAAGAATTTCACCATTTACATGGGTCCTTGAATTATGTTTGTGTACAGTTAATTTCCAAACCAAAGTATTTCTTAGAACCTTCCAGCTCAAAGTATTGTGAGTGCACTATTGAAATGTGTTCAGTAATCCCACAGTGAGTTCCAAGAAGGCATCTAGACCCTGCCTATCTCAGAACAAAGTTTTGAGCATTGGGGAGGATTATGAGGGGAAGATTGGAAGACTTATCCTCCCACTACCATGTCTTGTCAGCTGAGCTTTGCTTTATTCTCCTTGCCCATTAGTCTGGGGCTCTTGTCACTAACTCAGGATTATTTGTTGAGGAGGCTCTGCCACTAAGTCTGCCTTTTCATTTTCATTTTCTCTCCTAGACTTTTATATTTTGATCTTTCCCCTGGCAGCCAGAAACATTCTTTTTTTCTTTTACTTGAAGAGAATAAACAGTTGTTCCTCTTTCAGGATAAGAGTAAGATTGCAAGTCCCTTCCATACCTCTTTCCAAAAGTTGTGCCTTGCTCTTGGCCATTTTCTCTTTCTGGAGAACATGCCATTCAAGAAGGCAGCTTCCTCAGAGTGAGTCAGATGTGGTGATTTTACACTTTCATGTCTCTCCTTCAGGTCAGGTGTAGGAGAAGAGTTAAAAATTGGTGAAGAATTCTCACTGGAAAGGGTATTTTTTTCTGCAAAGAAAGTTATGAAGACTTCCTTTGGTCTTTTTTTCCCCCCTAGCTCATTAAGATGACAGTGACTTCCTTAAAATTACCAGACCAAGGTGATACTCTTCATATGATCTTACCCTTTGGCTTTTAGGAACCATCTTTTAATGATGTATTATAGTTAAGAAGATTAATAGCTTCCTTTCCATCCCTCTTCTATTTCTCCTTCACAAAACATCACTAAAAGCCTGAAAAGGTGGCAATGATAATAAAGTCAGTTGAATGTAATTGGAACTGTAAGAAGTACCTGTACAATACAATTTCCTTACCATTTAATCAGTCTATCAACAGGTGCTGACTTACTTAACTAGGGGGAATGCAGCAGAAAATTGGAATCTTATCAGTTGACTATTTGTAAAGGCTATATAATCTGGATAAATGTGGTCTGAATCATTGTACATTTAAGGTAGTTTTTAGCTGGCTTAAATAGCTGAATATAGTAAAAATGTTGATTTTTGTCCTTGGAACTTCCTTGTTGAACACTTTTATCAGTACTTTGAATGAAGGCACAGGACACATGGCTATTGTGATTTGTATAAGACTTGGATAAGGGGGCAGCTGGGTAGCTCAGTGGATTGAGAGCCAAGCCTAGAGACAGGAGGTCCTAGGTTCAAATCTGATCTCAGACACTTCCCAGCTGTGTGACCCTGAGCAAGTCACTTGACCCCCATTGCCTACCCTTACCACTCTTCCACCTAGGAGCCAATACACAGAAGTTAAGGGTTTAAAAAAAAAAGACTTGGATAAACACACAACCTATGGTTATCAGGTCTTTAGATGATACAGAAGTGGAGAGGATTAGATAACATGTTGAGGGATCAAATTAAAAAAATATTTTTATAGGTTAGAATAGTGGTTTGAAAGAAGAAACTTGAGTTTGCTGAAAACAAGATGAAATTAAATAGAGATAACTAAAATTCTGCATTTTGATTGAAGATAAATTATCCTCTTTCATTGAAATTTTCTTTCTTTCTTTCTTTCTTTCTTTCTTTCTTTCTTTCTTTCTTTCTTTCTTTCTTTCTTTCTTTCTTTCTTTCTTTCTTTCTTTCTTTCTTTCTTTCTTTCTTTCTTTCTTTCTTTCTTTCTTTCTTTCTTTCTTTCTTTCTTTCTTTCTTTCTTTCTTTCTTTCTTTCTTTCTTTCTTTCTTTCTTTCTTTCTTTCTTTCTTTCTTTCTTTCTTTCTTTCTTTNCTGACTCTCACTCCACTGAGCTACCCAGCTGCCCCGAAATTTTCTTTTTTAAGAAAAACTGGTGGGGCTGGAAGGAGAAACCAAATGATGCAACTCCTCTTTTTTGACTTTCTCTTTTAGAGAGGGGAGGGTCATGGAATAAATATTTATTAAGCCCTAGCTATGTGCCAGACACTTTGCTAGGCACTTTACAAATATTATTTGATCTTTACAACCTGTGAAATAAATACTATTATTATCCCACATTTTATGTTTGAGGGAGCTGAGGCCAACAGAGGTTAAATGACTTGCCTACAATTACATAAGTAGTAAATATATGAGCCTGTGCTTGAACTCAGGTCTTCCTGACTCCAGGCCCAGTGCTCTATCCACTGTTACCAACTAGCTGCCTTTTACAAATTGAATTTTTAAGAATGTCACCTTCATTTCAAGTTTACTTATTATTTATACATACGTACTGACCTCTGGACATACTTAGCTTGCTAACATCTCTTCTGAGAAATGGCACCTAAGACTGAATTGGATGTGACTTGAACAGGGCAGAGAATAATGGGATTACTATCATTCTTGTTCTGAATGGATTCATTGAATAATTGGAGTTTATGTAAGTGAAGTTTTATACTTTCCATTGTTTCTTTCTCCAAGATACTGAACATAAGAAATATTTTCATTGACTCAAATATAGTATATTGAAACCAGCAATGCTGATTAATTGGTTAAAAATTGTTTGGACTGGTAACACAGCAGCTGCATATGAAGGATATCTGAGGGATAAAGAGTTTTGACCTTGCTTATGATTCACCTTAGACTACTTTGCACCTATATCTGATTCCTTGGTTCTTATTCTTCAGTGTTACTTCATGTCTGTCCTTTCAAAAGCTTGTAGTAATTAATGCCCTGTCCTCCCAGTTCCCAAGTCTCATAAGCAAGGTATCTAACTCATTAATAATCCTGCAATTCTTCTAACTACTGATCTGTAACAAAAACAGCTAAATGAATCATTTTCATATTTTCAACCTATGTATCATCTTAATGCCTAATAATATTTAAGTCTTTTCTACTATTAGATGAAAACTATGTCCATGATATTTGTATATGTTTATTTAATATTTAATGTGTATGAATATTTTCTCCCCTCCCCATATCATAATGAGAATAGTGCTGTTCCACTATATCCATAGCAGGAGTAATATTTAAAAAGGAATGTTTGTAGTTTATCAAGTCCTATAAAGCTATTGTCTTAAGAAAAAATAACTAACAAAACTGGTTTCCTTGACCTGAGGTCTTACCTGTAGATATCATAGAGACCTGCCTATTTATTTTTTGGCGCCACTTAGAATACTATCTATTACGATGTACTCCCACTGATTGCCAAGATTCTCTACTGGCTTCTACAGCTTCATTTAAAAATAGGAGGCTACAAGGTAAGATTTATTCTAAATCTATATCAATGTTTTGCATTTCGATATAGTAAAACAAATGCCTAAAGAGAATGAGTTTTGTCTTTTGACAAGACAGATTTTTGAAAACTTTTTTGTGGGATTAGCACATTATCACAATCTAATTGTGGCCATTAAGAACTAATTAATTATTACCTACTTATCTGGAGGCCCCTTTTTGGTAAAAAAATTTTTGTCCTTTTATATGCTTCTTTTGATAGCTTTGATTTCTTCTGAAAACTGCTTGTTCATATCCTTTGACCATTTCTCAATTAGGGAAAGGCTCTTCTTTTTTGTAAATTTGGGAAAATGTAGCCTTAATCAGAGAAACTTGCTGGAAAATTTCCCCCCAGTTTCCTGTTTTTCTTCTAACTTTTGTTGCATTCATTTTTTTCTGTGTAAAACCTTTTAAATTTTACAATCAGAATTATCCATTATACTTCAGTGATCTTCTCTGTCTCTTGTTTGGTCATAAACTCTTCTCTTATCCATAAATCTAAAAGGTAAAATTTTCTGTGCTCCCATAATTTGCTTTATGATATCACCATTTATATTTAAGCCATGTACCTGTTTTGATCTTATCTTGATAGGTGGGGTGAGATGTTGGTCTTTGCCTAGTTTCTGCCAAACTGTTTCCCAGTTTTCCCACCAATTTTTGTCAAATAGGGATTTCTTGCTCCCAAAGCTTGGATCTTTGTGTTTAACCAAATACTGGATTACCGTGTTCTTTGACTACTCTGTATTGTATACCTAATCTGTTTCACTTATTCAGCCCTTTGTTTCTTAATCAGTGCCATATTGTTTTGATTACTGCTTTGTGATGTAGTTTGAAATCTGGTACTGCTAGGCTACTTTCTTTAAAATTTTTTTCATACATTCCCTTCATATTTTTTGACCATTTTTTCTTCCAGATAAATAATTTGTTGGTAGTTTGACATGTTGCTGAATAAGTAAATTAATTTAGATAGAATTGTCATTTTTATTATATTGGTTCTGCATACCTATGAGCAATGACTATTTCTCCATTTTTTTGTTCAGCCTTTTTCTTTAAAGAGTTTCTTAAATTGTATTCATATAGTTCCTGTGGATATCTTGGTGGGTAGACTTCCAACTATTTCATATTGCTGATTATTTTTACCTTTTAAATAATTTTTTCCCTTTTTCTGAAAAAAGAAATTGGTTTGGATTTTAGGCTTTTGGGTGAGGTTTTAGGCAAATAACAGTTTTAACTTTACTTTGTAATAATTTAGACTGGAATCATAATGAAGTCGGGAGCCATAGGCAGGATTCTTTTTTGCCATTTTTTTAGGCAGACAAGTATAAAGAGACCAAATTCCCCGGGTTTTAAAAAGAGTTATGTGGCCAATAAACCACTAAGTAGCCCAAAGCCAGTCATATGCCTCATGTGGCTTGGAGGTGGACAGTTTGTGGATAAGGTATATTTTTATTTTTATTTTTTGTGGATAAGGTATATTTATATATTTTTATTAAGACTGCAATACTCCACCCTTAGGTGAAGGATGGAGGGCTAGCTTTATCAGAGATCTCAAACTAAACTATAGAACAGTGATCATTAAAAGTATATGGTATTAGCTGAGAGATAGGAGGGTCGATTAATGGAATAGACTTGGTCTCTGACTTTTTTTCCTACTCCAGTATTAGACTCAAGACCATTCATGAACCTAATCTATATTCTTCAGTTGTAAACTGACTTTACTCTGGGATACCTCTCCAAAAAAATTTATTCATTCATTTATTTATTTATTTAAAGAAATTTTTCCATGTTTGCATGATTCATTTTCTTTCCCTCCCCTCCTCTCTCACCTCCTCCCAGAGCTGACAAGCAATTCTACTGGGTTGTACAAATGTTATCACTTGATACCATTTCCATGTTATTCATTTTTGTTATAGAGTGATTTTTTAAAAGCCTAAACCCCGAATCACATACCCATATATAATGTGATAAGTGATGTCATATATTTTGCTTTTGCATTTCTACTCCCATAGTACTTTTTCTTAATGTGGTTAGCATTCTTTCCCATAAGTCCTTCAGGAGTGTTCTGGCTTATTGCATTGCTACTAGTAGCAAAATCTATTATGTTGGATTGTTCTACAGTGTTTTACGCTCTGTGCACAATGTTCTTCTGGTTCTGTTCATTTCACTCTGCATCAATTCATTGAGGTTCTCCCAGTTCATATGGAAATCCTCCAGATCATCAATCCTTTTACAGCACGGTAGTATTCCATTACCATCATATACCACAGTTTGTTTAGCTATTCCCCAGTCAAGGGATACACCCTTCCCCCCAACCCCCTTCCATTTTCCAATTTTTTGCCACCACAAAGAGCACAGCTATGAATATTTTTGTACAAGTATTTTTCCTTATTATCTCTTTGAGGTACAAACCCAGCAGTGGTATGGCAAACATTCTTTTAAAGCCCTTTGTGCATAATTCCAAATCTCCTCCCTCCCCCACCCCCCCAGAATGGCTGGATTAATTCAAAACATTTATTATTTTCCTTTGCTGCCTTATTGACCAGGCAGCTAGATGTAAAGGGGTACCTCACAGTTGTTTTGATTTGCATTTCTCTAATTATGAGAGATTTAGAACACTTTTTTCATGTGCTTATTGATAGTTTTGATTTCTTTATCTAAAAACTGCCTATTCATATCCCTTGACCATTTGTCAATTGGGGAATGGCTTGATTTTTTTGTACAATTGACTTAGCTCCTTAAGAATTTGGAAAATGAGACGTTTGTCAAAGGTTTTTGATATAAAGATTTCTTCCCCCCCCCAATTTGTTGCTTCCTTTCTAATTGTGGTTGCATTGGTTTTGTTTGTATAGAAACTTTTAAATTTAATATAATCAAAATTATTCATTTTACATTTTGTAGTGTTTTCTATCTCATACTTGGTCTTAAATTCCTTTCTTTCCCATAGATCTGACAGATATACTATTCTGTGGTCACAATTTATTTATTATTTCCCTCTTTATATTTAAGTCATTTACCCACTCTGAATTAATCTTGGGTATAGGGTGTAAGGTGTTGATCTAAGCCCAGTTTCTTTTATACTGTTTTCCAATTCTTCCAGCAGTTTTTGTCAAATAGTGGGTTCTTGTCCCAAAAGCTGGGATCTTTGAGTTTATCGAACACTATCTTGCTATTGTCATTTACTCCAAGTCTATTCCATTGATCTACCCTCCTGTCTCTCAGCTAATACCATATACTTTTAATGATCACTGTTCTATAGTTTAGTTTGAGATCTCTGATAAAGCTAGCCCTCCATCCTTCACTTTTTTTTTCATTGTTTCCCTTGATATTCTTGATCTTCTGTTCTTCCAGATGAACTTTGTAATAATTTTTTTCTAATTCTATAAAAAAGTGTTTTGGTAATTTGATAAGCATAGCACTGAATAAATAATTTAGGTAGGATTGTCATTTTTATTATATTAGCTCGTCCTACCCATGAGCAGTTGATGTTTTTCCAATTGTTTAGATCTAGTTTTATTTGTGTGGAGAGTGTTTTGTAGTTATGTTCATATAATTCCTGAATTTGTCTTGGCAGGTAGATTCCCAGGTATTTTATCTTGTCTAGAGTAATTTTAAATGGAGTTTCTCTTTCTAACTCTTGCTGATGAGTTTTGTTGGAAACATATAGGAATGCTGATGATTTATGTGGGTTTATTTTGTACCCTGCAATTTTGCTAAAGTTATTGATTGTTTCTACTAATTTTTTAGTTGATTTTCTTGGATTCTCTAGGTATACCATCATGTCATCTGCAAAGAGTGATAGTTTAGTTTCTTTATTGCCTACTTTGATTTGTTCAATTTCTTTTTCTTCTCTAATTGTTATTGCTAGCATTTCTAGTACAATATTAAAATGGAGTGCTGCTAATGGGCATACCTACTTCACTCCTGATCTTATTGGGAAAGTATCTAACATATCCATTGCATATGATGTTTGCTGATGGCTTTAAATAAATACTGTTTATTATTTTGAGGAAAGGCCTTTCAATTCCTATACTTTCTTGTGTTTTCAATAGGAATGGATGATATGTTTTGTCAAAGGCTTTTTCTGCATCTAGTGAGATAATCATGTGATTTCAATTAGTTTGGTTGTTGATGTGGTAATTATGTGGATGGTTTTCCTAATATTAAACCATTCTTGCATTCCTGGTGTAAATCCCACTTGGTCATAGTGAATAATTCTTGTGATAACTTGTTGTAGTCTTTTAGCTAGTATTTTGTTTAATGTTTTTGCATCTATGTTCATTAAGGAGTTTGGTCTATAGTTTTCCTTCTTTGTTTTTGGTCTTCCTGGCTTGGGAATCAGTACCATATTTGTATCATAAAAAGAATTTGGTAAGACTCCTTCTTTGCCTATTTTATCAAATAGTTTGTAGAATATTGGGGTTAATTGATCTTTAAATGTTTGATAGAATTCACTTGTGAAATCATTTGGCCCTGGTGACTTTTTCTTGGGGAGTTCTTTGATGGTTTCTTTAATTTCTTTTTTCTGATATAGGATTAAAGTATTCTATTTCATCTTCTGTTAACCTAGACAATTTATATTTTTTTTAAATATTCATCCATTTCATCTAGATTGCCATATTTATTGTCATGTAATTGGACAAAATAGTTCTTAATGATTACCTTAATTTCATCTTCATTAGACGTGAAGTCACCCTTTTCATTCATGATTCTGTTAATTTGATTGTCTTCTTTCTTTTTCTCAATTAGATAAACCAATACTTATAACTATTTTATTTTTTTTTTCAAAATACCAGCTCTTAGTTTTGTTTATTAGTTCAATAGTTCTTTTACTTTCAATTTTATTTATTTCTCCCTTGATTTTTAGGATTTCCAGTTTGGTCTTTATCTGAGGGTTTTTAATTTGTTCTTTTTCTATTTTTTTA
Organism: Gracilinanus agilis; assembly: GCF_016433145.1. Classification (NCBI taxonomy): domain Eukaryota; kingdom Metazoa; phylum Chordata; class Mammalia; order Didelphimorphia; family Didelphidae; genus Gracilinanus; species Gracilinanus agilis. Next base: position 115,647,468 of record NC_058134.1, on the reverse strand, counting down.
GTTGCATGCCCAACTTGTTAATCTCCTATTTCTCTTTTTTGTTTATATGGGCACTCAGGGATATACATTTTCCTTTGAGTACTGCTTTTGCATTATGGGATACCTCTTTATACAAATTCATATGGGACTTTGGGGTCTGACTGGCTAATAAAATGCTTTATTGATGGTTATTTCTATAGTAATTAAAAATATAGCCAGCTACATTTTTGTCATGTGCATTCTTGCTTTTACAGAAGAAACAAATCAGATTATTTAAATTCTTTATTCATGTACATTGATAACATTCAAATAATAAAAGTGGAAACCTTTATTTTTATTTCTAGACACTTTCACTTCAGAAACAAACTTGGATTTCAGAAGTGGGCTGACTCGAGTGAGCCAGCATGACATAGAGCAGGTAAGGTGGATCCCATAAGTTATTTTTTAAAATAAAAAAGTTAATACATATGGTAGAATATACCTTAGAATATAATTCATATCAGATACTCAAATTTGGAAGATACTAAATCAGTCATTTTAGATGGGCTGATAGTTTTGCTTCTCCTTATTATCCCTGTTTATGTACTTAGAGCCTAAGTAGTTTTTACTCTAATGATCTTGGAAAGTAGTCCTTGATGATAAAATAGTAATAAAACACTTTGCTAGGGTTGATTTGTAAGAGGAGCACTATTCTACATGTGTTTTTTGCTTCCTTTCCCTGTCACTTATAAACTGGAAGCAATCTGGAATAGTGAATAGAGATTAGCAGTGGAATCTAGAAGAGTAGGTTTAACGTCTCACTCTAGACACATACTAGTGGTGTGCCAGAGCAAATTACTCAGAGCTAGACACCCTATATACTACACAAAGACACCATTCAGATGTTTGCTGAAGGATTTAGAATTGCTGAAATTTGGATCTAATTCAGGATTAAGGGGAGGTGGCCCAGCTTTGCATTCATGCCTCAGTTGATATGTCACCCTAGGCTTAACTATAGTTATAAACAGTTATTTTATTGAGATAATTTATTTGCTTGTTTTTGGCCAGACTTGTGTTGTGATGTCATATTAATTTTAAGTTTGGCTATATTTAGGATTATAGATTTATGTTAGTATCATGGAGTTAAAGGAGAAAAGGGAACAATAATTTATTAAAAAACTGCTACGTATTAGGCTTATAGCCAGGTGCTATGCTAAGCATTTTACAGATGATATGTCCTTTGATCCTCAGAACAACCCTTCCCAGGTAGGTTCTCCCTATTATGTAGTGGAAGAAACTGAGGCAGATAGGCTAAGTGACTTGCTTCCGGGTTACACAACTGGTTCAGTGTCTGAAGCCAGATTTGAATTCAAATTGGTGATAATGATTTTGTTGGAGGTTCTTAAACATTGCAGATGATGGACTGGATTGACTTGGGAGTCAAGAATAAATGGGTAAAAATTCTATCTCTCTGTGACCATAGGCAAGTTCCTCAAACTCTTATTGCCCCAGGCAGCTCTACGAACAGAAGTGAGATGAATAAACTGACCTGTACCAGTCAGGTTAATGAATCTCATAAGAGGAGTTTCCCAAATTAGTAACATGACAGATATGGACCATAATATGCATTATATGTAAGTGGTAGATCTGTTTAGAAGAGTTGTCATCCCGTTTTTCAACCCCCCAAAACTATTCTGTTCTAACAATTGAGGTGGAAAATTGTGGGATGTGAATGTGAATAAAAAATAAACTTGACATATACTAAAGGATTGAATTGATCTAGAAATTTCTGAACTGTTTTAGATTGTGAAAAAGACAAAACTTTGTAAAGTATGTCCTTGACATTGCTGTTCTGAGAAATGTCCTTTTCATTTCCTCTAGCTTCAAATTGAAGCCATCAATGCCTTCGGTGAATCACTGCAAAAGAAGCTTCTGGATATTGAAGGATTATATTCCAAAGTTCGGTCCCGCTACTGTTTTATACAAGCACTTGTCAGACGTATCCGTGGCTTATTAAGGCAACCAAGGGGCTAAAAGACTATTAGTACTTCTTTCTTTCTTTTACAGATAACCTGGGGGACATTCTTAATTTAAGTTTTAGAGACCAGTTTTTTCTAAATTATGGCCAAAAAAAATATTTTCTTACTTTTTTCTTACACAAATAGATTTTGTGCATAATTCCCACCTTGATTCCCCATCAGTAAAAATTTAAAAAATAAAGTTTTTTTAAACAAATGGATATTCCATCTTTTGAAAAATGACCTAGGGAATAATCTCCTATTATTGGGGGTGGAGGTGCAAAAAGAAAAATTCTTATATCTTACTCCGTTTGCAAAACAAAAGGTATATTGTTGAAACTGGATTTTTCTTCAATCACAGTAAAACCTATAGCCTTACTGTTTTTTATGTTCTTTTTTTGCCCTTGGAGGAAGTAACCTGGATAATTAACTATAGCCCTATCATTTTGTAAATTAGGCCTACTCAGTTCTTTGAATAATATGCTACAGAAAACCATTTTCCAGTAATGTTTTATGGGCTAAAAGTACATAAATTCTGTTATACATATCATTGGAAAAATAACAGTTTGACATTTGTTTTTCAGACCTTGTCTTGAAATTTCCTAAATTAAAAATTTTAATTTCATCTATAATTAACTTTATGGCAATGACTAAAATTTCATATGGTCACTGCTCTAATTACTACATCTCTGGTCACCCTGTCTATAGTGAAAGGACTTTCTCTTTCATTTTTTTTTCCCTTGGAGTCAATACTGTGTCTTGGCTCCAAGGCAGAAGAGTGGTAAGGGTAGGCAATGGGGTCACACAGCTGGGAAGTGTCTGAGGCCAGATTTGAACCCAGGACCTCCCGTCTCTAGGCCTGACTCTCAATCCACTGAGCTACCCAGCTGCCCCCTCTCTTTCATTTCAGTCCCACCATTTTGGTCTAATATTTCAGAAATACTGCTGAGAAGAAGCAACAGCTCCTCTAAACCTATGTAAGCAAAGAAAATGAAAACTTTGCTTCCAGTCTTACAAATTTTCATGGTCATTAAGAAGACTTAAAATAACAAAAAAGGTATTTGTCAAAATGTCTTTTGTTTCTCTCAAATAATATTTTGAAATTGGTTTTGATTCCCAGAAATGCTGGCAAGATTTAATTAGAAAAGGGGGAGATCTTCTAGGTAACAGTACCAGAAAGGGTCTGAAAGGGAGAGGTAGTGAAGAAAAAGCTTTTTTTTTACTTTATAAGTTTTAACTTTTTTGGTGTGTGTGTGTGTGTGTGTGTGTGCGCGCGTGCGCGCACGCGCATCATGGACTGCTTTGGCAATTTGATAAATCCTGTGAGCCCCTTCTTGGACTAATGTTTTTAAATCTAAGACAGAATCCATAGAGTTACAAAGGAAACCAATTAAGTTGAACTACAATTATTTTTTAAAGTTATGAACTCATAAGAAAGAACTCCTACCTGGGTTAAGATGGAAACTTTTGAATTAGAAAAGACTTTAGAAACGAGTCCAACCTTTTCATTTAGGGGAGACTAAAGAGAGAGGGGACATTAAGTGATCTGTCTAAAGTCTCATAGGTGTTTTTTAATTGAAACTATCTTTTTCCTTAGTATCAGTTCTAAGACAGAAAAGGCAGTGAATGTTAAATGATTTGCCCAGGGTCACACAACTAAGAAGTGTCTGAAGCCAGTTCCTCCTGACTTTAGGATTAGTACTTTTTTACACTGTACCCGCTAGCTGCCCCAGGGCCCATGGGTATTAAATGGTAGAATCAGGATTTGAATTCAAGACCTCTGACTTTAAATCCAGTGCTCTTTCCACTGTATCACTTCTGCCTGCCTCTTAGTTTGCCAGATATTTAAAGCCCTTCACAATATAACTCCAGCTGACTTAGGTTTATTGCACATTACTTTTGCTCCATGAATTATGCTTTCCAGGGAAGTGACTTGTTTGCTATTCCCTGTACATAACATCCCATCTCTTGCTGCTTTGATCTTATCAAGTTGCATTGCACTGTCCTTGCCTGCCTTTAAGTCTTTTTGAATCCATAACTCCTTCAAAGCTTAAGTCATGTTCTCCTACAGGAATACTAGCCAGACCCAGTTGTTAGTGTTTCATCACTTCCAAAATAAATTACTTTGTGTCACTATATAAACATATACAGACATATGTATACACACATACATAATATATATAATGTATATATGTGTACCACTACATATGTATATTTAATTTCATCTTTATCTGTGTCCATGTTTTCCCCCATTGGAATATAAATTTCTAGAGGATGTAGACATTTTTTTCTGTCTTTTATGTCCCCAGTACTTAGCACAGTGCCTGATGACAAATGTGATAAATGAGTATTAAATGAATAAGAAACATGTATTCTCAAGAAGCTTAATGGCATGAAGGATATATACAAATAACTAGCATAAAAGGGAGAATGAAATAAATGCAAGGAGAGGTCTTGGGAAAACTGATTATCTACACCAGTGGGGTCAAATTCAAATAGAAATGAGGACCAATTCATATGAAAGGATCATTGAGGGCCAAATATTGACTTAGTGATCCTGCTGGGACTCCCTCCCCCATGGTGTTTGTGTTTGAACCCTCTGCTTTTAAAGTACAGAGAGTTGTAGTCAGCTTCAGAGCACTCACACCAGTGGGTGATCCCTTATCTTTTGAAATGTACTGACTTGTAACATTAGATAGGCTTTATCTCAATTTCTGGCTTATTTCCCTTTGGTGGTGATTTTTAAAGAATGCAGTGAATCCACATGGCATTTTAAATGAGAGGAAATGGCTTTTGAATGCTAGTCAGGGGACCTGAATTCTACTGGCTGTACACCATTGTGACCAGTTAAAATCATCTCTCTGGCTCTGCTATCTTGTATTAAAAACAGTTAAATTAGATGATTTCCAAAATTGTCTAGATCTAAAAATGTCTACTTCCAATAACATCCTCCCAGAATTTCTAGTTGCTTAGGAATTCATTTTTTGAGCAGGTTACCCCTCCATGGTGCTGTTCATTTGGGTAACCTTAGATCAGCAGTTATTTTTTTGGAATCATGATTTGAGAATCCCTAGAAATTACATGTTATACAGCCAATGAGAATGTCATAGAATATTTGACCATGGTGGAATCTGAAACATTATCTAATTAAGTTTGTAGTACTGGTGTAGTGACTTAATTTACAGTCCTCTTTAATGACAATTCTCTTTTTATTGGACCATCTCTACTTATAGGATGTAGTGGCTACATTGCCGACTGTTCTTTTCTCTTCAGTGATGATAGGGTATCTAGAATTCACATTATTATTGCTGCTTAGTTACAGATATCTGTGCAGTTGATCACCAGTACTTCAAAATGTTTCACCTTGCCATGTTTATTTTCTGCGCCAGTCAAGATATACTGCTCAAAAAGTAAAAGAATAATTTTCTTCTGGTGCATGTCTCCTAGTTTTTCTTCTTTGATTTACTCTATTTTCTGAGTAGATATATTGAGATATATTTTAGGTCAATTAAAAGATATAAAATATTAAAAATAAGAAACATGATCCATTTTCTCTATAGGAAGATAAACATATCTATTAAATTTCATCTTATTAGATTCAGCTCAATGTTTTTAGTCTAAGATATTTTTGAATTCTGCTGTCATCCAGTGTATTTCTATCCTTCCCATAATCAAACCAACTGTTATTGCTCATGAAAAGATGTTTCACCCTTCGTCCCTGTGCACTCACCATTTCTGTAACCTTTCAAACCAAAATTTTGCTCTTGTCCACAACTCATAAATTTCCTTCTGTCAAGAGTGTGAGCTCCTGAAGAGCAGGGATTATCTTATGTTTGTATTCCTGTGAACTTTGTAGAAGTTTAATAAATGCTTTTTCATTCATTGATTTAGGAATAGCATGAGATATCAAGTACTAGGTAAACTATATCTTATATAATTTCCTTGGTTGAAACTCTGTTAGAAGAAAAATAAGATTAGCCTGACATGATCTGTTAAAAAAAGCCAGTCAGCTTGGCTCTTTGTGATCATGGCTTCCTTTTCTAGATCTCCATTAACCCCTTTTAAATAGTACATTCTGGAGTTTTTTCAGGAATTCAAGTTGTTTATTAGCTTACAGTTTGCAGGTTCTCTTTCCTTTTTCAAAAAAATCAGAATGTTTCTTCCAGGCCTATAATATCTCTCCTGTTATCAGTTGTTTTTTTTTCAACTATCATTGATAATTTTTTTCAGTATCTGAAAATTTAATTTTTCTAAAGCATAGGTTATTACTATGTCACCCACTACTCATTAGACACTAATGACTCCGAGTTATTTCTAGGAGTGTCTATAAACTCCTCTGTTTGGCATTTACAACTCTTCACAACTTGGTCCCTTCTGCTTTTCTAGTTATTTTATAAAAAACTCCCCTTGATGCACCTACTGATTCAGTCATTCCGGCCCATTTGCTGTTTTATACACTATCCCTTTGTCTTGATGGCTTTTAACTGGCCATCTTCCATGCGTGAAATGCATGTCCTCCTTACTTTTGCCTTGGGAATCAGCTCTAGTACCACTTTAACACTTTCATGAAGACTTTCCTGCCCACTCCGCACACTATCTTTTACTGATTTTGTATATACATGTTCACTTGTTTTATTGTACTTCACTTTATTGTACTTTGAAGATATTGCATTTTTAACAAATTGAAGGTTCGTGGTGATCCTGTGTGCCAAGTCTTTTGACACTATTTTTCCAACTGCATGTGCTCATAATCTTATCTGTGTCACATTTTGATAATTCTTGCAGTATTTCAAACTTTTTCATTATTATAACTGTTTTGGTGATCTATTATCGTTGATGTTTGATGTTATAATAATTGTTTTGGGGCTTCATGAACTGTGTCCATATAAAATGGCAGATTCAATTGATAAATATTTTCTGTGTGTGTTTTTACTGCTCTACCAATGGTCTGTTCCATTTCTCTCCTTCTTGGGCCTCTATTCCCTGAGACACAACCATATTGCAATTAGGCCAGTTATTAATCCTACAGTGGCCTCTGTGTTCAAGGGAAAGGAAGAGTCCTTTTTGAGGCAAACTACACTGTTGTCTTATTTTAGAAATTGCCACACTCCACAGCCTTCACAGGAACCACCATCCTCTGCAGCCATTCACACTCAGGCAAGACCCTCCACCAGCAAAAAAGATTACCAATTGCTGAGGCCTCAGATGATGACTAGCATTTTTAAGCAATAAAGGACCTGCCTTTATGCCTGGCTCTCTGTCCACTGAGCCACTTCTCTGCCCCTCATATACTTTTTTTTTTTAAACCCTTACCTTTTGTCTTGGAATCAATACTGTGTATTGGCTCCAAGGCAGAAGAGTGGTAAGGGTAGGCAATGGGGGTCAAGTGACTTGCCCAGGGTCAACACAGCTGGGAAGTGTCTGAGGCCAGATTTGAACCTAGGACCTCCCATCTCTAGGCCTGGCTCTCAATCCACCGAGCTACCCAGCTGCCTCCCCCCCCCCCCCCCCATACTTTTAAGAGATTGCATGGTTTTGGTGTTGTGACAATTGGCCTCAAAGTCAGAAAGATTTGGATTTGAGTTCTACTTATGACATCCACTGGTTATGTGATTTTGGGAAGTGACTTCATCACCTGATGTTCTAGAAATAGAATTATGAATTGCAGAGAAGGTCCTGACCCTTATTGACAAGAGAGAGTTTCCTGAACCCAGGAATACCAGTGAAATCATAGGAACAGCTCACTCTCTCTTCCCCCTCCCCACAGTTATTCACTCCCCAAAAGAAGTACCCATGATGTACTTTTTAAAGTAGTTTAAATTAAATTATTAACATTTTCTTCATCACTTTACAATCAATAAAACAAATCACCATGATTTGTAGGATTTACTGATTTCTGAGTGTAAACTCATGAAGTTTTAATAATTTCACAATTTAATTTCATGAAAATTTAACAATCAGTTCAAAAGCAGGTAAGTGACAACTCTAGCACACCCTGAGTCCAGTCCCTATGCTTTGAATGGACTTATAAGAGGCATGCTCCATACCCCTCAACCTAGATTAATGCAACTAACAACCTGCTTTGAGCCCATTCTCGGGTGAGAAGGCCTGTGATTGAGTTACTGCTCAGAGAGATGGTGCCACTGTCTATGTACTATCTTGTCCCTCCTGTTAAAACATTGGTAAATCTGGACTGTTTCCCCTTAGCCTTTGTGTGAGTGTCTGCTACAGTCAGAACTTAAAATACAAATGCCTTCTTGGCATTAACTTATTGGTCTAGGTCAGGTGCCTTCAGGTTCCTTCATCAAAGGGAACCAGGTGATCTCTTACTTTTATTGGGTATCTCCTCTATTAATCAGTTTTTTCTGTCTTTTCCAGTTCAAATACCAATCTCGTTGACAAAACTGAAGCAAAATAAGAATTGCACAGGTGTGCCATCTTTCTGTTGCCAGTGATCATCATCATTGTCATCTTATCCACTCTGAGGGGGGCAACCTTTAACTCTTTTGACCCTCATTCTTCCCCAACATCGCTTTTCATTCTTCTTGACTTTTTTCACCATTCTCAGCTTTCATACTACTGACACTATTCTTATAGTCCAGTGCCATACTTTTTTGTATCTCTTCTGTTACTTCCTCTCATTTCATCTTTTATTCTTTTGCATTGGGAGATGGAGGTGGGAGCTGTGTATGAATGGACCTGTGATTTCATTGGGGTAGGGAACTTCTAAAGAAGTTCTGACACTTTTCTTGGGGTGTGGAGAGGGAAGAGGAGAAGCTTTTATTAAAGGCTTATTTTGTGCCAGGCTGTGTGCCAAATCCATTATGCATATTTGATTTACCAATGCTGGTAACCTTTATAATGTATAATCTTGGAGAGCTTCTCTGAAGAGGATCATAGCATCAAATTGTAAAAGGTATAATTTAAACCCAGATCTTCTTGACTCTGAAGCCCAACTCAATCACCTGTGTAACTGCTGCTTTTTAAAAACCATTTAAATGTTGATTTCCTTGTGCATTCATAACAGATTCTTTTTATAATAAATGTTCTCTCCTCATGGGAATTATTTTCTTTTGGTTCTGATCCCTTTGAAATCTGCTCTTTACAGATTTAGGGTAGATGTAGGGGAAGGAAATATAGTGAGGTGAGATTCAACTGGACATGACAATTGGCTGGATTGGGAAACGAAAGAGCAGAGTTCCTGCAGAGCAAAGATCAAGTTGTTGTCTTGAAGAGGGCAGGATTTGCAATCACATTTTTTCCTATTTCAGCTCAGTTACCCTTGTGTCTTCATCTATAAAATGAGGGGATAAGATTAGAATTCAGGAGTCAGCAAATTATTACGGACTTATTCCCTCTTTTTTGCACAATTTGGGAGCTAATGACTTTTGCATTTCAAGATAAATTTTTGTTTTAAAAAATTTAAAGCTGGTCTTAGCCTAAAGTTGTACAAAACAGGTGGCTCTTGGGCTGCAGTTTGTCAAATCCTGGTCTAAATCAGAAATTATAGATTTAAAGTTGAGGTCAAAGTTCAACTCCATTGTGCTGATAGGACGTTATGCCTCAAGTGATGTGCCACCATCAGTGTATTAATTATAGGGTCACAGCTAGGAAGTGTCTGAAGCCAGATTGGAACCCTCCCATCTCACGACCTGGCTCTCTACCCACTGAGCCACCTGGAAGCTTTCCTTTCCCTTTTAATTTATAATCCTATGAGATTGTATGCTTTTTGTATAAGGTACCTCAAAAGTCGTGTTCGGAGAGTTTAAAACTGCACCAAATTTTTTGAGACACCTGACCCTGAGAGTCCGTGAGCGCAAATCACCGCCTTAAGTAGCGAATCCAATTGGGACTGCAACTCCCGCCCTACCCCACTAGGGGGCGGAGACTCCTGTTCAAAACTCAAGGCGGGAAGAAGGTGGGGCAGAAAAAAAACCACCCCAAAACCATGTGTATGTCCTCGTGACCCGGAAGTATTCTTCCTTTCACTTTTCCCCGCCCTTCCGCTTCCGCCACCTCTCTCTCTCACAAAGGAATAGTGCTTATTGGTTCGGCTTCTTGATTCAGCTGTTGCTGCCGCCACCGCCGCTGTTGCAACCATCACCATGTTACAATTTCTGGTGAGTGCCAGTCTCGCATTCCTTTTCTGCCTCCAACCTGGTGGCGTCGGGGATTGTGCAGGGCTAGGAGGGGATAATTGGGAGCGGCTTTCTGGACTATGAGACTTGTCGGACCCCTTCCCTTAGCCGGGAGGAGCCCCGGGGTCCTCCGCGGGGCGTGACGAGGAGGGCGGGGCCTGCGGATGAGTCTCCTGGCTCCTAGCCGGGTCCACACCGTCACTTTCCTGGCCTGAGGATCCTTTCAGCCCACGTGCTGAGAGCCTGGATCCTAAGTTTTTAAGCTCCTGACCTGGCCCCCTGCTGTCTTTGCCATGTTTGTTCTCGTCTGGTCGATTTTGTTTTTTTCTGCGGAGACCTCTTCTCCCCTCCCGTTCTGGAAACACCCCTAAGGGTGTCACCCGATCTGAACACGCCCTGTCAAGCGCTTGACTTCCGAAATGATAAAGTAAATTGAAGTTGGCTGTCTCACCCCTTGCTCTGCTTCTCCACACCGGAATGCTTCCGCTCCTCCCCTCGTTTTTCTCTAGTGTAGCCTAAGGATTGAAAAGCCTGTTGCTGTATTCTTGATGCCTTTTTGGGGCGTAGCGGACGAGGAGGAAGCGAGTAAGGGGAGTGTTTATTTTTCCAGCTTTTCAATGTAGGTATCCCAATTGCAGCCCTGCTAATTGTCTAGAGGAGGTGAAAACTAGAAATGAATAATGTTCAAAATATAGTAAGTAATGAGGGGACTAGACCAAGACTTATCAGAAACTGCAGTGGACTTACTGTACCGACACAGGGCTTTATGGTTTTCAGATATTGAAGATTTCTGTTTGGTTGTGTGTATAGCTGGAGCAGTTCTTACTTTTGTACACAACGTTTTCCAAAGTGTTTCATGAGGGAAAATGAATTGCCATGAAGTGCAAAATTTGTCATAATTAAAAAAACCAAACAACATTCTTCATCTAAATTTGATTTATTTCTCCCCTTTTCAAGGAATTAGTAGACTTTATAGAGTGATGGTACTGTGCAAGTTTCATGAGATAACTTGCCAATAAGTTTCCAAATCAAATAATTGATTAAAATAAGTAAATGCTTATTTTATGTTTTGAGATACCAGATTCTTAAGACTTTAATATTTTGTAAGTGGCATATAATTGATTGTCTTTTGGGCAACCAATTTAACTTGGCCCTTTAGGCATAGGGAATATAAGGTTTCTTATAATATTAATCAGCAAGTTGTTTTAGCATTTACTGAAATGAAACAATCTACTGGCAAGGAGCTGCATTCTAATACAAAAGAGAAGAATTTATATAAATATATACAACAAATATAAAGAGAATAAATAAAAAAATAGTTAAATCCAAGGTAGTTTGGAAAAGAGAACACTAACATTTGTGGAGAGGTTGTATGAACTCTACCTTATTCTGAAATATTGACAGTTATGTACTTAGTTATCTCAGGCAACTAGGTGGATTGCATGCCAGTCCTGGAATCAGGAAGACTCATCTTCATGAGTTCAGTTTTGGCCTCAGGACACTTAACTAGCAGTGCTACCTAGAGTAAGGTTCTTAACCCTGTTTGTTCCCTTTTTTCATCTGTAAAATGGGGAAGAAACTGGCAAACTCTTTCAAGTATCTTTGTAAAGAAAACCCCAAATGAGGTCACAGAGATCACACAGGATTGAAAAGCAGAAGTCTCACTGCCACTACTTTTTTTCCCCTGTCAAAATTCCAGATTAATGGCATTTCCTGACATGTAATGACTTCCAGTTGTTTGTCTTATGAATTCTAATGTTGTTTCACACCTCCCATTTCTCTGAATTTTGTGGGTATTTAATCTTAACTAGTGTTATTTAACTACTATTTTTCAGTAGGCCTGACTGTGGTGGAGAGTTCCTATTTCATGCCATTCCCTAATAATACCTCTTTGCTTCATCATCTGGAATGTTCTTGCCACTTTTCACCACTTTTTTAGGTACTGCCTAGTTCAAGTCCTACTTTGTCCATGAATTAGTGTACTGTATGACTGTTAGAGCTTACCTTGAACTCTTCTGAGACATCTTGTATTTTTCATTTGTATTGTCACATCATTACCCTTAATTATATCAGTCTTGAACATTTCTTATATGTAAGATAATATGGTAGGTGCTTTCTTGCATTGTTATTTAACTCTGTATATATCTACTACTTCAAAAAAATTTAAATACCTTCTGTCTTAAAATTGATGCTGAGTATCTGTTTTAAGGCAGAAGAGCTAATGATAAGGGCTTGCTAGGCAATTGAGGTTGTCACACAGCTAGGAACTGTTTGCATCAGATTGGACCTCCCATTTCCAGGCCTGGCCTTCATCCTCTGAACCATCTTGCTGATCCCTTGTCTAGTTCTAACTAGATTGAAAGCTCCTTGACTTTTCATAGTACATTGCTGAGTACATGAGCTTTCAGTACATATTTGGACTGTGCTTTTTGCATCCTTCTCTTTTAATTTCATGTCTGCCACCTTAGTTCAGGTCCTTATCTCACATCCATATTTCTGATCTAGTCAGAAACCTTCTCATTGGTTCTCTAACGTTTCATTTTTTCTAATTGAGGAGTCAGCAAGCTATGACCTATAGGCCAAACCTTACCACTTTATTTAAAATGTAAAAACCTTTCTTAGTTCCTTGGCAAAAAAGGAAATAGCTGGTGGTAGGATTTGGCTCTGACACAATATTACAACTTATTTTCTAATTCATCCTGTAGTTCAATTTGACAAATAAATTAAGTTCCAGGTTATTGTACTGAAAGCTGGGAATACAAAAACAAATTTCATAGCAGGAGTTTACATTCTATTAAGGGACATAGTAGATATATAAGTAAATGTGAAGTAATTTGAGGTAGATAATTATCATTAATTATTGGGTGCATCAAGGAAGATTTCACTAGGAGGTAGAACTTCTGCTAAGCACTGAAAAAAAGTAAGAATTTTGAGAAATGTTATTACAGGTGTAGGGGGTGAAAGATTATTGTTTAGTTTGGCTGGACCAAATAGTAGAAGAAGGGGAATTATATGAAATAAGACTGGAAAGGTAGGTAGAAATCAGATCAAAGATATTGGAGACATTGTGGTATAGTAAAAGACTATATTTGTAGTCCTGCATCACCAACTGGTATTGGATGTTTTGAAATGGGTGTGTTGTAAGCATCTCAAACTCAAAATGAACAAAACAGGAGTGTCTGCACCCCCTACCCACAGCTCTTTGGAAATTATTTATTTCTATTGAGGGCATCACCATCCTTCTAGTAACCTAAGTTTGTGTACTCATCATTTCCCTCCTGGCTACTCTCCTAGACTTCATCATTGTTTCCATTGTTTATGCAAGATTGAATCAACTCTGAAACTTATACCTCCTCAGGACATTCTGTCCCTGGGGTCCCTCTATTCCTTTGATAGGAGAGAATGGAGGATGGACATCAGAGACCTTCCCATATCTTTCACTTTATGGAGAGGGCCCAGGTACCACCTGGCCTGTAGAACTTTTACTGCCTTTTCCTTGGAAATACTTTCTCCCCACTTTTTTGTTTTTGATATTTATGTTGTAGGTTGAGAGCACCTTGAGGACAGGGATGTCTTTTACCTTTTTTTTTTTTTTTTTTTTTTGTATTCACAGCACTTAGCACAGTGCCTGGCACACAGTAAATGTTTATTGACTACTCAGTGTCATTCCCAACTACATAATTTCATTCACTCTCAAAGACTGAATCCAGTGGTTCCAAAACTTTTTTGGTCTACCACCCCCTTTCCAGAAAAAATATTACTTAGCCCCCTGGAAATTAATTTTTTAAAAATTTTAATAGCAGTTAATAGGAAAGATAAATGCACCTGTGGCCATCACCCTTCCCCCCCCAACCCCCCAAATTGCTGCAGCACCCACTTTGGGAATCACTGATCTAATCAGTTATCATCTTGTCATTTTTACCTCTGCAAAAAAAAAAAAGTATATATTTTAAACTCTTATCTTCTCTCTTGGAATTGATACTGTGTATTGGTTCTAAGGCAGAAGAGCGGAAAAAAGCTACAGTGGGGGTTGACTTGCCCAGGGTCACACAGCTAGGAAATGTCTGAGGTCAAATTTGAATCTAGGACCTCCCGGTCTCTAGGCCACCTAGTTGCCCCCTCTCTGCAGTATTTCTTGCATCTGTTCCTTTCTTTCTATTCATAACTCTAACCCTAGTTCAAGTGTGCATCACCTGTTTCAATAGCCTCCCAACTGATTTCCCTTCTTCATCTTTTCCTCTGTGTCTATGTCTGTGTGAGGGGAGATAAGGGAGCAAAGGACTATAAATGTGGTGATAGAATTGATAGGATTTAGGGGGTGAAGGAGAGCAAGAGTCAGTGATTGGGGTTGGGAAATAAGGGAAGTCTTAGAGAAATAGGAGGCAAGGTTGTCTGACAACAAGCCAGCTACCAGATTAAACATCATGGCATTTCTTGCTTAAAAACTTTCACTACCTTCTCATTTTTCTGGCTTTTTGGTGAGGATTAATTTCCAAAAACTTTGTGGTGAAATTTTGATTACCAAGAGAAGGTGCTTGTAGCCAGAAGGGAAGGTCCTTGCTTATGTCCAGATTTTCTTTCCCCCAGGGAATCTTGAGAAAGTTTAGAGTGGGGAAGTATGTGGAATGGCAGCTGGCTTGGAGATACACACCACAAGGCAAGGCTTCAGAAGCTACTGGTAGATCCTGACCTACTGGCTGGGAGAGTAGGACATGCTGAATACATAATAGACAATTGCATATACACCTAATATGCACCCCTCCCAAATAGACAGGCTTTATATTACAAAGTACAGTTGTCTATATAGCTTAAGCAACCTGGAAATACTTATTCCTGAATAAATGGATGCCTGATGTTTCTTACTTTTCTTATGTCAGAATTTAGTCTTGGTAAAGTTCCTGGGATAGAGTATATTAGAAAACTGAAGTAGTGTGAATTATTTTTTAATTTTGGTTCTTGGACTGACTTCATTGGGTTAATCCTACTCTTTGTGATCCTATTTGGAATTTTCTTGGCAAAGATTCTGAAGTGGTTTACCATTTTCTTCTCCAGCTCATTTTACAGATGACGAAACTAAGGCAAACAGAATTAAGTGATTTGCCCAGTATCACACAGCTAGTAGTGATCTGAGGTCACATTTGAACCCAGAATCTTCCATCTCCGGGCCTGACTATTCACTGAGCCACTTACTTAGAATAGTTTTTAGGTGCTAAATTATTTAGCCTCTGCAATCCAGGAAATAGAAAATGCAAAATGACCCCAATTCCTGTGTGATTTCTTATGCTTATGCAGTGTTGGCCAAAAAAAAAGTAAGGACAAAGGGTACTAAGAATTGTACAGCCTTTAGACATTGTAACCAATTTGAACCCAGTTTTTATTGCTCTAAAGTAAGGTTTATGGCCAGTGACCATTAAATAGACACATCATTGGAGTAACTGAATCATCAATTTTAACATTCCTTCTATGAAGCAAGGAGACAAAAGAAAGTTGCAGCCAAATGGAAAGATGGCTCATAAACTCTTCTTGAAGAAGGAAACAAAGAAGTTGGCAAATTTGGTTCTAGAGTTGATGTATCCAAATGAAACAATAAATCCTATTTCATGGTACATTTTATATTTTATTTCAGTACTCATGATGAAAGTTTGTAAAAAAGACCATCATGAATATAATTGTAGTGTGGGCATTTGATGCAAAGGGTGATGGAAAATTTAAGTGAAAAATTTATTAAAGTCAATTTAATTTAATTTGGAAGTTCTTAATACTTGGTGACTTAAGTGAAATATATATGGGGGAGTATATATGGGGAAGATCCCTCTGGTTTATCAGGTTTTCCAGATTCTCCTGTTTGTGGATAGAATTGTGTTTATTGCTCTCAAGCCCCAGAATATATAGAGCCTTCTAAGTGAAATCCAAAATCAATCAAGAGTTTGGCCTAACTCTACCTAAGGGGGATAAAAGGTAGTAGACAGATGCTTCATGTCCAGACTAAAATATAATTCGGTGAATAATCCATATATAGTTAGTCTGTCAACACATACATCTTGGATGGATACTGCAGATGTATAATCAAATGAGACCAGAATTAAAAAGGAAGAATCAGATTTACAGGAGTGAAAAGTGGGAAATTGTATAGTACTTTTAGTGACTCCAAGCATCTCCCCAAAATAGAAACCTATATTTTTATTTTTACTTGACTTATTGGTGCCTTAAACATTTCTGAATGTTTCCTTCTTTCCTTTCTACCTGGTAAGCTTTCCTTTTTAGCAAAGAAAAACTAGTTAAATAAATACAACTGCTATACTGACGCAATATACAGTTCATGCATCATTCTTCTAATTTCTAATGAAAGTACAGAGGTACATTTCTTTATTTTTTCCTAAGACCCAAGTTCAAAACCTTTTTTTCTTTTAAATAAAATTTTCTTTTAAAATAAAATTTAAAAAATATCAACTTTTGTTTTTACATTTTCTACATAATCCCAATATATCCCTTCCATTAACCTGTCTTTTAAATATCAGTATTCTTCTGGTGATCCCATATGACTTCAAATCATAAATACTCAAGATTATAGGTCACCTAAAAGACAATAGAGAGATGCATAGTCGACAAAAATTAGAGCCAGTTACAATATGGTGAAGAATTATTTATTAAAAATACCATCAAAGATGTAGGCCTGGAAAAGGAGACAGAACCATTTGAATGGCAACAATTTATGCAGTTTTAGGGAGTACCAGCAATGAAGAAATGACAGATCCACAAATTATTTTGTTCTTTGAGAGCCTATGAAAAACATTGGTCACATTCACAAAGATCTTTTAGGGCTGATGTAGTTAAAAAACTCTGTTTTCTAATGGCCATAGTTAATCCTTTTGGACTGGCAGTCTAAAATAAAAAGTGCACATTTTATTATGTACATGTACTAAGCTAAAGTGAATTAACTTTCATTTTGAAAAGTTGGTAACACATTTTTGAGACATAGCCCCTGGCAAAATGTTAAATGTATCCAGACTAGGGTTTTAAATGACTTCTATTTGGATAGTTTTACATATTTATTATAGTGACTGCAATCCTGCTCACTCTTAATTCCCAGGGAAATTGCAAAATTAAAACTTTAGTAGTAATTTAGACATAGGAAGAACCTGTGAAATCTTAAGTCTAGAAAGGAACTACAAACATTTAGTATGAATTTCTAATTTTTCAGAAGATAAAAATGAGATTCAGA
The DNA here is from genome assembly GCF_016433145.1 of Gracilinanus agilis. Classification (NCBI taxonomy): domain Eukaryota; kingdom Metazoa; phylum Chordata; class Mammalia; order Didelphimorphia; family Didelphidae; genus Gracilinanus; species Gracilinanus agilis. The sequence goes on along the minus strand of NC_058134.1, from coordinate 115,630,132 downwards.
GAAGCTGATGTGCTATAAAATAAGTTGTATAAATTATTTTAACTTTTGGTACTTAAAAACATTAAAACTATTTTGTTTTTTAAGCTAGTTCTATTTTTGCCTCTACATTTACGAGTCTACAGAAAGAGTTTGGGATGTGGCATGGTTATATGGAAAGATGATTTTCTCAAGAACTTGAAGAGGTTACTTTGTGAGAGACCTTTTTTCATGCCCAGTCTTTTTTTTTTTTTCTCTCAATTTTTTGATCCAAACGAACTTGAAATTTATATAAGTACAAGCATTTTTTGTTTAGTTGCGTCCTTCTTTTTATGATCTCTGGGGTTTTCTTGGCAAAGATGCCAGAGTGGTTGGCCATTTCCTTCTCCAGATAATATGACAGATGAGGAAACTGAGGCAAACAGGGGTAAATGATTTGCCCAGGGTCACACAACTAGGAAGTGTCTGAGACCAGATTTGAACTCTGGTAGAGGAATCTTCCTGATTCCAGGCCTGGCACTGTGACATCTGGCTGCCCCACAAGAATAAGTAGTCAGATAAAGCTGTTTTTTGCCCTAACGTTTGACCACAGTGATTTATTTTTATTATTATATCAAAGAAACCATAATAAGTAAATACTTAGCCTCTGATTTGTGTTTTTTGGCAAAAAAAAATGTTGCTTGATTAATATCTATTCTCTCCACTCCCCCAAACCATTTCAGATGTTTGACAATGAGAAATTTTAATTGATAGTGAAAGGATGGATATGAAAGAAGATGTTGCAGATAACTGATTAGATGTAGAGAATATGAGGAAGATGAGTTGGAGATGATTAATTCAGATATTTTAAGTTTAGATGATTGAAAGGATGGTGGTGGCATCAACAAAAAAATGAAATTGGGAGAAAAGGTAGTTTTGTTTTTTTTTTTTGGCCAGAGGATATTAATTCAGTTTTATGTTGAATTTGAGGTGCTGATGAAATACATAGGACAACTCTCCAGGATGCTGTTGCAGATTTGTAAGGGAAAAGCCTTTTGGGGGGGGGAAGGGGGAACGGCTTCTATTATGAAGCTTTGGGAGTAGATGCAATAACTGAGGGGAAAAATATAGAAAAAGTTAAGGGCTAAAGATCTTTAGGGTTTTGCCCACATTTAGAGGGCAGGAGGAAAATAATAATTGGTGTTGTATTGGTCAGACAAGCAAGAGGGTACTACTGTGGAAGCTTAATTTAAAAAGACAGTCAAAAAAGAGTATCAAAAAGATTGAAAAGTTTAAGGAGAAAGACTAAGAAGGCCAGTTGATGAGATTTTTGGAGACCTTGGAGAAAGTTTTAGTAGACTGAGGACAGAAACTAGATTGTGGAACTGTGACGTAATAAGTGGGTGGGGAAGTACAGATAGCAAGTGTAGACTTCTCTTTCTAGAAGTTTAGCAGCAAAGAGGAGAAAAAAAGAGAAGACCTTATCTTATAAGATTTATAAAAGATTTTTCTGTATGGGGAGATCTGAGTGTGTTTTTGGGCAGCTCAGACCTAATTGATCAGTAGATTAAAGATAGAGATATGCAGCAGGGATGAGATCAAAGATCTATGTGGAGAGGTTAGCCTTGGCAAGGAAAACAACTTTGTACTTTAAGACTGGATCAGAAGATAGGGCAGAATTTCATCACATCTATCTGTAGAACAATACCAGTCATTTACTCTGGGGAAGATGTTACAGTATTTGATTTGATGTTAGGCTTTTTTGGCTACCTTGTCTTATAAGTGGAGAGAAGAGCTCAATACTCACAACTTTTTTTTTTTTTTTTTTGAACCCTTACCTTCCGTCTTGGAGTCAATGCTGTGTATTGGCTCCAAGGCAGAAGAGTGGTAATGGTGGGCAATGGGGGTCAAGTGACTTGCCCAGGGTCACACAGATGGGAAGTGTCTGAGGCCAGATTTGAACTTAGGACCTCCCATCTCTAGGCCTGGCTCTCAATCCACTGAGCTACCCAGCTGCCCCTACTCACAACTTTTTAATTAAAAGTTTTGTCAAAAATTTATGTAAACCAATACAAATAAGGAACAAACCCCTAAGAACATTATCTGATGTGAACAATTTAAAGAAAAGAATTTAAATGTTAAATAGTTTACTGGCCCCTGTTGATCTAAAGTCTTGTTTTTATATAGTCACATAAATTATGTATGTTCTAATTCTGCTTTTGATTTTTATCTTTCCACATTTCTTTATATTCCTTATTTGTAACAACACAACATTCCATTACATTGTTATGCCATATTTTTATTCAGTCATTCCCCAAATCTTTGGCTACATTAGTTATCAGTTTGCTTTTATAAACAAAGCAACACAAATTATTTTGTGTAGCTATAGTTCCCTCTCTATTTATTTAAAAAAAAATCCTTACTTTCTGTTTTAGAGTCAATAACTGTATATTGCTTCCAAGGCAGAAGAGCATTAAGGCTAGATAATGGGGGGTAAGTGACTTGCCCAGGGTCTTACAGTTTAAGAAGTGTCTGAAGCTAGAGCTGAACCCAGGATCTGTCTCTAGACTATTCTCTGAACTGCCTAGCCTGTGTTATAGCCAAAAAAGCTTATAGAAATATTATAGCTTATAGCTTATAAGAATATTATGGCCAAAAAGTTAAACTTGGCAATTAAGCAGGGGGTTTTGGATAACGTCATGCCCAAGCGGGTCAGTTATCTCTGTGACTCAAGGTTCCAGGGACACAACTCCTGGCTGACAGCCCAGGGACACAATTCCTAAACGGAACAACCTTGAAGATTAAGAATCATGTCCTGTGGCACCTGAAAGCATCCCCTACTCTCTCTGTCTAGCTATTAGCTCACCCTAAGACAAAGGCACCTATATCCTGGAAACATATATATTCCCTCCTCTAAATGCACGCTTCGGGACTCTCTTTGCTGAGTTTCCCCAGTGCGTACTGGCAATAAAGCTTTCTCCTGCTTTGATTGCATTGTCTCGTGTGTTCCTCTGGAGGCCACCCATTTTGAACCCTAACACCTGCCCTCTTTTCTTTTTTATTAAAAATCTCTGGGATATATGCCTACTATTGGGATCATTGGGTTAAGGGGTATACAATCAATTTTATAACTCTACCATGTGTTGCCAAGAATTGTTCTACAAAAAGGAATGTCAATTTTTATTTCAATTTGCAATCAAATGAGATAATATTTGTGAAGTTACTTAGCATGGTACCTATTACTTAGTAGGCCCTATATAAATACTCCCTTCCCTTTTCCCTTTACATCTGTAACGCTTGTTCCCTTCTTTCCTTTAGCTAGGATTTACACTCGGAAATGTGGTTGGGATGTATCTGGCTCAGAACTATGATGTAAGTGACTATCATCCAAGATCTTTTTGTTTCTATTGAAGTGTTTTATAGTGATTTACCGTAATCATGGGTACTTTCTTTGCCAGAATCCCAGCAAAAACAAGGAGTAGTTTGTTCTTAAATATTTAAGGGATGATGACTGAGGTTTAAATCTTGGAGTAAATCCAGCATTTAGTAGATATTTTTCTATCACACTTGAACACCGCCATAATGTTTATCTCTGTCTCAACTCACCACAAGAGGGCAACTTGTTAGCATTTGAGAGAGCCTTCCCAGTGAGTTTATACTATAATTTGTTAGTCCTGAGTTAATATTGTTTCATTTAATTGGGACTCCTCTTCAGTTCCTTTGGAAAAACCAAGTAGAAAGGGTATAAAAGACTTTGGCAGGATAGTTTTTGCTTTCCATCATTCCCATTTGTAGAGAAAAAATAATTATAGTAACAATTTACTAATAATTTTGGAGACTAATTTTTATAATCACTTTCTGCAAGTCGTTAGAGTTCTTCAGAACTGTCTAAGGAAGCAAGATGGTTTTACAGATAGAGCACCAAACTTAGTAGTTCATATATGGGCTTAGACATTTACTGGCCATGTGAACCCTGGAAAGTCCCTTTTAGCCTTGGTTTCCTCATCTGTCAAATGAAGATTATAATAGTACGTACCTTACAGGGTTGTTAATGAAGATTCAGAGGATTTTATACACACACACACACACACTTAAATCAGAAGAGAAACACAAGGTTTTGCAAATCTTAAATCATCATAAAATGTTAGCTATTATCATCATTATCATTAGGAGATGCCATTAAGCCTTTACTGATGGAGAAGGAAGTTTATTTTCCTCATGTCAGAATAAATCATTGATGAAAGCAGACTAGAAACTCAGGATGCCTGATTGTCTATGAAAGTGGGGTTTGGAGTGAGGTGGAATGGGGTGGAGTGGAATAGAAATGAACCTCTGAATTTTTAGAGGGGGAAGGATTTTTTTGCCTTAAGAAACAGTATACAAAATGATGTTTGTTTTCAAGACTAAGATTTTTAGCATAATTAAGAGCTTTTGCAGTAGTAATTTTCTCATTGAAATGATAAAGTTTTCTTGTTATAGGTGTCATTCATTTATATAGCATTTGAATATGTGGTGTAATGGAAAATAGAGAAAATGTCTGTGTTTCCAAGGAAGCCTCCTTTTTTAACTTAATAAGTTTTTGTATATTTAACATTCAAGTAGCAGTATTAGTACTTCTTAGACCTGTGATTTGACAAATCTTTTGGAAAGAAATGTAAACTTATAAAATTTATCACATATATTTATGAAATCTTTTTTGTCCTTTGTGGATTGATGGAAAAGGGAGAGAGTATTGGTTAGCTGCAAAGTTAAAATCTTTTCTTTTCTTTTCAAAGATCCCGAATTTGGCCAAAAAGCTTGAAGAGATTAAAAAAGATGTAGATGCCAAGAAGAAACCTCCTAATTCTTAATGTCAACATCATCTAATGTCGTCTGGATGCTCTCCTATTCTCTTCTCCAGGATTGGATTACTTTCTTCACCCCAAGGTTGCCTTTGAGCTAAAATACACCCGTCATACCAAAACAACCCTTTACTACTCCTCTTGGACTCCTTTGACCTCTATACATGTGTGGGAGATTCTGATACTTGAATTACGGGTGCTTGACTAGGAAATGCTAGTTTGATTAGTGGTCTCTCCCCTTACCTTTTAAATTGTGGATTTCTAGAAAATTTCTGAAGTTGCTTTTTATATGGCTGAACAGATAGGAGTAATATTAATTCTCTAATTATGTCTACCACTCTGGATGCTTTATAAGCATTTAGTATCAAACAGTTTTGTTCCAAATCAATTAAAACCATTATGTAGCAACTGATTTATGGTGACTTCCAATTATTTTATGTCCTAATACCAGTTTTATAATTGTACCCAGTTAAATAATGATCGAGTATTACCATCCCCCCTCCCCCTCCCCACACACCTCTTAGGTACTCAGCATTGTGTTAGATGCTCTGGGGGTTAAAAAAAAGAAATATGACCTTAAATTTCCTCTTGAGATTACTCTTCTTGGAATGCATTTTCCTATAATTAATATGCTTATTTTGTCCTATCTTTCCTCCTAAATGTCATTCTCATTTTAAGGAGGAGATTTAACTCCCTGTGATATTTGAAAGGTTGTATATAAAGAAAATATTTGTTACACCATACTTTCCTATTTATTTTAATTATTTCAAAGATATATTCTCTGAAAAAAAAATTTGGCTCAGCCCATGTAATTTTTGTTTTTAAAAATTCCATCATTTACTTTAAAGAGCATTCCATCATTCTATGAATTTAGTTCTTTTTGATGACCTATACTGCTGGGCAGATGAACTATCAATCCACACATTAATTTAAAAGTATATATTTTAAGATATGCCAAAGTCAAATATTATTTTATTAGGTGTTCCGCTTTAGCGAGACTTGTGGATTTAAAAAAATTTTTTTTATTTCTTTTTAGCAGCCTCCCTGGTGGTGTCATCCAGGTCATTTAATAGAAGTTACAAACAGAAAGAAATCGTTTTTCATTGTAAAAGTGAAATTTGGGAAATGTATCAAACTACATTTCCCGTGATCCAACGTGGTCCAATTGGTTTCCGTTTCCAGGTTTTTGGGCATGGGGAGGCCTACATCTTGACGCAGGAAAGAGTTTATAATCCCCTGGGTTAGGAGGGAGGCTCTCTCTCTTGGCCAGCAGATTTGGGAGGAGACAGGAGACAGTAATGGCGAGGGCGGCGATTTTGAATGCTTACAAGCGCGTGGTCTAATAACTATCTATCAGCATGGCTTTAATTAAATTACTAATATATATTATTATATCAGCCTTTATCATTTTTAATATTAACATCATGCTTTTATAAACACCCATCACAGCACTATATTTTGTAATTAAGAAGTAAGGAATTTAAACATCCCACCTCCAGTCTCCCAGAACTTAGATATATAAAGCTGTAGACTTCCATTATCATATCCCTTTGAAACAACAAACATGTCTAAATGATGTTTCCATTGTATGGTTCCCCTGTGGTAAGGAACCTGGTGTGGTGGGAGCAGTGCTTTATTTGATACCTAGAGACCAGGGCTACAAACAAGTGCCTTTTTAATATCACCTTTCTCGGCCTCTGTTTCTCTTTATAATGAAAGTATTGAAGGGGAGGATCTCTAAAAGCCCTTTTAATTCTAAAATCTCTTCTGTTATGCTTCATCAACATTGCTTTTGGAACTAACTTCTAAACCTCACAATAAAACTTTACTCTTTTGGGGGTGTTGTAGTGAGAGAGCAAGAGAAGAGAGGAGCATAATGGTTTGACCAGCTGGGGCTATTTTGGATTTGAGGCCAAACCTATTGATTTCTTTGCTGGTCTACAAATGCAGATCACCTGCTTTACAAATTAGTTTGTTTAGAGTTTTACTTGGGGCAGTGAGAAGTTCAAAGCACTTAGCCATTATATAGCAGAGATGGGACCCGAAGCCAGGTTTTTCTGACTTGAAGGCTTTCTGTTTCATACAAAGCTTTACTGCTTTTGACCAGCTAGTCTAACCCACCTGGTTAGAACCACTTGATTTTGAATGATTTTTAGCTGTTTTCAAACGTCAGATCTCTTCTTAAAGGACCACTTAATGTTAAAGAAGATCTCTCCAAATTCTTATGCTTCATTAATAAAGACCTATGTAGAATGCATGAAGATATTTGCTTGTAACATGAATTTTTCGGGGTGATGTGAGATGGACAAAAGTCTGAGGATAATTTATTTCTCTGTCTTGTACTAACTATAATGCCAGAGAATACTAATAGCTGTAACGATTAAAAATGATAAAGGCTGATATTATGAAGAAAAATAATATTTTAATTACCATGGCCATGTTGGTAAAATATATAAGACCACGCCTGACTATTTCAAAAAATGCCACCTGTCCGTACCTCCTCCCATCTTGTCTGCGTAAGTCAAAGAGGTCGTCTCAAGGCCAACCTCTGAATTTAAGCTGCGCTACATGTTGGAGATGTCACCACGTCCAAAACCGGAAACCCACTGGATCACAGAAAATGTAGTTTCAAAGTCCCCCACATGTCCGCAGGAAGTTTGTCAAATACTTTTAAATGGAACCCCCAGTATTCCAAATAACACATAGCTAAGCCAGGACTTGGTCTGTTAATCTTGGATCTTCACTAGATCTACAGAAGAGCACTATGTAAAAAGAATGACCCTTGGATGTGGATTCTGAAGATGAAAGTTTGGATTTTTCCTTTAGCTTTTTAGCTATGAGTTTTGGTGTGACTATGAATCAGTTCCCACATCTTTAAAATGAGGGTAATATTTCTACTACCTACCATATAAGGTTCCTGAGAGGATCAAATGAAATATTATGTACATAGTATACTTTTCTAAACTTTATGTAGAATGTGAGTTCTACAAAAGTGTACTCACTGTACTTTTTACATTATGAATAAATAGAAAAAGTGTTCTGCCAAAAAAGGGAAGGGCCAGTATTTCATTGGCTGAAATTACTAATGCCTTTTGCTGCTTCTGATTTGGTGTTTTATGCTGCTGTAAACGTTAGTTCCCTGCTGTTTAAGCTAAAGGAGCAATTTTACTATCCCATTTCATTTTTTCCACATAATTTACTCCCCTTCAATTTCCATTTGTGTAAATGTAGGTAAAATAGAAGACATCCGTACATGAGTATTTTTAAATATGTTCACAGAGTACATACACATATATTTATAACATGTAATGTTTTCATTTCCATTAGGCTAAACCTCACCCTTTTTCCACTAGGCTAGACCTCACCCTTTAGATACTATTCCAATGTTTGTATTTCCCCTATGGTCTACACCTTTTTCAGTGTGCTCTGATTAGCCTCTGCAAAAGGAACATTACTGTAATGGAGGAAAAGAGCTTTCTCTTATATTTCCTCTACTATAATTTGCACATAGCAATTTTTTCATTTTTGCTTTCTTGAACTATATTCATAGTTCAAAGATTGATAAATTGCATGAATAAAAAGTGAACCATGATTCATTTGCCATAAATTTCAATGTAAAATTCTGATCCATTTCCATCAAGAGAAAAAGTAACCTCTATGAGTAAATAATATAATTTAAAATCATTATGTGCTTTTCGTTACCAAAAATTATTTGGCATTTCCTGGTTAGTTTATTTTTCAAAGTTTATTTTTATCAGGCATTTCTTGTCACATCTCCCCATTGAATAATAATTAAAAAAATAAAACTCATAACATGTATAATACACCCTATGCCCAAAGGACTATAAAACAGTACATACCTTTTGACCCAGTAATACCATAACTAGGTTTTTATCCCAAAGAGATTTTAAAAAAGGGGAGGGGAGAAGCTATGAGTACAAAAACATTTAAAGCAGCTCTTTTTAGGGGGGCAGAGATTTGGAAAGTGAGGGGATACCCATCAATTGAAGGTTTATGGTTAAGTAAGTTATAGTATATGATTGTAATGGAATACTATTGTGCTGTAAGAAATAACAAGCAGGGGGAGCTCAGAAAAACCTGGAAAGACTTCTACAAACTGAAGCAAAGTAAAATAAGGAAAATCAGGAGAACATTGTACAGTGACAAGAATACTGTATAATGAACAACTGTGAATAACAGCAATACAATGATCCAAAACTATCTCAAAGGACTCATGATAAATGCCATTTCCAGAGAAAAAGAACTGAGTCTGTATCCAAAATAAATTTTCTTCACTTTCTTAATTTTTTTTTCTATTTGTGTTTCCTTCCACAAAAGGATTAATATGGAAAAATTTTTCCATGATTGTACATGTAAAATATATATGAGATTTCTTACCATCTCAAAGAAGTTGTGGGAAGGAAAAGAGGGAGAGAATTCTTGGGAACATGTTGGAAACTTTTTATATGTAATTGGGGAAGAATAAAATTGAAAAATAAAAAACAAATATACAGTCCATCACAACAAATTTGTACTTTAACCATATCTAAAAATGTATGACTTGTTGTGTATTTTGAGTCCATCATCTTTATGGCAGGAGTGAATGACTCAAGTGGATGGTACCAAGTTAAAATATAATTGGAAAATGTTTAGCAAAAATACTAAATACAACATAGGTAATGTTAATGTGGAGTTTTCTAAGTTAACATGTGACTCACAGGTGTGAGGATATATAAAGGACGACCGGCCCACTGAGGAAAGCAGCCATGCTTGTCTGAGATTGCTGGCAAGGTCCCAATCTCACAAAAGGCACTGCTGCTCTCCTTGAAAGGTCATCATTAAACCCTGAGTCCCGTTCCCTCCCTCCCCCCTCCCTGAAGAGCAAAGAAGTCTTTGTAATACCATGACTGAAAGTACCAAACCTGCCTTTTCCTCAGTACATAGAATAGATTAGTTATCACTCTTTCTCAACTTGTCTGAAATAGCAACTATGGTAACATTCTGTGTGAAGTCATTTTCATAAACGTTGTTCTGTGGGAAAGTAACAGCCCCCAAGAATGTTGTAATGCTTAGCAGGCTACTCTCTATAAAAGTCTTTCTCTTTGTCATAATAAACGAAGTTCGCGGACCTCATGCTTTCCTGTCTGACTCTTGCCTTTTCATCTCTTCATCTATTTGTAGATCTCTAGATCTACCTATTCATCTACCTCTCTCTATCCTTCCTCAATGATGGAACCCTGGCTCTCCTCTCAGTGCCCCCAACACACAGGTATCCATTTCTGTTTGGGTTTGACACCTGCTTTTGGACATGTAGCTATTTGGATCCTTGATTGAGGTGAACTAATTTCCCCTTATTTCTGGGACCCTGGACTTGGGGAAGGAAATGTGATGAGATCTTGTATAACCTTAAAAGAGAGTTTACATATATACTCAGGTGTTCAGGTTACAACTTCCCTGAGTCAGAGAAACACAATTGTTCAATGTACTGACAAATACTGAGTATCTTTAGCACTCTGGAGGAAAATCCAAGAAATGCCATGATAAAAAGATCCCTGGAACTAGGAATTGGGAGACCTTGGTACTGATGGTCTATCTCAGCTCTCCAGTAGTTCAACACGTGACTGTGGGCAAATTGTCTAACCAATGTCATAAAATGAAGAAGGCAAGATCATATTGTATATAATGTAACTGCTTTTGGAATTAGATAGACCTACTGCAGAAACTAGCTGCTTCACCCTGGGGGATTATACACTGGCCTTGTTTTTTCATCTGTTTAATGAGACGATTGGACCAAACACCCAAGGGCCTTTCTAGCTCAATCCTACATCTAGATCAGTGATTCCCAAAGTGGGCACTACCACCCCCTGGTGGGTGCTGCAGTGATCCAGGAGAGCGGTGATGGCCACAGGTGCATTTATCTTTCCTATTAATTGCTATTAAAATGTAAAAAAAAATTAATTTCCAGGGGGCTAAGTAATATTTTTTCAGGAAAGGGGGGCGGTAGGCCAAAAAAGTTTGGGAACCACTGATCTCGATGAAATATAAGATCCTTTCCAGGTCTAAAATTCTTTGTGTCTAGAAAGAATGTCTTGAAACGTTGGCAAGAGATAAATGAGGGCCTGAATGAGTAATGATGTCACCAAGTATTAGAGTGTTAATGCTTAGAAGTTGTTCTTATATTGATATGAAGTAGCCATGTTAGTTCTCAATGTTTGAATAGTAGAAAAGGTGATTTTGTATGGCAGGCCTAAGAGCTATGGTTCATGTTAATGGCTTCAAGACCGCAGCAGTTAGAGAACCCACAGCTGGTTTCTATTTTTTACTTATATTTTCTTCTCCCTCCACTCACATCCAAATTCAAATGATCTCTTCTAAAACCCTTAAAGCATTATAGAAATGAGTAATATGGAGTGCTCATGTTAGATAATAAAAGAATCTTTACAATCCATAGAAGCTAAATAATTGGTTTTATTTATGTAGGAGGAGTTCACATGCTAATAACAGCAAATTTAAAGCCAATTAAAATAGGTACATTTGACTACAAGGGACTCTTTCAGATATTTAGTAAATAATTGACTTAGTGATTAGAAATATGCAATGTTGTTAAGCTACTGGAATAATGAGCATTCATTTAGTCATGTAGAACACTTCTCATGGAACAAGTAGACTAGTTCTCATTGAGTTGAAAAAACATTCTGAAATGGTTTTCTTTTTGGAATATTCATTAGCTACAAAAGTTTATTGGATGCTTACTGTGCACAGAGTTACTATGCTCTTAACTTACTGGCAAAGTGCTAAGCACTAGAGATAAAAAGAAGATAGATTATTTGTGCCCTACAGAGCTTTCTAGTCTTCGAAGAATGACAAGGATTCACCATCAGTCTGTTCCTTCTAGCACCCTCCTAGTGTTAGCTACCACTAAAGATTTTGGAAAGATAAAAGCTTCAGTTTTTTTTCAGTTTCCTATAGTCCCTTCTAGCTCTATGTGGGATTAAATAGAGTAAAATAATGAATGTACCAGCTTTACTGGTTTATATATAGTTTTTGGTTCTCTGAAAAAAAGTTATAAAAATGTTTTTTTTCCTCCTTTACCATTGAGAAGGTATAATAGGAAGCTAGGGGCAACCAAGAAAGAAAGGGGTGCCAATCTCTTTGTCCTTTAGTCTTTTTCCCTCTCTTCCTGCTAGGTGTAGATATTCTGGGCTTGGAATCAGAGGACCTTGTCTCTGATTCCAATTCTACCACTATAGTTTGTGTGAACTTAGGAGAATCTACTTTGATGGACCTTAATTTCCAGTTTCCTCATCTGTAAAATGAGAGAGTTGACTAGACTTCTAAGGTCCCTCCTAGCTCTAAATCTTACAAATTCTGAGCACATATTTTCATGCTGAAATAGAAAACTGTATGGCCCTATCTGAAAAGAGAAGCACTTCTTTTTTTTTTCTTTTTGGGCTACTCCTCCAGAAAGAAATGCTAAGAATAATAAGGGAATCCTGGTGATGAAGAAATTATACTAGTTCTCTGTGGCAGTAGTTAGGACAATCAAACATTTAGAAGAAAGAAAATAAAGTTGCCTTTCAGGGTCTGGAAGAGGCACTTGGAATAGTGACAGATATCATTAATGATTCCAGTTGGCATTGTTTTACCTTCTGGGCTTATCTACCTGACAGTTTGACTCCCATCTCCCATCCCTCAATCCCAAGGTGACATTAATGCTGTAACATGCAACATGATGGATCCAATCAGTCTTGTAGGGCAAAAGCTCAGCTCCTGGGCTGCAATGATGTGTTGCTTTTAAGAAACAGGGTAGGGTTTACACAAGCTAGAATGTATGTAGCTTTCTTCAGATTTGCTTAGCTTTGAAAAGTGAGAAATTCCTTTGTTTTAGAAAGGCCCTACATAAAATCACATCTCTATTTTAAGAAGAATCTCTAAAGAGGAATGAGAAAAATTCATAACTACTTTCTTAGTACCACTTTAAAGGGGTAGAAGGCAACAGAAAATCAGAATGTCCTTCCAGTTGGTGTATTTTTCTTCCATTTCCTGTGACTGGCCTTTGAAGAGAGGAATTCTTCAGATTGCTTGGATCCAGGGTTATGTGTCCGTGTCAATGTCCTTAGCTTTGCCGTTTGCACCTTGCCTTTGGTTTGGTGAGTCTGTCCACAGGCACTAGGCCTGATGAGTGATGTTACTGACCTTAGCCCAGACTGGAAAGGTATCCAAATGGAAGAGGTTAATTCCCCAAGTGTTGATAGCCACTGTCACCACCACCAGTCCAATTACATTGACCCCTAAGCCGGCTTTCACCTATAGGAAATAAAACCAATATATTCAAGTCACTTCTTTAGACCAGAAGTCACAAACTCCCTGGGAAGGAGTAGGGGGGAAAGAGGGTGAGTTGTTGTCTCAGTTACATTTCCTCTGTCCTTGTATCATTCAACTCTGCCTCCCATTTTCCTGCTACTGCTCCTAAATGTCCTTGTTCCTCTGCTGGATGTTCTGGCTTTGCCAGGTATTTATGGGTATGTGAGAAGGGAAGAGAAGTGTCTCAGGTGTCGGGAATGAGAGAAGGTGAACACTAGATCTTATGTCAGCAGAGGTAACTTATTTCTACTTTCCATTCACCCCTTCCTATGGAGGATGAGCACAGGAGGGAGGAATTACATGGGACCTTTGTTTCTAGGGGCTGTCATCTCTGGACCTTACCCATTTATCTGCTGGGGCACTAAGCAGAACTATGTATAGTGTGTAGAATGGGGGAATTGTGGTGGGAGCAGCATAGCTAAATGGAAATATCAGTATAGTAAACATGACTATTCCCCCACCCAGGGGAGTTGCCAAGCATGCAAAGAACATACACAAAATAAATCTTCTTCCCTGGCCCTTATTTGGAAAAACTGCAAGGGAAAAGTGTATGCTTGGAAATCTTTTCAAATGACTAGATGAGGGGAACCTCTCCCTACTGAACCCTAGCCTGAGCTGAGGAGTTATTAATCATTGTGATCCTTTGCTATACTGAGCATAAAGACCTTCTGTCCAAATTCTGGGGCCATAAGGGCCATTGGTTTGATACCAAAGTAGAAGTCTGAAAAAGCAGGTAATCAGTTTGAGAATACCATGGACTAGGTAGTGAGGTGAGAGGAAGAATTACCAGGGAGTGTCCCTGTCATTGAATATGAAAAGGGAATAGTATCTATAGCAATAGAGACTAGACTTATGCTTTTATTGCTTTAAGAAACCCTCTAGTAAAGAAATTCCCCTTCCCAAATTTCATTACCTTCTGCTCAACTTAGAGCCTTCAAGAATGACTTGCCTAGGGTCATAACAGTATATGTCAGAGATGGAACTTAAAACAAGTGCCTGGTCTCTACTGCACAGTACTTTTAAATTTATGAAGCTTTCATATTCTTTGTCTTGTTTTATCTTCACAACAAGAGGTGGTTTCAATTCAATACTTGTTAAGCTCTAGGCTAGTGATGGGCAACCTTTTGAGCTTGGTGTGTCAAAATTTGCCAAAAAGCTGAATATAACTTGGGTGGTGTGCCACTTCGAGAAAAAAAAAACACCTGTAATTTTGTGATATTTATAATTTAAATAACAAAAATGTATAATTGTAATATATAACTATTTAATAAATCAAAAACTAATTAATGTACCTGCTTAGTGACTTCTTCATTCATCAGTCAGTTGGTTTCTTTTGTTGGTCTTGATATTATTTAACTTGTGGGGGATGCCAGTGTACTAAGATAAGTGAGGGGGAGGGGGAATTCTTTAACTAACCTGCCTATTAGTGGCTTTTTTGTTGCTGAATTTCATTGGCTAATGAAAATTCATTTAGTCGCTAAATCTTCAATTGAAGGTTGGTATTTTGTACACTTCAAGCCCAAGCAAGTGCTACTGACTTTATCTGTCAATCTGTTTCTTTTGTTGGTTTTGATATTATTTAACCCTGAGAATATGGTCTCACAAAAGTATGGAGAGAGAAAAATTGTGAGTAAAGCCATTGCTATATTTTTCAGCAAATGTTTCATCCTTGGCATGTGGCCCCATACTTCATCGAAAATGTTTTCGCGTGTCAGTGCTGACAGTGTCATAGGTTTGCCATCAGGGCTCTAGGTTGTTGATTTCAGCATGTTTGACTCTTTGAGATTCTTATTTGGGTTTTTCTTGGCAAAGATACTGGAGTGGTTTGCCTTTTCCGTCTTCAGATCATTTGATAGTTGAGGAAAGAGAGATCAAGTGATTTGTTCAGGGTCACACAATGAGTAAGTGTCTGAGGCCAGATTTGTTGGGTCTTTCTGACTCCAGGTGCAGCACTCTCCACTGTGCCACCTCACTGCCCAGCTCTCTGTAGCAGCATGGTATAATGGATAGTGTTGTGGAAGAGGTAGGAATCAGGAAGACAGGGATTCCATCTTGGCCCTGGAGACTAGTAATGTGGCTCTGGACAAATCATTTCAGTTTTGTGTGCCTCTAGCCATTTCCAAGAGGCAAATTTAAATGATATCAAGAAAAATTTCCTAACAATTAGTTCTGTCCCCAAGTAGACTAGACTGCTTTAGGAGGTGGTGGGTTTCCCATGGAAACTTCTATTCAAAGAACAAATCTAATCTCTCTTCCACTTGAGGATTATGTCTCCCTCTGAAGCTTATAGGCTAAACTTCCTTTTTTAATCCTTTTTTTCTATCCCTTCTTTTAATCATATATGCCATAGAGTCCAGGTGTTCTGCCATCTTACTTCTATTTTCTCAATCAGACTTTTTCCCTTTTAAAGACTGGGATATCCATAATATGATGGCTTCTGAAGTTTTCTTTTGTTCACGAGAAATGAGAGCCTAGTAGAGAGGTAACAGACATGATACCCCGAGGCTTCAGAGAGATCAATCCCAGTGGTTTATGGTGGGTGGCTTGACCATTAGAGGAAGGATGACTGGACAGGTAAAGCAACTATTAGGGGGTATCTGATTTGAGGATGAGAAACATATCTTTTGATAAGTTGATAAATGATATTTGGGAAAATTTTAGGAGAGTTGAGGGCAAACATCCATTTCTCATGGACTTTCAAGAGAGAGGGAATACTGGTATATTACTCACCATATCTTTAATTTGGCAGTGGCCATAGCTGAAGACAATTGCATTTGGGGGATTTCCCACTGGCAGCATAACAGCAAAGGAGATGCACATGGTCACAGGAATCAGAGTGTAGAGTGGGTTAATATGTAGGGTTTCAGACTAGGAAAGGAGAGAATTGATAGGAGCATTAAATTCAATATAAAACTTTCTCCTCCCTCCATTCACATTTTCTATTATATTTATTGTTTTCAGCAAGTTCTAAATGATTGTGTAACATTAGTTGCTGCTTCTTGGAGGGTGGTAGTATAATGTGAGATTACAACCTGCAAGGATCATCTTTTCTTTTTTTTGAACCCTTACCTACTGTCTTAGGTGTATTGGTTCCAAGGCAGAAGAATGGTAAGGGCTAGGCAATAGAGGTTATGACTTCCCCAGAGCCACACACACCTAGGAAGTGTCTGAGGCCAGATTTAAACCCAGGATCTCCCATCTCTAGGCCTGGCTCTCAGGCTCCTGAGCCACCCAGCTATCTACTTATCCATCTTTTCTAAGTAGAATCATGTGCTAATGCTATCAATTATGTCTTTTTTTTACTGACTAGGATATTTTATTAGGAACCAAGTATGTTGTAAAGAGTAAAAAAATAATAATCACCCCCGTTAATTTAACACAAATGATTTCACATACAACCTAAAAAGGGAGTAACACATTGCCCTGTCTACAAACATATTGGCTATCAATTAACTCCCATACCAAATGACATTTATTGTTCTATATAGTACATGGCCCTTTTTCACGAAACAAAGTCCAAGTGTTCCTTCTTTTTTTTAAACCCTTACCTTCTGTCTTGGAATCAATACTGTGTATTGGTTCCAAGCAGAAGAGCAGTAAGGGCTAGGCAATGAGGGTTAAGTGACTTGCCCAGGGTCACACAGCTGGGAAGTGTCTGAGGCCAGATTTGAACCCAGGACCTCCCATCTCTAGGCCTGGCTCTCAATCCACTGAGCTACCCAGCTGCCCCCCAAATGTTCCTTTTTAAGTTTATCAATAGGACATATGCCCTGAGATCCTTTCCCCTTGCAGGAATGGGTTGCATTAAACCATCTATGTTGTGTTTTTCAGTCTTCTGGGTGACCAATGGCATATATCTATCATATGGCTGCATATGCTCAATGTGCAGCTCTAAAATGGAATTTTTCTTCTAAGTGGAGATAATGGACAATTTTGGAATTGTGACTCCAGTCTTGACTTCACTAATACTACTCCATCTCTGGCTCAAGGGAAAGAGAATTTAAGGAGACAAGAGAAAAATGAGAATGATTGGAGACATCAGAGCAAAGGGAAGGGGTGTAGAAAAAGAAGAAAAGTAAAGAAAAAGGAGTAATTTTTTCATCTGCTTTTCACCAGGATTTAGGTCAGGTTGAGGGTGGCAGACTGCTTCCATTTTTCTATCACATGACATCATTTACTTAGTGTCAGGCCTTTATAAACCTCTATGCAGCTGTTTCCCCATCTTTCTTGAGCTGAAGGGCTCTCATAGAGGTTGGGGTAGCTCTCGTTTTGGCCTAAACACTTTTGTTGGGGTGGTTATGGCTGCCAAGGGCTTGGATCACTTTGTACTGGAAAGCGTGGGCCTCTATGAAGATTCTCCCTATTTTTTCCCCCCACTTCTTCCTTAACCCTATTGGCTCTCCTCTCAGAGGATTCAGCACATGTGGTTTTCACAATGAAAATGACACTAAAGAAGATGCATTAGCATCTGCTTTGATTGTGAGTCCTAAGGACCACCTGGCTCTTCTACCTGATTGGCAGCTGAAACCTTTTATGCATGTTGTCTCCTCAGTTGGAAAAAGTTCTTGTCCTGTTTTGCTTTTCTATTTGCATCTTCAGCACGGAGTACACAAGTGCTTAACATGCTTTTTTATTCATTCATTCTGGAAAGGGGATGGGCAAACTGTTTAAAGAGGGGGCCAAATGAAAGGAAATGCTCATCTGTCAGTCTGTTTCTAAGGCAGCTCTTTCGAAATTTCATTGTATTGTATCCTACTCAATGTATTTGTCAGATTAGAACATTTCAGGGGGCCGCATCTGGCCTGCAGGCCATAGTTTGCCCATCATTGCCTTATACCATCCCAAAGTTAAACAACTATTGACCCCTGTCCTATCATTTATTTCTACTCATTTTCTACCCAGTAGAAAGGGAGACTCAGAAGTGTAAAACTCTGAAGGTTGTAGGAAATAATCAAAGATAGAAGAGAATAGATTCTTACCCTTTTTGTCCCTTTTTATTAATTTTGGTGTCCAAATTGGAGTTATTTTGGACCATTGGTCGGGGGACATGAAGTCACCCCCTCCAAATACTCACCAAACTGCAGAGGATTGGCAGGAAGATGGTGATGGTGGCAGGATTGCTAACAAATTCAGTGACCACAGACACCAAGATGCATGCCAGTAGGGTGACTGCCCATGGTGGGAGGCTGCTCAGGGATAACATCTGCTGCCCAATCCATGTGGAGAGACCGGAAGACTGAGAAGAGGGAGGGTGACAGGGTAAGGTTGAGGCAGAAATACCTGAGATATGGCTGTATATGGCCATAGCAGATTTCTGGAGGCCAAATGGGCCATTCCTGCGTCTCTGTGGATCAAGACCCTCCATGGCAATAGAATTCCATTATAGGGCAGCACTGCCCTGGAGTCAGAATAAACCTGCTTTCAAATGTAGCCTCAGACATTTAGCTGTATGACCTGGGGCACATCACTTAACTTCTCTCAGTCTCAGTTTCCTCATCTGTAAAATAGAGATATAATAGTGCCTACCTCACAGGGTTGTTGTAAGGACCAAATGAGATAACGAATAATGTTTTTATTAATCTTTAAGCACCATATAAATGCTACTTTTTATCATCTAATCATTCTTACAGCCTCTGATATTTCATATATGAAAATGGTGTTGTCAATTAAGGGCATGTGGCTTGAGACAAAAAAGCTAAAGCAGTTTTTGGCAATAAGAAGAGAAGCATGATACTCAGGACTAAGGGGCTATAGGCCTGCTTTACTCTGACCTGAACAATTAATTAATTAGCTAACTAATTAGAATACATTAATTCTGAGTGCCACATTTTAAAAAGAAAGCAGGCAATCTGGAGAATGTTCAAAGGAGGAGGCCCAGGATAATGATGGAAGGCTTCAAAATGGTGCCATAAAGCAAGGGTAAGACCATTAACCTGGAGAAGAAAAGACTCAGGTTGGATATGACACCTGTCTTCAGTTGTTTGACAGACTGTCATTAGGAGACAGAAAAAACTCCTTCAGTTTGTGTGCTGAAGGCAAAATTGGCAGTGATGGGTGGAAGTTACAAGACAGAATTTTCTGAGTATTATCCTGAAGTGAATTGACTTTCTACTTACTATTCAGGAGTTAGCAGTTTCCCTCTCACTAGAAATCTTCATGTAAAATTTGATCGATGGCTACTGGTCATATATATTCTAAAGGGGATTCTTGTTAAGGTGTGGATCCATTTTATCTCTGATTTGTTTCTGTGATCCTCTAAGCTATCTTCTCAGAAGCCTTCTGGAAAGAATGACTAAGAACTCTGATGAAATCTTGGGTCACCGTTTCCCAATAACTGGAGGAAAATAGGGAGGAGCAACTAACTAGCTGTCCTTCTGTCTACTTCAACTGGTGTGACCATGACCCATTTCTAAGCATATTCGCTTATTGTTACAAGATTGCTCTAATCTCCCTTCTTATAAATACCTGTGGGTGACCCTATACTTTGCATCTCCTGAGGCCCTTGGTTCAGAGTATGGGGCAGTTAGCTTGCATAGTAGATAGGGTGCCAAGTCTGGAGTCAAAAAGAATATGAATACAATTCTGGCCTCAGACAATGACTTACCTATGTGCCACTGAGCCAATCAACTCAATCTCGTTTCTTCAATTTCATCAATTCAATTTTCATCTCTAAAATGGGGATAATAATGGCACCTATCTCCCAGGTTTGTTTGGAGGATTGAGTGAGATTTTGTAAAACACTTAGTTCAGTGCTGACAGGCACACATTTGGTGCTATATCAAAGTCAGCTATTATTATTAGCTCAAGATAGCTCTAGAAGTCATGCAGTCTTGAAAGTGACCTTTCCTGTTGCAGAGCTAGGATCTCAAGCCCTTGAATCATTATTAGAGAGTTTGCGTTTTCTAATTGGGGCCATAATCACAAACCATCCATATTTCATAACTACACTTAGAAGGACAGAAGGACTATGAATTTGCCCTTTTAAATCTGCCTTATCAGACCATTAGTATAATGTAACTCTCCTACGATTACTTCAGGTAGACAGAGTGCTGAATTTGGAGGCAGAGGTCCTGAATTTGAATCTTTACTGCTACTTTCTACCTAGATAACCTCAGGCAAGCTATGTATGTTTTGAGGCCTCAGTTTCCTTTATCAGTAAAGTAAGGAGTTGTGTTAGGTGACCTCTAAGGTTTCCTCCAGCTCTGTATCCATGATCTTATGCAAATGTTTTAATACTTAAACACCAAAAAGATCATAATAGACAGGAAACAATGGCTCCCAAATAAAAGTAAAATTTAATAGGGATAAATATTGAATATAAGATTTAAGTTTTTTTTAAAAAATTAATTGTACAAATACAGCATGGGAGAGACTGCTTAATAAGCAATTCTTGAGAAAATGACTTTCTTCCCAGAGTTGTTATTCAGAAAGAGCTCTGAAACAAGGAAGGAAACAAGTATTTTTTAAGCTTAAAAGAAATGTGAAATTCACAAATTTTGAGACATTTCCATCTCAAATGTTTTTTCAGGTTATTTATGTCCTACCTGTGGTAGAGCCTTTTGAGCTTGTATTGATCTGGATGAGCCACAGTTGGACACACTGTATGTTGACTGCCACATAGCAATGACATTTTGGTCCTTTGAGTATGAAAGACAACAACCAACCAACCAACCTGCCCCCAACCCTATTGGCAGAGGGCAACACCATCCTTCCAGTCTTTGAGGGCTCAAAACCTAGATGTCATCCTCAACTCTTCACTGTCTTTCACCACCCATAACCAATTTATTATCAAGATGTATCAATTTCATATTTTCAACCTCTCTCCAGTATGGTCCCATCTCTCCGAAACTGCCACCATTCTGGTGCAGGCTCTTATTGACACGGGTCTGGACCATGCAATAGCTTGTTGGCAGGTCTATCTGCTTCAAATCTCTCTTCATTCCAATCCATCCTCTAGTCAGCCACTAAAGTGCTTTTCCTAAAATGAAGATCTGAACATATTAATCCCCATTCAATAATTCTGGTGGCACCCTATTGCCTCCAGGATCAAATATAAGATGCTCTGTTTGGCATTCAAAGCCCTTCAGAACCTCCTACCTTTCCTGTGTTCTTACATCTTACCCAACCCTTTCTGTTTTAGGAACAATTCTAAGACAGAAAGCCAAGAACCAGGCAATTGGGGTTAAGTGTCTCACTCAGGGTCACATAGCTAGGAAGTATCTGAGATCAGATTTGAACCCAGGTCTTTCAGATTCCAGTCCTGGTGCTCTATTTACTGAGGCACCTAGCTTCTACACTCTCCTATCTCCCACCACATATACTCTTTGATCCAATGCCATTGGCCGCCTTGTTCCATGAACAAAATTCTCCATCTTTCAGCATTTGATAGCTTGCTTGTATATTTTTGTCTGTTTGTCGTTTCCCTCATTATATGGTGAGCTCCTTTACTTCTTTTGGTATCACTAGCACTTAGCCCAGTGCCTGGTACACGATAGGTGCCTAATAAATGTTAATTTATTTATTATAGAATAGATACTTATTCTTTTTCTCTCTCAATTCCTTCACTAGTCCAAAGAAACCCTCAGTTAGAGCTTCCCTCCTGTTGTCCAATTAAACAAAGCTTTTGTAAAAACTCTCAACGGACCAAAACCAGAAAAAACATTACCTTGCTTCCGGATGCTAAAGCATAACCTCCACCCACCAGAATGACAATTTCCCAGGGCATGGTCTTCTGGAAGTCCTTCCATGTAATGATGGGTTCCATTTCCATTGTATTTTCTCTTTTCTCTCCTGCCTCTAAAGTTTTGTGGAGGTAAAGAGCCTGTGTTAAAACCTAGGAGCCTCATTAGAGGAGATAAATGGTACTTTAATAGATCAGTTAATCAGCATGGCTACTCTAATATTTAGGAAGGGATCATACTAAACATGAGGTTCTCTTTGAAGGCTTTAAAATTTTTTTATTGATACTTTTGTTTTTATATCACATTTCCTGAAATACCTTCATCCTCATTAAAACCTCCCTTGAAACAGTAAAAAGGTAGCCCAGACCAATATACAGAATAACCACATCTGACAGCATATGCATCAGAACATATTCAATCTTCCTCAGTGATTCTTACAATTTGTCTTCATTTAATTGCCTTTTAGTGTTGTTTTAATTTATGTCACTATAGCTATTTATATTCTTCTATCTTTGAAAACTTCAGAATCGGGTTTTCTTTGACCACAGTCAGTTCTTGGGACCAGATGTCTTTTACCACGGCTTGCCTCTTACCTTTATCCTTTTTTCCAAAGCAAGGTTTCTTAGCTGGGATTAGGAAGAGGAGGAAGCCAAGGAAGACAGAGACGGTGGCATCTGTACGGTAGCCTTTCCTAGCAAGGAAACATATATGAACGGTTAAGATGCCGCAGGAGAGATCAGAGATGTAGGGTGGTACCCAGGGATTTCTGGGTACCTTTGGGATCCTCTGGATGCTCTGTCTTTTCTGCTGAGTACTTCAGAAGTTCATTGAGTCAACCTAATCTTTTTGACTAAAATTTTATTTTTTTTTTAATTTTAGGGATATAAAGTGTTTTTTTTTTCTCTTTTATTTTATAGACAGGTCAGTGGTGCAGTAGATAGAGTGCTAGGCCTGACATAATGAAGACCTGAGTTCAACTAGGACTTCAGACATTTACTAGACGTGTGATCTTGGGCAAATCATTTAACTCTGGGGGGCAGCTGGGTAGCCTAGAGACAGGAGGTCCTAGGTTCAAATCTGGCCTCAGTCACTTCCCAGCTGTGTGACCCTGGGCTAGTCACTTAACCCCCATTGCCTAGCCCTTACCACTCTTCTGCTTTGGAGCCAATACACAGTATTGACTCCAAGACAGAAGGTGAGGGTTTAAAAAAAAAATCATTTAACTCTGCTCAGTCTCCTTATCTGTAAAAATGAGTTGTAGAAAAAAAATGGCAAATCATTTGAGTATCATTGCCAACCCCCCCCCCCCACCCCATGGGGTTGTAAAGAGTCAGATATGACTGAACAACAATTATTTTCCAGGTGAAAAATGAAGACCCAAGGAGGTTAATAACTTGGTAGTAAGTAGCCAAGTATGCATTTAATTTCAGGACTTTCGAGTTTAATTCCCGGGAGAGAAACCCAATAACTGTTGGTATTTGAAGGACTGTGCTGTAGAAGGGGAAATAGAGAAATTCTCCTACACTTTGAAGGATAGAGCTAGGAACAATGAGAGGTCAATCTCTACTTGAGCTATCCAGAAGAGGAATGGGACATAGGAAGTTCCCCCTCCTTTCAGATCTTCTAGAAAAGTGTGGATGACCACTTCTTGACTATATTTAACCCAAATTCTTCCTGGAAATAGTTACTACAGAGGATTTGATTGGCAGTGCTGATGGTATCCAGAAATGTGGAATGCCACCATCTTGAAGGCAGGACATAACTTTTCAGCAGCGGTAGAGGTGGAGATGGGAGGTGAAGGGGTCATATAATTGTTGTTGTTTTTTTTTTAATCACTGTAGACCAATCATTTAGGTCAAGAAGGGAGTAGGAACCGGGCCCTGGAGAGCGGCAGCCTGCCTGGGGAGCAAAAATAGACCTGCTTCTGTAAACTGGAACATGGATGTCAAGCTGAGGCCTCACCATAGATGCTAGCATTAACTTTATAGGAGAACAGTAGTGTTAACAGTGGCCTGTGTGATGATGGAAGTTTACATTTCTATTATGTCTTATGCTTAAAAAAGCCATTTCATATTATTATCTGATTTGTTCCTCCCAATAGGCTTGCAATGGAGGTGCTGGAAGTACAGGATGTTCCAAAAATCTTAGTGTAGTATTAAACTATTAAAGCTTTACTTCATTAAAAATTTCAATTTAATGCATTTTCCATTTTCATTTTATTATCATTTTAATTTAAGCTTTAATAACTTAAAACTGCCCTAAGACTTTTGGGATACATTATTACAATCCTTGTTTTATAGATGAAGAAATGAGATTCAGAGAAAAAGTTAGCCAATTTGGGCCCAAGGTCACCTAGGATAAGTGGCAGAAGTAGGACTTGGACTTCCATTTTCCAACAAAGCCAGTGCCATTTCTCTTTTTAGAATGTCGATTTCTGTCAAAGAACAATGCATCTGGGAATAAGAACCATTGTGCCTAGCTCGTAGGGGCACCTCATTTAGTTTCGCCGAATGGTTTATTGAATTTTTAAAAAATGGGACTTGTACTTTAAAACAAGGTAAGAGCATGAAGTCATTGAGTATAATAATCAGTATGACTTGATGAAAGAATGTTAGTAGTACCAAAACAAAAACAGAAGCATACTAATAGCTTCAATTCCCAGCCTGTCTGGATACAAAATAGAAGTGATATGCTGTGTCCTTCAAACATGGTTTCCAAAAGGACCAGAATAAGAGGAAACTGGCAAATTGCAGTAGGAAATCCTTAGACTAAGTAGGGAAAAAGACATTTTTTCTTTGATAAAAAAATTATCTTAGGGAAAAGAAGAGAAAGAAAAAGAGTGTCTGAGGCATAATTTTTAAAAATGGAGAGAAAAAAACTGAAGGAAGATGAGCAAGAAGGTTAGACAAGCAAGACTGCTGTAAAGGTTATAGCTTGGACTTATATACTCAAAGCAAACTATATCTAAACGGGTCTTTTCTGTATTGTCTTTTTCTATTCTTTGATGTACATGCAAGTGCCCATTCTATTTGGCTTTAAAATTAAGAATAAAAATAAATGAAATTATCTTATTTTTATCAATACTTCCTTCCTCTCTCTCTTTCTTTCTTTCTCTTTCACTCCTTTCTTTATTTCTTCCTTCCTTCCTTCCTTCCTTCCTTCCTTCCTTCCTTCCTTCCTTCCTTCCTTCCTTTCTCTCTCTTTCTCTCTCTTTCTCTTTCTTTCTTTGTTTCTTTCTTAACCCTTATCTTCTGTCTTAGAATCAATACTGTGTGGTAAGGGCTAGGAAACAGGGGTTAAGTGACTTNTTCTCTCTTTCTCTTCCTTTCTTCCTTCCTTTCTCTCTCATTCTCTCTTTCTTTCTTTCTATCACATCCATTTCTAAATCTAGCCCTTTCTCTAACTCATCCCTTGTAACAAACATTAAGGGGAGGGGAAAAAAAGGCACTTCCATAACACATCAACCACTTTTTCATGAAGGAGATTTCTAATAGTATTAGGATTTCGCACCTTTTGACTTTTCCGTCCTCTTTGAGAAAAAGAGATATATTTTCTTACCTCTTCTCTAGGACCAAACATTAAGCAGAATTCTTTCTTTTTTTGGATTGGGGAAAGGGGAAAAATATACATTCTTTGGAAATGATGCTGGATTATTTTGCCTTCTTCCCTTCCCTTCCTATTCTCATCTTTTGCTTTCATCTTCTCTACTCAAGGAAGAGCTTCCTAATAGCGAGAGTAGGTATAGTATAAGGAGGATTCTGTGAATTCTGAGAATTCTGTGAAAGGGTAAAATATTTCTCATTCAGGGCTAGTTCTAGGGCACTTCTGCTGCTTGTTAGAGTCAAGGCAGAGGTAGGGCACATAGGAAGGAAAGGAAGAAAGATAGCTCTACTATTTTTTTCCAGGAAGAAGAAAGGGAAGGAGAGATTGCATTGTGAGCAATTAGGGACACTTGTTCACAAGCGGGGAGGTTCTATTACTTACTTTTCAAAGAATGAATCCCAGCCAGGGACAAAACCAGGCTCCCTGGTAAACCAAAGCAGGGTCATCAGGATGAAGAAGAATCCGGTCACCATCTCAGGGTAGCTAGAGAATTGAAAGGAAACCCTCAGTAACTGACTGATCCCTAATCCTCTAGTTCCCTCATTCCAGGCTTGGCTCCTGGCATAGGATTATAGGTCTAGAGCCAGAAGTGACCTTCAGAGGCCATCCAGGCTAACTACCTCTTCATATACCTGATGTAACAGAGATTCTGAGAAATTAAGAGATATACCCAAGGCCACACAGAAGGAAAATGTGTGTGAGAATTTGAACCCACATCCTCTGGTTCACAATCCAGTGTTCTTTCCACAGTTTCTTTTCCACTTTCCACTTGATCACTTTAAACCAGTGATGGGCAAACTACAGCCTGCAGGCTCCTGAAATGTTCTATCCAGCTGGACGACATTATTCCTAATCTGATTAATACAATGAGTAGGATACAATACAATGAAACTTCAAAAGTGTTGCCTTAGAAACAGACTGACAGATGAGCATTTCCTTTCCTTTGGCCCCTTCTTTAAAAAGTTTGCCCATCATTGCTTTAAACCATATATATTCCTGCCAGCAGAAGAGTCATCACTAGCCATGACTTTGGTCATATGGGAAGAAGAGTTGGTAAAAGCCACTGTGGGCAGGCATATACTTGGAACCTGTTTGCAAGAATAATTGCATTAAATATTGCCTCAGGTGTTTAATACAAATCAAAAGCTCTTAAATGTCTATAAAAGGAGAATCATAGATTTACAGGTAAAAGAAACCTCAGGCTATCTAGTCCAACGATGTCATGTTAAATCTGAAGAAACTGAGGCCCAGACAGTTGAAGTAACTTGCCCAAGGTCACTGGGATTGTGAGTGACAGAAGTAGGATTCAAATCTGGATCTTTAAAAGACTTTAAATCTATTGTTGTTGTTTTTTTTAAACTGTACCCTCCTTTGCCATCCTCACTTGCCTATAGGCAGTAAAAAATGAAAGAGCTTTTGAGGATGAGCCTTGTGTTACAGAAGGATGACTTTCCTCTTGATTTCTCACCTGTTAGAAGCATATATCTTGAAGGGGCAGCTAGGTGGCTCAGTGGATTGGGCACCAACCTTGAAATTGGGAGGAATTGGGTTCAAATCTGACCCCAGACACTACCTAGTTGGGTGGCCTTGGGCAAGTCACTTAACCACAGTTGCCTAACCCTTGCTGTTCTTCTTTCTTAGAATTGGTACTAAGACAGAAGGTAAAGGTTTAAAAAAGAAAAAAAGGATACTCTGAGAGTATCTTTTGGTATAATGTTATGCAGGCCATCACAACTCTGGGTCACTTTGTCATTGCAATAGCATCTCTTGAATGCTTGGATTTATAGTAATGGAAAATCCTTGGACTTAGAGACCCTTCTGTGTTACTGTTAGGGTTTATCTCCTGAAGGGTGGAAGGTTGCTTTTTACCTAATTTCTCCCAGTTTTTCATATTCTTCTTGAATTCTCCTTTCTGAGAGCTCTTCTCTTTTGGTCTTCTTCTTTTTACTTAGGGAGCAAGTCTCTTTAAAGCTGAGAAAGGGGAGAGAGAGACTCCAGGTGAATGAAAGAAGTTAGATAGTAGCTCCAAAATCAAGTTCCTACCTTTCTGTGGTTCTATGGCTGCTTCCCCCTCTCATCCAGATATTCTCTCCCCTATAACCTCTTTATCATTGAACTGGATGGATGAAAAAGCATTTATTAAGTTGTTACTATGTGCAAACCCCTGAGGATACAAATAGAAATAAGGTAGCCTTTGATCACAAAGCTCACATTTAATGGGAGAGACAATTGTGAAATACATTTTGTTTCCATCTCCCCAAATAAATACATGAAATTTGGAGAGTCTAAGGCTTTCTCTGGTATACTGATGTGAGGTAGCAGATATATGCATGTGGAATATATCTGTGATGTCACAGGTAGCTTGGAGTGGAACACTAGCCCTAGGTTTGAGCACTGACTCTACCACTTACTAGTCTATTAGGTGGGACATCTTGCTGAGACCCTTTTCTTCATTTTATAAACCAAAGCTGAAAATGATCCCACCACCTACCTCATAGTAAGAGAATAAGGAATGCATTCCCCCCCCCTAAACTATCAAGCAGCATAGAAATATGAATTGTCTTTGTTATAGTTATCCTCATCAATCACCTTGTTTTCTTTCTTGCATTTGTTGAGGCTCTGATGGCTACAAAATTCAGGTTTGAATATCACACAATTATGTTTTTTTAACATTTAATTTTCATTTTATCTTTCTCAATTATATGTAAAGAAAATTTTTTAACATTTGTTTTTAAACATTTTGAGTTCCAAATTCTCTCCCTTTCCCTTCCTTGCGAAGGCAAACAATCTGATATAGATTATACATGTATAGTCATACCAAATTGGTCCATATTAGCCATGTTGCAAAAGAAAACTCAGACCAAAAAAGTCAAGAATAATAAAGTATTTAAAAAAGCATTCTTCAATCTGCATTACCCAATATCAACTCTTTCTCTGGAGGTGGATAGCATTTTTTTTTCTTATAAGGCTTTTGGATCCATAGTTTTGGATCATTGTATTGTTGAAAATAGCTAAGCCATTCACAGTTGATGATCGTACAATATTGCTGTTACTGTGTACAATGTTCTCCTGACTCTCATTTCACTTTGCATCAGTTCATATAAATCTTCCTAGGCGTTTCTGAAACCCTCCTTCTCATCATACTAGCATTCCATCACAATCATATGCTGCAACTTCTCTTCCTCAATTTATAGACATTCTCTCAGAGTTCAATTCTTTGCTATTAACAAAAGAGTTGCTATATTTTTGAACATATAGACCCTTTTCCTTTTTCTTTGATCTCTTTAGGGTACAGACCTAGTAGTGATACCTCATATCTGTGAAAATCTTTAAGGAGTTCCATGAACACTTTCCTCAGTGAAATAGGCACTGCAAGTATTAGCAGCCTCATTTACAGATGAAGAAACTGTGGTTCAGAGGGGTAAATTCATTTGCCTGTAGTCACACAATGATTAAGTGCCTGAGACAGAATTGAAATCCTTGGTTGCACCAAATACAGTACTTTATGCCCTTTGTAATGCTAGACTTTAACAGTGTGGAATTTGTGAAAACTTGACCTGCTGGAGCTTATATTTATACAGTTTATGAAGAAGCAGTTTGCCAAGTAAGTTGAATGATATTTCAAGGAGCACAAAAAGAACAAAATTTTTATGGACCTTAGGATTGTCTAAGTCTGATCTCAGATATTTACTAATTGTGTGACCCTAGGCAAGTTGCTTACTCTATCTCAGCCTCAGTATTCTCCTCTATAAAATGGTGAGAATGATAGCATCCACCTCATAGGGTCTGTTATGAGGGTCAAATGAGATAACATATGCAAAGTACTCTGTAAACCTTAAATTGCTATGTAAATGTTAGTTATCATTAATATTCAAATGGTATAATAATTACAAATGAATTACATCATTCATTAAACAGCATAGGATTTGGAACCACTTATCCCATGATAAGTTGGAATTACTCTGTTTTCTCAAAGAAATCTGCAGTTTATTTTTTAAAAATTCTGCAGTTCACAGAATTTGGAGATGGCTTCCACAAAAATTAGTTTGAATAATGAGGGTTCACAGAATTATAAAATTTGAGAGTTGGAACCTATCTCCCTACAGCATGCCATACAAAATGGTCCTACAAACTCAGTTAAAAAACCTCTAGTGCCTAGAGGTCCCCCCATACTAATCCTGAAGTCAACCATTCCACTTCTGGATATCTCTAATCATTAGAAAGTTTTCCTGACTTTAAACTTATGTTTGCTTCTTTGCAACTTCCACCTATAGCTCCTGGGTCTAAGATTGGAGTCAAATCCAGAACAAATATAACCTCTCTTCCACATGATATCTGTTCCAGTCCATTGATCATGTCTCCTCAGGGGACATCTCTTTTTAGACCAAATAACACCAGTTCCTTTGCCCAATCCCTATATTGCATGGACTTGTAGTCCTTCTCCATCCTGACTGTCCTGCTCTGTTCATTCTCTGCCTCCTCACTCCATCTTAGTTTGTCATCAGGAGAACTGAACTCCATGTGGTCTCCAACCATAGTAGGGTACAATGGGACTCACCTCCTTGTTCCTGTAAAGTCCTACCTTCTATAGGAAGCCTTTCCTGAACCTTCTTATTTCTAGTAGTGCCTTTTCTCTGATAATCATTCCCAGTTTATTCTCCATATAGCTTATTTATACACAGTTATTTGCATATTAGCTTCCCCATTTCCTGAAAGGTAGGAACTGTTTTTTTTTTATTTTTAAAGATATTTTATTTTGCCAATTATATATAATCAGAATTTTCCATAAAAGTTTTCTGAAGTTATTAGATCCAGATTGCCTCTCTCCCTCCCTTCCCTTCTCTTCCTGGAGATTGTAAACAACATGACCTGGGTTATACATGTATTATCATGCAATGATTTTATTTATTTTTTAGTCTTTCTTTGTATCCCCAGTGCTTAGCACAGAACTTGGCACATAGTAGGCTCTTAATAAAAGTTTATTGACTGACTGATTAGAAAATTGAAATGGCTTTTAAGGAATGAAACAGTAAAGTCCAGAATGGAGAATTCTTGACTCCCAATCCAAAGTATTCTTTGTAGGCTTATTAAAAAGTTGCCTTGAGATCAGAGATAGCAAAGGTCTCTTCCCTGAAGAGGAAACTGAGGTTCCCCAGGAGCATAGTGTTAGGACTGTTGCCAGCTCCTTCATACTTCTTTTGTAATGAGAAGAACCCTGCATCAGCACATAGGAACCATGCCAGTCTTTTGTACTTGAAAGGAAAGAGAGGGCTCTGGAATTAGGGTCTACTCACTTGCAACCTAAGAACAGCCAGTGCATCCAAAACCAGCTCACCACCAGCATGATGAGTGAGATAGGAAAGCTAAAAAGAAACCAGGTCCCAAAGTTCACCACCTCGGCACTTGGGTACTGGCTGGAAAAGAGAGAGTTGGGTCAGTGACCAGGAAGGTTGGGATGAACACAGCACTTTGGCACTCAAGCTCTGGAAGATAAATATGGTTGGGATGATGCCTATAATTATAGACTAACATCTTCCTTATCTAGAAATCACTTAGCCAACAACCCCAACTCTTTCGGACCTGGGTAGGAATAAGAAAGGAGACAAAAAAGTCCCCTGAGTAATCAAATAGTTATCATAAAGATAAAAGGACAGTTACTGAATTATTCATCCCTCTTTTTTCCCCCTGTAATTTCATTAGTACAGGGAACTCCAGTTGAGGATACTCCCCTAATCAAAACAGATTGGTCTCTGCTCCTCAACTTAGAGAATTGTCTAGAGCTCTGAAATGACTTGTCCAGGGTTGTATAACTGGCAAGTATCAGGAGTTGGGCTTAAAACCAGGTCTTTCCAGCTCTCGAT
Source organism: Gracilinanus agilis (assembly GCF_016433145.1). Classification (NCBI taxonomy): domain Eukaryota; kingdom Metazoa; phylum Chordata; class Mammalia; order Didelphimorphia; family Didelphidae; genus Gracilinanus; species Gracilinanus agilis. The sequence continues at coordinate 115,598,827 of NC_058134.1, read as the reverse complement.
TCCAAGACCAACTTTACATATTTCAGAGTTTTATTTAGGGCTACTTCTGCTTTCAGGAATGTTGGACCGGAAGAGATTCTCTGACAGACCACTGTGGTGTTTAGTACTTGGGCTTTCTGATGGTTGAGATATCCCTTTTGCTTTAGCCACTAGGAAACCAGACTTCTTCTATCAAGACTTTTTTACTGTCTTATAAAATTGGTGTTCAGATCTTGACATGGTATTTTGTAGTCAAGAGGCTATAGGCCTGCTCTGCTGAATGCTGATCTCTGCCTTTGGAATCAAAGGTGGCATTATTCTACTCTCCTATTCTATTCTACTCTCCCTAGGGGAGGAGGGGGGCAGCGCAAAAATTCCACAATCTTACTTGTTGAAGTGTTCTAGGAAGATGAGGCTGGTGGACGTGCCAATGATGGTGGTCAGGCCTCCAATGGTGGCAGCATATGATATGCTCAGGGAGAGGCACTTGCAGACCATCTGATCATGTTGGGATCTGTACTTGCTGTTCAGCTTCAGGTTCCTAGGGTCAGGGGGCAGGACTAATAGCTGTTCCTGCCAAAGGAAATGTACTGTACCCCTCCATCCCGGCTCTGGCTACCTGGCACAGAGAGCATCCCAAGTGATAGGCTGTCCTGGGTTACACTCCAGCAAAGATACTTGCCTTTCACCTCCATCCCCATCACTATCACCATGTCCATCACCACCACCTTTACTGTCACCTCCATCACCACCATCAATCACCTCCATCACCACCACCACCTCCATCACCACCACCATTACTGTCACCTCCATAACCGTCACTACCTCCATCACCATCACCACCATTACTGTCACCTCCATCACCACCATCATCACCATCAAACCACAGCTCCTAACTACTACTACTACTACTACTACTACTACTACTACTACTACTACTACTACTACTACTACTACTACAACTACTACTACTACTACTACTACTACTACTACTACTACTACTACTCTACTACTACTACTATTCTACTGCTACTACTATTCTACTGCTACTATTATTACTACTACTACTACTCAATACTATTATTAGTTATTAAACAACTGCTATCTGCAAGGCACTATGATAATGACTGGGGATATAAAGATAGAAGTGAAATAGTCCCTATCCTCAAGGAACTGACATTCTATTCACAGAATCCCAGAATATCACAGCTAGAGGGGTCCTCAGAGGCCATCCAGTACAACCTGTACTTGAGTAGGAATATACTCTATGACTTTCCTAATAAATGATCACCAGCAGAAGCCAGTGTGGTAGAGTAGATAGAGTCAGAAAGACTTGGGTTCCAATCCCACCTTAGACACTTATTTGCTGTGTGATTTTGGGAAAGTTAATTAGTCTCTCTGAGCTTTAATCTCTTACTCTGTAAAATGGGAATAATAATAGTACCTATTTCACAGGGCTGTTAGGAGGGTCATAATGTTTGTCAAATGTGAACTATTATTATGATTCACTCTGTACTGGGAGGCTTCCAATGATAGGAAACTCATTACTTCTAGAGATAACTCATTTGTTTTTTTCAGACTGCTCTAATTATTTAGGAAATCTTTTCTTATTAGATAAGGTAAAATCTGCCTTTCTACAACTTTCACCCATTGCCCCTATTTTTTCCTTTGGAGCCAAGCAGAATAAGTCTGATTACCCTTCCAAAAAGTGGTTGGGAGGTGGTGACTACTGTGAAGATCAAACCTATTCTTCTGATTCAGATCAGAAAGAGTCCTGGTTGGGTAAATACTAGTGGTTCATTCTTGAGGTACAGAAGGAGTCTGACTTCTGATTAAAATGTTTCTTCTTGATCCAGATGGAATGTACACAAGGGAGGGAGGTTCTGGAATTGGTAGACCTGATTTACAGCAGAGTTATCAAACATACCCTGGCAATACTCTCCAGTGTATGGGAACTAGATTAAAATGTAAGTGAGAAAGTAACATTGATATGTGGTCCTCTAAATCAGAACACTCCTCCAGGGATCCTTTCTTCTCTGCAGTTTAGTGGTTTCTTTTTCTACTTGAATTTGGACACCAGTGACTTACAGCCCTTTTGCTACTGGATTTGCTTGGGTTATCTATCTGCTGATGACACACTATTCCTCTCTAGCATATGCATCTTTCTCTATCTTCTTTTTCTTTTTCTCTCTCTTTCTCTTAGTATTTTTTTCCTTCTCCTTTCCCCCCCTCTTCCCTGAGTTGTGTTTTAGACCTACCAGTAGCTTCAATAGGCATTGTTTATCTCTGCTGGTGGCTCTAAGGCTTTAAGAAGCTCCTGAACCTTCATCTAAAGCCTGGAGCAGAGAATAGAGTAGGTCCTTTCCTCTTTTTCAATATTTTCCCTTTCTTTTTATTCCCTTCCCTCCCTGGCCCTGGTCCAATGTTGGGCCAGATTGTAGAGAAATAGGCCACCTTGCTTAGAACCAAGGCCATATCTGTCTCTCCTGGGAGGGACCCAAACTGGACCCTTCAAAGCCTTCATGTGGGGAAGGAAGGGGTCATTCTATTCCTGTGGCACACATGGGTGAGCCATATCCCTCTGGGCAAAAAGTGCTGAGACATAGTGCCACCAGCCAGTATAAGACCTGATCCTCTGAGGTCTGCAGGGGCAGTGGCCTTCATCGAAGATGATGTGGCCTCAAGACATGCTCGTATAGGAAACAGTCTGACTCCCTTACCTGAGGCTCGTGCTGTCTCTTGCTCTGAGGTTTCACAGATTTGATGGGGTTGGCGATCATGTGTACTCCATTCAGATTCTATAGGAACAAGAGCAGTGAGCCTGCCAGGAGAAACATGTCTAGGGTACCCCTGACATTTGGTATGGTTGGGGAAGAGGGTGCTTGACTCCATGGAGTTAATGGGCTAGAAGCCAAGGAATTTGCCTGGGATTGCCCATTTATTCTGCCTCCATTCTAGCTTAGAAAAAGACTTTGTACATTTTAAAGCATTATATAAATTGGTTACTATTAGTACTGCTGTAGGAATGCTGTTAGTTCCAAAACATCTTTCATGCCAAACACCAGGTTAGACTTTTGGTAGATGATAACTCTCTTCCTGATGTTAATGTTTTGGAATTTTGTTTTCTCTAAAGAAATGTTTGGTTCTTTTTTCCCCTTTATTAATAAAGACATCTTTTAAACTCAGATTTCTTTAACATGGGATTTGTGAGCATGTTTTTATAACATATTGATAACTGTATTTCAGTATAATTGGTTTCCTTTGTAAGCATATGTATTTTATTTAAATAAAAATAGGATCCTGAGGAGTCCATAGCCTAGACTTTCAGATGGCTCCCTGATACAAAAATTTTAAAATTCCTTAAACTTTTGGCACTATTTGTATATATATTATATATACATACATACATACATACATTCCCTTTAAATTGCAGATTAAATTCTTAAAAATTGAATCATTTTAAATATAAAGAAGCTTGCTATTTAAAGGGAGTCTTTTAAAATAATTATTAATGCTGTTTAAATAGAGAATCCTTTTTGTTCCTTCCCCATTCTTCAATTTATTTTTCTTATAAATCTGGACTTTCCTATTTCAAGTTTGTGAAAAGTGAGATACATTTGTACTTTCTGAAGTAATGTCCATTATTATGAGTCAAGGATTCAGGATTGACCCTGTAGTAGAAGGTGATGTTAGTTATCATCTTGCCAAGAGTTGGATGCTTTCCCTACCCTTCCATTTTTGAGTGGTTCTTTGCCTTCATTAGACAGAAGAAGGTGATGATCTTGGGGACCAGGGAGGCTGGGCAGCACTACTTCCCTGATTTATCCCACTGTCCTGATGAATGATCCCAGAGTACAGAAAGAAAGAAAAGCAATACCTTGCCCTGCATCAGAGATGGGAAATCTGGGGGAGATGAGCTGTAAGAAAGCAAAAAGAACAAGAAATGAGGGAGGACATTGGATTGGACTTTGTGGGACTTTAAGAGTTCTAAGTTCTATTCATTTTTGACAGTCAATATTTATTTTTTTAATTGAATAAAAGAACATTTATTAAGTGCATAGTATTTTTAAAAATCCTTACCTTCTGTCTTAGAATCAATATTGTGTATTGGTTCCAAGGCAGAAGAGTGGTAAGGGCCCTATGGAGGTTAGATTTGAACCTCGGACCTCCTGTCTTTAGGCCCAGCTCTCAATCCACTGAGTCACCCAGTTGCCCTCAGTACCTACTATTGAAATGCACTGTGCTCAGAAGTAAATACAAATGTGCCCCCTATCAAGGAATTTGCAGCCAGTAGGAGGAATAATAGGGCAACAATTTTTTTTCCCTTTCCCTTTTTCCTTCCACCCTGATCTGTGCTTGAAGTCTACCAGTAGCTCTCAGAGTCATTACTTATCTCTGTTGGTGGCCCTAAGGCTTTCAAGAAGCTCCTTATCCTTGTTCTAAATCCTGGAACAGAGAATAAAGTAGGAATCCTCCCCCATTCTCCTATCTTTTCACTTTCCTTTTATTCCCTTCCCTCCTTGCCCCTGGCCCAATGTTGGGCCAGACTGTAGAGAAATAGGCCACCTTGCTTAGAAGACCATTATCTGTCTCACCTGGGAAGGATCCAAACTGGACTCTTCAAAGCCTTCATGTGGGTAAGGAAGGGGTTACTCTATTCCTGTAGCTCCCAAGGGTATGCTAGGTAGTGCAGGGAATAGAGTGCTAGGCCTGGAGTGAGGAAGACTTTTCTTTCAGCTGTGTGACCCTGGGCCAGTCACTTAACCCTATTTCCCTCAGTTCTTCTGTAAAGTGAGCTGGAGAAGGAAATAATAGACTACTCCAGTATCTTTGCCAAGAAAACCCAAATGGGATCATGAAGAGTGGGATATGATTTGAAATGACTAAACAACAGGAGGGATAATATATCTGTATATATAACTAAGGATAGGAATTGGATCTGTGGTTTCATTGGCACAGGGATCCTTGGTGGGAAAACCTCTGATGTTAAGGCAAGTTGGCACCTTTTTTTCAACTTACAGTTTTAGATAATTAACCAGAACTCTATCAGGTTAAGTGACTTGCCCAAGGTTATAGAGCCAGAATATTCAGAAATGGGTTTTTTAATCTAGGTCTTTCTATCTTCAAGGCAAATACTTTATCCATTATGTGATGCTGCTTCTTGATAACTATAAGTAACACAGAGTATGGTTAACTCTAATGTAAAATAGAATATAAGTGCACAAGAGACATGCAAAGGGTTGCAGAAACTTTGCCCCTCTTCCTATTGGGGAGTGGATGCACTTACTCTTCATTGACGAAAATGAGCTCCAGAGATGGGGGTCCATTTTTTTCACCAAGACCTACAGACAGAGAGGAGGAGAAAGAGAAAAAGAAGAAGAGAAAACATTGGGGCTTTAGGTGTCACATTAGGACAGTATTCAAAGAATCCCTATTCTTTAAGGGTTCTGAGATTGGTGAAAGGTATTTCAAGTCTTCAATAGCATTTATTATTGTTTCTTCCCAACTCCCAGAGTATCTTGATGGATAGCTATTCTTTTCTTTTCTGCCCTGAAGGTCCAGAGGGATAATGTACGTAGATGGGCTTCAGGTTGGGTGTTGGACATTGTCCACAACATTTGAGGGAAGAGGAGGAGGAGTTTGTAATGGTAGTCACTAGTTGGGGAAGGGAGAAGAAACAAGGATTGATGGTGGCCAGTCTTAAAGGAAAATGATCAGGGTTTTAGGGGAAAGACAGGAAAATAGAGCCATATAAGTAAGTATGTAAATAATAGGAGCCAGGAGAAAAGAGTTGTACAAAAATATTTATAGCTGCGCTCTTTGTGGTGGCAAAAAATTGGAAAATGAAGGGACATCCTTCAATTGGGGAATGGCTGAACAAATTGTGGTATCTGATGGTGATGGAATACTATTGTGCTAAAAGGAATGCTGAACTGGAGGAATTCCGTGTGAACTGGAATGACCTCCGGGAATTGATGCAGAGTGAAAAGAGCAGAACCAGGAAAGCACTGTACACAGAGACTGATACACTGTGGTAAAATCAAATGTAATGGATTTATCTACTAGTAGCAATGCAATGATCCAGGACGATTCTGAGGGACTTATGAGAAAGAATGCTATCCACATCCAGAGAAAGAACTGTGGGAGTAGAAACACAGAAGAAAAACAACTGCTTGATCACATGGGTTGATGGGGATATGATTGGGGATGTGGACTCTAAATGATCACCCCAGTGCAAGTATCAATAATATGGAACTAGGTCTTGATCAATGATATATGTAAAACCCAGTGAAATTGTGAGTTGGTTATGGGAAGGGGGTGGGGCAAGGGGAGGGAAAGAACATGAATCATGTAACCATGGAAAAATACCCTAAATTAATTAATTAATTAAATGTTTCAAATCTACTCCCTACCCCCACCCCACCAACTAGGAGCCAGGAGAGACTTGAGAGTCCTATATGGGGAAGAAAAGAGTACTAAAGGATTAGGAAAACTCAAGTAAACTGTACTGATTGGCTGAGTTTCTTCACTGGTGGAGTTGTCAGGGGCCGCCATGACCTGCTCTTCTTCAGCATTGACTAATTCCTGCAGCACAGCCTCCACGATAGGCATCACCATGGCGGTGGTGGAGGTGTTGGAGAGCCACATGGACAGAAGGGTGGTACAACACATGAAGCACAGCAACAGCCTGAAAGGAAGGAAGCCACAGCAAAACTGAGTTTCTGGGCCAAATGGTGCTTGGGAGATGATTGCAATATAATCTAGAACCTTAGGAAAAAACCATCCCAATTCTTCCATCAGTAGCCTTTGCATTGGATGGCCCTAATCTAGTAAATAATAATACATATCTTTTAGGCATAAACTTGCACTTGTATTTCATACTAGAAGTTTCTGTGAGTAAGGTTTCTATATGGCACATATAAAAACAGCCTCATTATTTGACAGACAAGAAACATAATGTGATTTAATGAAGAAGGGTAAGTGGCATATTGAATTTCTGAATTACTACATGGGTCTAAAGGTGTTTTGAGTAGGCTGACATCAAATGGCTTTTAATACACCAAGAGGATCTTAAAAAGTGATGGGGGAAACAATCAGTGGGAATGACCCAGAAATAGGTGGATGATGGATCGGTGAGAATCTAGTCTGGGATGAACATTCCACAAAAAAGGATGCAAAAGAGTTCATAATCCTTTGCTAGAGTAACCCAGGGGATGATATCCACATGTCTAGAAAGCACGTACCTTATTGTCCTCATTCTATAAAAATGAAGTGATTGAGATCAACTCTACAATGGAAGGAGCCATGCTGATAATCTGACAGATCCAACATGGGGCCCTGTTAGTGTCCTTTCAAATATTGATATCATTTGCCAATGAATAACCATCTCTCTGACTTTTTAGAAATGATGGAAGAGAAAGAAATAATGCTTGATATAGTCAGTAATAAATTGCTGACCTTATATATCTGATGCACTCTCCAAGTATGTATGTGTGTGTGTTGTGTGTGTATGTATATATATATATATACACACACACATATTTAAGTATATTTATTTTATCTATTTGTTTATATTATTTATCTATTACATGTATAATATATATATTCATATATATATATGTAAAATCTTAGAACTTGAGCTTAAGAGTGGTAAATACTGATACATTCTATATCTTAGATGATCTCCCAACCCTTTGTCTTTCCTGTTGCCTGAATTCTGATAAATTAAAAAAGGTGTAAAGAAAAACATCACAAGAAGATCAAGTTGTCTATCTGTCCATCTTCTTCTAGTCAATTCCTATGTCCCATAAGGCAGAAGTCCTATCTTATGCATATATTCTACCAAAGGCCTACTTATCTGGTTCATTGAACTATGACACTGACATGGATGATGTCATCAATTCAATCAGTGCTATATTCAAATATTTAACAGTCAGCTGTCTGGAAAAACATTGTATGAATGACACACTTTTAAGTTTAATCTGCATTATTAACAACATTTTCTCTTTTACTTTCTTAAGCCTAGAAATCATGAAAAGGAAAAATCAAGTGTTGATTTGCAGTATTTGCTGATTTCCGAGGGGGTAAATGCTCACTGAAAATTTAACATGACTCTTGATAACTGCTCCAAGCTTTTTTCAGTCCATCCCTGTATTCAGTCCTTATATTTGCTAAGTTTTCTTCATGTAGACAAAAATCTGTTTCATGACCATCCTAATTGCTGATCATCCCTAATGGGACAAGGTAGGAGTGTGGTTGGTTCAGGACAATATTCCCATTCCTGGAGAAATAGAATGTATGCCCTGGTGCATCTCTAGAGAGGAGAGATGTTGCAACAATAATGTGGCCATGGATCTACCAAGAACCCAAGACTTTACTTACATGCCTGGCTTGGCTCCTGCCATCATCACCATGCGCAGGGCAATCCTCTTGTGCAAGTTCCATTTCTCCACTGCCGCTGCCACACAGATGACTCCCATCAGCAGCAGGGTGGTGTTTTTGAAATACTCTGCAGCCACCTATGGGGGGCAAGAACAGGGCCTAGTCATCTAGAAGGGTAGGGGTTTCTAGAGACTTTCTGCTAACTTTTCAGTAAATATTTATGGACTTAATTTGACTGACTGTCATCATTAAGTCAGATGGGAAGGGGTTCCCTTCTGGTTCTAAATCTGTATCCTTCATAGAAAATTTATGAGACAACATGGACAAGAATGACAAGAATCCACTTTTTGGACTTTGTAAATACATTTTATTAATTTCTTTGGGGTTTTAGAGGTCAGGAAATTATATTTTAAATGATCAGATTTTAATATGCTCGAATCCTTTAATATAATATGTGGTGAGTATTTTCTGAAGGTCAAACAAATCAAACAGATAAGATAAGAAGGTGGGGATAAGTTGTGATCAGCACTGGTGAAGGGAATATGCCTATTGATTTATGGAAGGGTTGAATAATAGCTATACGTAAGGTACTGTGCTAGTGCTTAGGAATAAGAATAAGAATAGCTAGCATTTATATAACTCTTTAAGATTTGTAAAGCACCTTACAAATAATTATCTCATTTTATCCTTACAACCCTGGGAGGTAGATACTATTATAATCTCCATTTTATAGGGGAGGAAACTGAGGCAGACAGAAGTTAAGTTCCTTGTCCAGGGCCACACAGCTAGAAAGTGTGGATTAGAGACTGATTGTAGAAAGCTTTCAATGCAAGGATCGTGTTTATAATTTTTTTGCAAGAAATGTGGAATTTCTAGAAGATTTTAAGTAAAGGAATTTCATGACTTCTCAATAACATTCCGGTCTATCATTCCAGAACAATTATACATTATTTCCCATATTACCAACTAAACTGGCCAACTTGCTGTTCCCCACATACGATATTTCCTCTCTCCACTCTCACTTGCACAGTGTGTTCTCCCATGCCTAGAATGCTTTTCCTCCCCCTCCAGAACCTTTAATTCCTTTTAAGGCTCAGCTCAACAGCTACTGTCTTTAGAGGCCTTTCCTGATTTCCCCAGTTGTTAGTGTTCTTCCACAAATCATCATATATTTATTTTGTCCGGATCGTATATTTACTTATCTGTGTTGGGAATATATCCTTCCTAATGGTAGTTACTGAGAATGTGTTTTATATCTTTTTAGTAGAAAGCAAACCCCATTGGGAGCAAAGACTGTATAACTTTTATATTTATTTATATTTATATCACTAGCATCCAGCACAGTTCCTGGTACATAATGGGTGCTTAATTCCAAGCATGCTGATTGATATTGATTGATCAGTAAGGCAGATTAGGAAGATTAGGACAGTCTTGTGAAGGATATACAGGAGATAGTGTACACTGGAGGTAAGGAGAATAATGAAGAAACCAAGTGAGAAAAGGTAAGGTGTGTGGAAGTGGTGCCTTTGTAATGGAAAGGAGAGATACAATGGTCATAGAATTGACAGGAATTGGAAACTCTTTGGATGTGTGTAATGAGGGAGAAGGAAGAGTCATAGATGACTTGTAATATGTGGTGTCTTGTGACATGGCTTATATTTTAAGCTTATTTAATTTTTATTTAATTTTCATTTTTTCAAATTTTAATTTTCATTATTTAATTTTCACTTGTATGTATGTCATTTATCCACCAGACCAGTGATTCCCAAAGTGGGCGCTACCGCCCCCTGGTGGGTGCTGCAGCGATCTAGGGAGGCAGCGATGGCCACAGGTGCATTTATCTTTCCCATTAATTGCTACTAAAATTAAAAAAAAATTAATTTCCAGGGGGCTAAGTAATATTTTTTCAGGAAAGGGAGTGGTAGGCCAAAAAAGTTTGGGAGCCACTGCACTAGACTGTCAGTGGGGTGTATGACTGTTAAAGGAGGACTAGCACCTCTAGTGTGAGGGCTTGCTGAGCCCTTTTCAGGACTGCTCATCCACCTTCTGTGACCAGCTCTCACCATGGCTTCAACAAGTTATAGCACGCATAGCTGCTTTACCCAATAAACCATTGTGGCCGATGGTCTAAAGCAGGTTAAAGTTAACTGATGAGCATAAACCCATGGATGAATTGGGGGATTTCTATCCCAATCATGTGAAGTCTTCCTGGGGTGGAATGGGTGAAAGAGAAAAATTTGTTTCAATAACCACAACGGTGGCTGAAGTAGGTGCTGTGGAGCACTTGGTCAGACACCAAAGATGCCAAGGTCATCCATTGCATCCCAGGCCATTGCCAATTGTCTTGACTTTTGTCTTGTCACTGGACTTGGATGACTCTGGAAGAAAGAATGGGCTGACAACTTTGTGCAACTCTATCTCACTTAAAAATCCAATTCCTAGACCAGCCAAGATATCACTCATTGATCTCATCGATCCTCTTCAAAGAGAAAAGATAGGCAACAAGACTGTAGGCAGGCATATATTTTTTGGCATTCCCAGAACAAAGTAGATATATAATAAATACTCATGGAATGGATGAATGAAAATTATTGAAATTGGAAAGAGATGATATAGACCACTTGACAAAATAGTAAAAGCAAAAACCGACCTGTCTTATATGTTCAATTAATTTTCTTCCATGTTGTAAAAGTCTCACAGAATCTAGGTCATTCCCCAATTCCAAGCTGGAATGCCTCCCTACTGATTCCTGAAAGATGGAAAGATTATCTCTGTAAAGATGTTTGGAGGAAGACAGAGATGTCTCACTTTTGGCTTCCGCATCACCTACCATATACTTGGTACACAGTAATCCCTTTCCAAATGCCTATTGATGGTTGATTGACCCATCTTGATGACTCAATCCTCATAGGCAAATCCATTCCCCACCCCTTAGTATCCAAAGGAAATAATGATCACTAATCCTACTGAGGATATGATATCCCCACTCTGCAGGAGCTCATTATAGTTTTGGGGAAATCCATTCTCCCCCTCTTCTGGTGACATGAATGATTTGATTTGATGTCTGGCCCAAGCATAAAAGTGCTGTTTTCCTGACAGGAGATGAAAATGTCATTGAAATGGCTTTAGAAAGAACCCAAGCAACCATCTGGAGTCATCTCACATCGTAGAGTGGAACAAGCGCCCGACGAGAAGTCAGAAAGACTGAGATTCTGTTCAGACTTCGTAGGATTCCTTTCTAATGACTGGTTTTATTTGCATGGTGCTTTCCCATAGTCCTGGCAGGTACCTTAGTACTATTATCTCCAGCTTCTGAAAGATCGAAGCACAGACAACTCACTTTAGACACCCAGGCACTTGGTACTCTGAAGTGCTTTTTCAAAGAGTCGCTTCAGTAGTTACTACTTCCAAGAGTTTGTGCAGGAACTCTGTATTTTTAGGGTAATTGTTATTTCAGTCTCCTGGCACTTCCCATCCCCAAATACTGGCTGTCTCTGACAGCCCTTTAGGAAGTCCAGTGCAGGTATTAAAGAGAATGTGTGGGGTGATGGCTTCTGGAAACTAGAAACACCCAGCGGTTCCAATGGCAGTTGAATTGACTTGGGCATCACAGACGAGGCAGAAGGCCAATGGGTATTGCACAAGTATCCTTTGTAGCATCTCTACAGTTGGTCCCTTCTCAGTCATTTGCACAGTCATAATCTTGACCTCTAGGTCCCAGCCTTCTCATACTTAGAATTTTTTTGCCTTTACAGAATTGCACCATTATTTTAAAATCATCTGTCTTACTAGTTACAGCATAGAACCCTACCACTACCTGGCGGCAACGTAAAGAAGAAGAATCCCTAAGGAGCACAGTGTCGAGTCCTGAATGATGGATTGATGCAGGACTTAGACTCGGGATGACCTGGGTTCAAATCTCATCTCTGATGCTTACAAGCTATATGTCTATGGATAAACCACTTCACCTCTGTCAGCCTCAGTTTTCCTTTCTGTAAAATGGGGATAATGATAGCTGGAGTACCTATTAGGAGGTTGTTGTGAGGTCCAAATTAATGTTATATAAAGCACTTTGCAAACTTTAAAGTGATAAATAAATATCACTTATTACCACTAATGTTGTAGATATAGGACACATACCCAAACTAGTATACCTCATTGATCTCAGTCTCTTTTACACATATCTTCAAGAGTTAATTAATAAATATTCATTAAGCAGATGCTATGTGCAAGATTGTGGGGATACAAAGCCAAAAATGAAAGTCTCTGTTCTCAAGGGAAAAAATATGCTTGGCTATAAGTAAATATAAGATCTCTAGTAATGCATGCCACAAGGCACTGCCCTTATTTGTTCAATATTATTGTGAATACCCTAGAAGACAAAGAAAGTGTGTGTATCACAGCTGAGGTTGGGAAGGGTAGCAAATAGAACAGGTGACAATTAAGATTCAAAATGGTCTCATCAGTATTTCTGTGTCGTAGGGAATTGAGGAGGCCTGAGGAGAGGGAGAGAGACTGGAACAGTCAGTCCATTTATTGATTTTTTATTTTTATATTTATTTTGCTATTTTTAAAAATATATATATTTATAAATTTGCTATCTTATATAGGCAAGGTTCATGGAACCTCAAACCAATGACAATAGTAGCATCAAAGATCACTGATCACAGATCGCCATAACAGATATAATAATAATGAGAAAGTTTGAAATGCTGCGAAAAAACTACTGAAATGTGACACAGACGTGACATGGGCACATGCTGTTTGTTGGGAAAATGGTGCTGACATACTTGCTTCACACAGGGTTGCCTTCAATTTGTCATATTTACAATATCTTCAAAGTGCAATAAAATGAGGCATGCTTATAATATTCTATGAGGAATCAATGAAAAAAAAACCTGGGACTGTGTAGCCTAAGAATCAGAAGATTTGGGGACCTTAGACCTGGAATCGCAGCATTGTAGGATCATTGATTAGAGGCTAGAGGCGATATCGGAGGCCGCCAAGATTAAATGACTTGCCCCCGTTCACAGAGTTAGTCAGGATCTGGGCTAGACTTCCAACCCAAGCATCCCTGATTCCAAGGCCACTGCTCTATAAACTATATCACATGATCTTTTTTGAAGGGACTTTAGGGATCATTCCGATAGCACCTAAGTCTGTTGAGGACAAGGACTGTTTAATTTTAATCTCTGCATTTTAGCACATAGTAGGTGCTAATAAATGCTTGTTGACTGATCAAAGTAGTCCAGCTCTGCCATTTTATTCATAAGGAGCTGAGGTCCAGAGAAAGGAAGAGACTTGCCCATGGTCACACATATTGTAAATGACTGTAAAGAACTGGGATTAAAGTTGGGAATCTTTACTAAAACAGAGCTCTTTTCACTCTGTCTTAAAGAACAAATTACAGCATAATGTGCTAACCATTCCCTAATATCCTAATAAGCCAGCACGTAGGAGAGGCAGCAGCCTGTTTTTTGTTTCTCCAGAGAATCAGTAGGTGGAAGTTATCAAAGATTAAATCTGTGCTTAATGTAAAGAAGAACTTTCTAAAGTAAAGGCTATTCTTCTATGGAATAATAAACAGGCTGACCAGTTTCACAGGAAGTATTTAAGCAGAAGGTGGATAGACCAACCATCTATCTGTGAAGACACATCAGATAGGATTTCTCAGAGACTAAATGATAACCAAGGTCCACTCGACTCTAAGATTTTATTATTCTTTATTCATTCTAAAGTGTTTTTTGATTCCAACATTCTCCTTCCTACACAGCAATTGATAGAGGAGCCCAGTAACATTTTCTCTAAAATCTGGATGCCTTGACATGGTCTTTTTAACAATTGTAACAAAACCTTCATTTATCCCAATCTCAGACAGTCTGTTTCTTCCAAAGAATTCTGCTTACCAGCGTCTCTTCCAACTTTCTTTCTGCCTATTATTTTTCTCCCTTATTTCAGATCTTAGCTATAAACCCTCCTCCAAGAAACCCTACCAGACTACCCTACCCAACTCCATTCATACCAACAACCACGAAACATTCATGCACAGTAGGTACTTCCAAGCAGCTGTTGCTGGTTATATACAGAAATGATTTCCCTCACTTAACATAATATACATTCTAAGAGAATTCATTCTAAAATGAATTTAAATGTAATTAATTCTTTTCCATTGATTTCAATTACAAAAATGGAGCAGCATTTTGTCAGAAAAAAATTGGTGCAATAAAATCACATTTAAGATCATTATGACCCATTAAAATCATATACAAAGAAAAGCTTCTGGTAAAATGTTAAGCATATTTAGTAATATTGTAGGATGGCACTGTGGATGGAACAGTGTAGTGGGAGCCAGGAGATGTGGCTTTTATGCTTCCTGGTTTTTCAACTAACCAGCTATGTGATCTTGGGCAAATCACAATCTCTGCAGACCTCAATTTCCTCATTTGAATAATGAAAGAGTTGGATTAGATGGTTCTTAAGATCCATCTCAGCATTAAAATACTATGATTATGTAATTTATATTATAACATGATTGTGGGATTAGCAAAGTGTCGTGCTTCAAGTGGTGGGCATTCTCCAAGTGTCAGGTAGGAAATTGCTGCTGGGGACTGGTCTTGGGGGGATAGGTCTCCCCCACTCCACCAAACTGATCTATTTCAGAGCCACAAAGGATTGGTTTCAGGGCTGGGATCCCAGTCCCACTCTTTGCTTTTCCATTGTGGCCATTGGCACTGGGGTAGGAAGACAAGATGGCAGGAAGTTGCCACAGCCCTCTCCCTGGGGCATGGCCTTCTTTATTAATAAAAGCACCTCCTTTTCCCATTCCCAAATATGTCCAAGAATAAGGAGGAGTCCAGAGAAGAAGGTCTGGCACATACTTCAAAACTGGGCAGATTGTCAATGCCAGGGTTTCTGTTCCTAGAGAGGAGATGGAAAGGCAGCTAGATGAAGTAATAGAGAGAGGAAACAAGACAGGCAGGATAAGAATTGAATTTGGGTCATCCTAAGTCCTGAGTTCAGCTCTTTGTCCACCACACTGGAGGTATTTATTAATTTTTTAAAATTTAATTTATTAAATATTTACAACAACGTACATAAATGCATGCTAAAAGGAGCCAGAAAGGACCAACTCTTAGAAAATGCTTGTTGACTAACTCTCTGACCCTGAGCAAATGATATAACCACTTTGAACCTCAGTTTCCCCATTTATAAAATGAGAATAGGTATGATGCTAACACCTTTGTCACAGCTTTGTTGTGAAGGTCAAATGAAAATATATGTGAAGCACTTTGTAAACCCTAAAGCACTATGCAAATAATTTATCTTAGTAAATAATAGTAACAATGTTGATATTATCAATATTATTGAGAGGTGGATGAGATCACTAAATGTTTTCAATGAGAATCTCTAAACTGACTCTTTGCTGTAAGTCTATAGGGCAGTTTGGGGAGTGGTGGTAGGGAATATCTCAATTTGATTTTTCTCAAATATATCCTTGTAGTCTACAGAATTTTTAGGCAGTTTGAGTTGTTTTTCTGGGAGGGCTGAAATAATTCCGATCACTGATCACAGGGAGCATAGAACTCATCGAATTCATCGACTCAGTGGTATAGAGATGATGAAGCTGAGATTTAACGAGGCTGACATTCATGATCGCACTGCTCGTTATGGGCAGAGTGTAGATTCTTGCTAGGGAGTAAATCTTAGGCCAGGTTTTTTTCCCCTTTTCATCCAAGTTTTTTGACTGTTCTAGATGGGGCCTCCATTGGTTGGAGGTCTTTGGTGGTGATGTTGCTACAGCAACAGGAACCTTGATGCATAAGCTGACAAAAGCTTGGGGTGGTCTGACGGTGAGGACATGGGCAGGGTTACAAGAGAGGATCACTGGATTTTGCCATGGTCTGGTTATTTTGGATTGGGGTTAGTTATATGGCTGGTTGGCATGAGGCTGACCAGGGGAATGGTTTCCTGGAGTTACTTACTGGCGATGGCAGATCTCTCTGGGGACCATCTTTGACTCTTCCCTCCCATCTACTGTACATATCCAGTAAGTTGCCAAATTCTTCTAATTCTGTCTCCACAATATTTTTGCATTTAGTCTGTCTTTTCACTATCTCAGTACTTTTCTTAGATCTGACCCTTATTTCTTTTAGCTTTTTCGCTATTTAATCTCTCTGAGTAATCCTGGCCTGACATACTATCCACTGAGTAACCCGGCTGTCCATGGGCTTAGATTATTTTTGTTGAGTCAATGAGATCCTTGAGACTCTTGGGGGTGAAAGGGTTGGTGCCTGTTTGAACAAACTCATCCTTCAGGTTTGGAATTAAGTCCTTGTAAGAATGGGAAGCACTGCACTGTTAGACTCAACAGATTGTGCGCTTCTGAATGTTCCTCCTGGCGTAGGCGCTAGAGGACCATTTCTGTTTCTCAGTTTGAGCCCCCTGTCATCAGGATTTGGAGCATCTGGTCTGCCTTTTCTAGGCTCTACGTTCTCTGGCCTTGGATCTTCTCTATCCAGGAAAGACAATGTGGGGATTGGTATGAAAAGAGTCTTAAAAAGGATACAGTGATGGCTCCTTTCTGAAGGACACAGTTAATGGTAGGTTTAGAATATCAGGAGGCACTAATTAATAAATTCCTATAATTTCTTTGAGTCTCCATTGATGTGTTGTAGTAATGGAAAAGCCAAAGCAATGGGGGTGGTGGGATGGGGTTAGGTACTGAATATGAGATAGGAACTACAGATGGATTGTGAGTCCAATAGCAATTATATTTCTTTTTCCCTCAGAGACTCTAGCTCACATTGAAAACCATAAGAGGCATGGTGGTCCAAATGGTGTCTTTCAGAACCATTTTCACTTGGCTTCTTGTTCTAGTCAATCTGAGAAGTTTTCTGATTTCTTAGGATCATAAAACCATAAGCTTTAGAATTTGGAGGCCACTGAGTCTATTCCCCTCATTTTATAGATAAGGAAACTGAGGCACATAAAGATTATGCTAGTTGCATCCAGGTTTTGACATATGGCATCCAGGTTTTGAATTGGGTCAAGTTTGCAGGGACTGTGATGCTTCTTAAATTCTCCCTCCTTGTCCTGTTTCTCAAGTCAGCAGTCTTGAGAGTAGAACATAGGTTCACAGCAGCAGAGATTTGGAGCTGGAAGAAACCACTGAGTCCAATTTCTTCCATTCACAGAGGTGGAAACTGAGGATCAGAGATGTTAAATGACTTGCCCAGGGTCAAACAACTAGTGAGTTCATATGATAGGATTTGAACTCAAGTCTTCCTGACTTTAAGTTTTGATACCTCCCATATTCGCATATTTGCCAGAGACCATGCTGGCTTTAGGTCACCCTCCCCCCCCCCCCCTTTATTTTGTATAGTTCTGGAATTGATGGAGGGATTTACTGGTGTTTTTGTTTTTGTTTTTTTAGTTTTATTGATGATTGAGAAGAAGCATAACATACAGGATAGAGATCCAACCTAAAAGCCAGGGAGATGTGAGTTCAAGTCTCACTATTGACTTTGGGCAAAACACGAAGCCTCTCATTGCTCTTGGCAGCTCTTTAAAGAAGCATGATACAAGCCTTCATGAATGGAGGGAGTTTCTTTGCTCAAGAGTTCCCTATATTAGTGAAGTCCTAGATCAAATCTCTGTCCCTTAGTGATCACTGCTTCATCCAGCACCCTTTAAACTCTTTGCTGGGGAGTCTCTGAGGGGAGTCACCATCAGTCATTAGCAACTTGCCCTTTTATTCCTAGAGAACATATTTCTTCCTGGATTTTGCCCAAAGCTTGGGTCAAAGCGATGCTGCCCCACCTGGGCCAAAGACTGTGGACTGTCTCTAAGGACGGTGGTGTTTAGTCAGTTGAGCAGAGAGGAGGTTGTGACCCCAAGGCTGTGGCGTACAGAAAGCTGACGTCAGGATGGAAACTGGCTCCCCAAATAGCTCAGGGTTAGAAGAGGACAACAATTCCAAGTTATGACATGTGGTCAGAAAAGGAAGATGCTCGTCCTCAGAACCAACAAGACCTTGAAGTCGGGCAGTTCTGCCATCTCAGATCCAGCTTTCGATATTCCCCTCGTGCCTTAACAAGAGTGCTCATCCCCCCTTGACGGCTGCCTTTGGGACGGCAGGAAAAGTTCTCTGGGAATGGTGCAGGAGTCGAGGAGTCCCAGGCAGGGAGCTCTGGGATGCTTAGAAGAGGTCATTCCTGAGACTTCTCAGGACCAAAAATAGCTGTCAAAGCTTGAGCATTAAAGCCTGCACTTTAACTCCCTAGCAGAGGCCATTAGGTTATCATTCATGGACAGCTTTCTTCTAATTAAATCACAGTTTGCAATAGGCTCCATTATCTAGTTTCCTACCCCATAACAGATTAAAAAGCAATAAACCAGAAAGAGATCTTTTACTTGGTTGCCACAGTGAGAATTTATAGCTGATAGATTAATAGTGAAGGATAAAATAAATGAGAAAGCAGACTAGCTATGTATGATAACAATATAATAATGAATAATATTATCCTCCCTTCAGATATTTATTAGTGGTGTGACCCTGGGCAAGTCATTCAACCTCTATTTGCCTCAGTTTCTTCACCTGTAAAGTGAGGATAATAATAGCTTCTATCTCCCTGGGTTGTTGTGAGGATAAAATGAAATAAAAACTGTAATGCATTTAGCACAGTGGCCTAGCATATAGTAAATTCTATATAAATGCTGTTATTGTTGTTTTAATTATTTGGGCTCACAGTTAAATAGGAGAGCAGGCTGGATTGTCTTTGGAGAGTAAAAAATTCCTTTAATGACCTAGAGCTTTATTATTTAAAAAAAAAACAACCCTTCCCTTCTGTCTTAGAATCAATACAGTATATTGGTTCCAAGGCAGAAGAGTGGTAATGTCTAGGCAACGGGGGTTAAGTGACTTGCCCAGGGTCACACAGCTAGGAAGTGTCTGAGGCCAAATTTAAACCCAGAACCTGACTCTCAATCCACTGAACCACCTAGCTGTCCCCTGACCTAGAGCTTTTCTATGAAACAAAGGCCCATCTTTTTAATACTGATACTCTTCTGGTGGTGTTGTATGACTAGGTACACATAGAGAAATATGTTCTCTACCCACAATAGGCTCTAATGAATTAAAAATGAGAAGACAATGGAGAACATGTTTTGGGTGTGAGCAGACAACAGCAAAGAAAGAATTATGAAGGAGACTACAGAAAATTATGGTTGAAGGAAATGTATGGGCAGAGAAGAAGCTGGGCTAGTTACATGGCAAGAGCAAAATATAACTGGTAGATCCTGGCCCCCATTGATATCTTTGTGATATTAAAAGAAAATGATGAAGGCTACTACTACCCACTTATGGGAGGACATTTCCTGTTCCTTTAGGCAATCCTCATATAATATCATTTTGGGCCTCCTTGACCATTCTCATGGCCTTCCTTTGGTCATACTTCAGTTAATAAGTGCATCTTTACAAAAACATGGCACCTGAAAAAGAACACAGTACTTTAGAAGTGGTCTAATCCACATTGAATCCAATGGGACCATGCCTCTCTTGTTCTGGATGCTTTTATTATCCAGATTTGTTTCTTCACTTGTAAAAGAAGAGCCAAAAGGCATCTGTCTTGCAAATGAGTATTGTCTGGGGCATAGAAAAGTTAAGTCATTTGCCAATAAGTTATATTACCATAACCAGTTTGTGTTAGAGATAAGATTGGAAAACAGGCCTTTTTTTTTTTCCAACTGACTTTGGCAGTCTGGTGAAGCATGTGGACTCCTTGACAAAATAAAGTTGGAAAAAAATGGAAGGAAATGTTAAATTTCAGTTAGAAGTTAGTGAACATAAAAAAGTATTTTCCCCCCAATCCAAACTGAGTGATGCCCTGAAATTAATACATAGTCTCCTTAGGAGTCTGTGAACCCTGAAGAAGCTCTTCTCTAAGGCTAACCTTTGATCTACTACTCTAAGATGTTTCTCTCTTTGCTCTTAAGGATACTAAACTTCTTGTAATGTGTTCTAAGAATTAGTTAGCTTTTTTGGTTGATAAGGCAGAGGGTTGGCCCATATTAAGCTTTTCATCAACAGCCAAAATCTTTGGGTATTTTTTATACAAATTGGTGACATTTGTTGTAATGACAATTCTTATAATTCTATTTTATGTATATGTTCCATCCATCCATCTATCTATCTGTCTGACTCTATCTATCTATCTATCTATCTATCTATCTATCTATCTATCTATCTATCTATCTATCTATCTTGTCATTCTATCTGTCTGCCTGCCTGTATATCTATTTATCTATCTAACCTGTCATTCTCTCTATCTGTCTCTCTGTCTGTCTATCTGTCTGTCATTCTGTCATTCTGTCTGTCTATCTATCTATCTATCATCTATCTATCTATCTATCTATCTATCTATCTATCTATCTATCTATCTTCCTGTCTGTCTCTCTTTTTATCTACCTATCTATCTACTTTGTGTTATTTTCTCCAGAGAATGGAATGGAGCAATACATGGAGAAATACATAATGAATTCCTATTATAGGTAAAAGTCTTGAGTTGGTCCCAAATGGGATACAACAAAGTTGTTTAAGGTAAGGTTCTTGTCTTCCATGTGCTTATGGAGATGAAGACATATAAATAAATATTTATAATACATGGCACATTATAGTGGTCATCTTAGAAGAGGGAGAGATCAGTTCTGGTTGGGGTGAACAGAGGAGTGTTTGCCAAGGTGGTGGGATTGGAATCAGGTCTGGAAGAATGTGGATTTTGATAGGCTTGGGCATTTTGAATGCAGGGAGGGATGGGAACGGCATATATAAAGGTATATAGGGTACAGCTAAGTAGATTGAGAGCCAGGACCAGAGAGGGAGGTCCTGGATTCAAATATGTACACTTCCCAGCTGTGTGACCCTGGGCTAATTACTTGACCTCCATCTCCTAATCCTTACTACTCTTCTGACTTGGGACCAATACACAGTATTGAGTCCAAGATGGGAGTCAAGGGTTTAAAAAGATAAATAAAGGTACAAAAGTGGGAATGTAGATACAAGTAGAATGTAAGCCTTTTGAGGGCAAGGACCGTTTTCTTCTTTTGTTTTTGTATTCCTAGTATCTACCATACTGCTTTGCATGTATTAAATGTTTGTTGAGTTGAAGTGTTAGTAAAATACAAATACTTCAGAGATAGCAAGTAGGCTAGTTTGATAGGAGTAAAGGCTTCATGTAGGAGGATAGCGCAGTTCTTTCTATGACTAAAATCATACATTTTTGCACAACTATCCAGTCAATATTAGGAGGATTGAGTTCCTGGTTGTGGGACTGTTTTTGCCACGTGAAAAGTTAACAGGCTTATTTGTAACTACTGTAAGTCTATGACCTTGATCTCCTTGGCATTGTGCATTAATCAGTAAAGTTAAAGCCAAGTTAAACTAGGCTACTGGTTACTGGAAAATTGGTGCTTGTTATTTCATAATTCCTGTCTTCTTCCCACTTCCATCCTTGCCAGTGAGATTAGGATTTTGGCATTTCTAAGGAAGAAGAAGCTTTTACATTTCATCAAAATATCTTTTGTTTTCTACCCTTGGATAAAAACATCTCCAACACTCCACCTTGCCTTACAAGGATGGTACCAGAGGCTCTGCCTGCAGTTCTTACTGGCTTGACCTTCCTGACTGTTCACAATCATAGGTCCTTTGTTGGACTGTTGCTTAGCAACTTCTTCACACTGTTCAGAACCTGACCTGGCTGCTTTTTCCAGGAAGATTCCATTTCCTCAGAACCCTAGTGCTTCATCATCTCCTATAAGCCTCGGACATGTATCTGGCCTCTGTTCTGCTTACAGTGAGATAGAATAATTTATCTTATTTAATTAAATGTTGGCTTATTTGAAAAAATCCTACCTCTAAGTTAGCAGTTTTTAATAAAAAGAACAGAATGGAAGAATGAACTCTAGTAACAATTTTTTCTTAGATCTTTTAGAATAGAACTCTCAAACACAGCCCAAATATTCCCAAGTGTAGCCTGAACCAGATTAAAATATAATTGCTCAATATTTAACCAAATAAACAAAAATTCAGCAAAACATTTAAAACATAAAATTTTTATGTTTTTTCTAAGTCACTCTATGGCCCACAGGGATTCTTGTGTTTTGGTTAGTGGCCCCATTTCTATATGCATTTGACACTTCTGCTTTAAAAGACACTCATTCCTTTTCTTACACAGTTTTCAATCTAGAAGGGGTAAAAGGTGCCAGGATATCTGTGAATTCAAATGATGAAAGGCCTGGAGATTATACCTTATAAAAATAGATTGAAGCAACTGGGAGTATTTGCCCTGGAAAAGTTTGGCAGGGAGAATGATAATTATCTTCAAGTATTTTAAGGACCAACAAGTGAAATAGTGAGAATTGGCTTGTTTTGCTTTGCCCCAAAGGACAGAATTAGAAAGAAAGAGTAGAAACTGCAAAAAAGCAAAGACTTCTTGACAATTAGAAGCTATAAAAAGTGAAATGGGAGATAGTGGGTTGAGTCTCATTAGGGGTCTTTAGACAAAAGCCAAATGTCACTTTATAGAGTAGAATGTTGGTTGGTGACTTTTTTTTAATTTAAAATTTTTTATTTTATTTTGAATATTTTTGCATAGTTACATATTTCATGTTCTTTCCCTCTCCCCCAAGGCCCCCCACCCCCCTGTAGCTGACTCACAATTCCACTGGGTTTTACATGTATCATTGATTAAGACCTAATTCCATATTATTGATAGTTGGACTAGAGTTATCATTTAGCTGTACCTCCCCAGTAATATCCCCATGGTTGGTGACTTTTGAGTCCAGTTCCAGCTCTAGAGATTCTGTGTGATTCCAAGATTCTATGAATAAAAACTGTCATTTCCTTTACTCTTTGGTTCTTTTCCCCCCAACTTCATTTTTCTTTCTATAGGCTTAGGCGGACATTTAAACATGGATATCTAGGCTTCAACTTGGACTATTTTTGCTGAAGAAGTTGGAAAATGCCTCAAAAAGAGAAAAAGGCCTACAGTTTAAGGATAGTGACTGAGGGGAAACCAATGATTTTAAACTGACTGATTCTAAGAAAGAGTGATCTGAGATGGAGGAGGAATATATAGTAGGACCATTTACAAGGTTACTGGGAGCATTCTGGGAAACTTCATTAAGACAGGAGCTCAATGAACATTTACCATTCTCGGGTTCTTAGTGCTTTAGGAAAACACGAAGGAAAGAGGACATTTTTGAGAGTTACAATATAATGAGATTAGAAAGGACACATGAAAAAAGGCTTTTAAAAATCACTAGCAACCTATTATTAAGCATAAAACCAGATAGCACAAATAGAGTATACTCATGCTGAGGGGATTCAGAATAAAGCGTAACTGGATTTGGATATGGTCATTCAGGGAAGGCAGCTCTTTTGAACATGTTGGGACTTATGGATCATTAAAGAGGAGGATGACTTGTGCAAAAGATTACTAGATTATAAGGTTGATGAAGGCAGTTCTATTCACTTATACTTTGCACTTATTAAGTTTGAATAAAGCTGTGGGTTCTTTTCCCCAGAGGACAAAGAGAAGCCCTATTCAAGTGACAATTGGGTTTGTTTTACTTGTGAAATATTCTGGAGCTCTTCCTCCATCTGGGATATTTAAGCAGGGTACAATGGGACCAGTGGCACATTGGGATCTAACCTCACTGGATCGGAGCACTCCGAAGAGAGGATAGAGGAAAGCAGGCACGAGGGCGGCAGCTCCGAGCGGGACTGCTTCTGATACCCAGTATATGGCTGTAACGATCAGGACATAGGCACATGCAGCCTCCTGCAGGAGAGGAAAGAGGAAATTAGTCATGGCAGACATCGCTGCTTGCTCTCCTCTCATCCCACCCTTGGGAACCAAGGTCCACAGAGAGAGCAGGCTGAGGCAGTGGGTGGGCACATGGGCTTACCAGGTTTAAAAATTAGTTTGGGGATCTTCCATAGAAAGTTGTCAAAAAGGCAGATGAAGTCGGCAACAGACTGGGACCTGGCAGTGGATGGAGTGGGTCTTTTTGTAAGGGGCACAGTCCAAGAGTTGAACAGCTTGAATTTTTTTTTAAACTCTTACCTTCTGTCTTAGTAACTTCCTCCTTTTTCCCTTTCATTATTGGAGAAGGCATCATTTGACCAAAAAAGATATGTGTACATATAAAACTATGTCTTACTTATTTCTGTTTATCAGTTATTTCTCTGTAGGCATAAATACACAAATAATTCTTCAAACAATATTTGTTGTATATAATGTTCTTTTGGTTCTGTTTGTTTCATTCTTATTAATTTCATGTAGGTCTTTCTATATTTTTCCAAAATTAATCTGTCAATTCCTACAGTGCAATACTATTTCATCACAATCATCTGCCATAGCTTGTTTAGCCATTCCCCATTTTTTGGGCATCCCTTCAATGTTCTGTTCTTTGCCCTCATAAAGAGAGCTGCTATTAATATTTTAGAACAGTTCTTAGAAAAAGTTCTTTTCCTTTCCCCCTCATCTTTAGAAAATAAATCCAATAGTAATATTGCTGGGTCAAGAGATAAACACAGCTTTATAACTCTTTGAACATAATTCTAAATTGTTCTCCAAAGTGGTTGGTTTATTTCACAGTTCCACCAACAGTGTATTAGTGTCCCTGACACTTGTCATTTTGCTCTTCTATCACTTTGACCAATCTGATAGGTAAGAGATGACACCTCAGAATAGTTTTGATTTGCATTTCTCTAATAAATAATGACTTAGAACATTTTTCATATTGTTGTATCTAGCTTTCGATTTCTTCATTCAAAAATTGCCTGTTCATATCTTTTGACCGTTTATCAATTGGAGAATGGCTCATATTCTTATATATTTGACAAAGTTCTCTACATATTTTAGATATGAGATCTCCATCCAAAAAACTGTTGATAAATTTTTCCCTAACTTACTCCTTTCTTTCTAATCTTGGCTACATTAGTTTTATTTATACAAACCTTTTCAATTTAATATATTAAAAATTATCCAGTTTACATCTCACAAACAACATTCTCCTGGCTCTACTCACTTAACTTTAAGTCACTTCATATGTCTTTCCAGATTTTTTTGTGACCATCTTGTTTGTCATTTCTTACGATACAATAATATTCTTTTACAACCATGCACACAACTTGTTCGTCCATTTCCCAAGGGACTGACATTCCTTCAGTTTCCAGTTCTTTGCTACCACAAAAAGAGCTTCTATAAATATTTTTGTACAAGTAGGTTCTTTTCTCCTATCTTTAATCTCTTTGGAATACAGACCTAGTAGTGGTATGGCTGGGTGAAAGGGTATGCATAGTTTGATGGCCCCTTGGACATGGTTCCAGATTGCTCTCCAGAAAGGTTATATCAGTTCACAGCTTCACCAATAGTGTATTAGTGTCCTAATTTTTCCACACCCCCTCCAACATTTATTGTTTTCCTTTTCTGCCATATTAGCCAATCTAGGGGGTGTGAGATAGTACCTCGGAGCTATTTTAATTTATATTTCTGTAATTAATAGCGATTTGGATTTATCAAACACTAAATTACTATGGTTATTTATTATACAACTCTATTTATTAGTACATACTAAATTGTTTTAATGATTCTTGCTTGGTAATGCAGTTTGAGATCTGCTATTTCTAGGACATATTCCTTCACATTTTTTTCATTTTGATTCCCTTGATATTCTTTACCTTTTGTTCTCCCAGATAAATGTTGTTGTTATTTTTTCTAGCTCTATACAATAATTTTTGGGCAGTTTGGGTGATACGGCACTGAGTAAGTAGATTAGTTTAGGTAAAACCATCATTTTATTATATTTATTTGGTTTACTAATGAGCCATCAATTTTTTCCCCAAAATGTTGAGATCTGACTTTATTTGTGTGAAAAGTGTTTTGTAGTTAAGTTTATACAGTTCTTGGTTTTGTTTTGGCAGGTTGACCTCCAAGAATTCTATATTATCTACTGTTAAGTTAAATGGAATTTCTTTTTCTGTGTCGTGCTGCTGGACTTTGTTGTAATGTATAGAAATGCTGATGACTCATGTGGGTTTATTTTATATCCTGCAATTTTACTAAAGTTATTAATTATTTCACCCAATTTTTAGTTGATTCTTTAGGATTCTCTAAATATGCTGTTATGCCATCTGCAGAGAGTAATAATTTTGTTTCTTTATTGTCTATTCTAATTCCCACAATTTCTTTTTCTTTTCTTATTGGTATAGCCAGCATTTCTAGTACAATATTGAAAAATAGTGGTGATAATGGGTGTCCTTGCTTCACTCCAGCTCTTATTGGGAAGGCTTTTAGCTTGAACTCATTACAAGTAATGTTTGCTAATTTTTTTTTTAAGGTAGATATTATTATTGTTTTCAGGAAAGCTCTACTTATTTCTTTTATCTCTAGTATTTTTTTTAAATTTTTTTTTAAACCCTTGTACTTCGGTGTATTGTCTTATAGATGGAAGATTGGTAAGGGTGGGCAATGGGGGTCAAGTGACTTGCCCAGGGTCACACAGCTGGGAAGTGGCTGAGGCCGGGTTTTGAACCTAGGACCTCCTGTCTCTAGGCCTGACTCTCACTCCACTGAGCTACCCAGCTGCTCCTCTAGTGTTTTTTAATAGGAATGGGTGCTGTGTTTTGTCAAAAAAAATTTTTTTCTGTATCTATTGAGATAATCATATGACTGCTGTTGGTTTTGTTATTGAGATGGTCAGTTATACTGATGTTTTCCCATTATGGAACAAGCTCTGTAATCCTGGTATAAAACCTACCTGGTCATAGTGAATGATCTTTGTGATATATTGCTATCATCTCCTTGATAGTATTTTATTTAAAGATTTTGCATCAATATTCATTAGGTAGATTGGTCTATAGTTTTCTTTCTCTGTTTTTTTGTTCTTTCTGGATTAGGTTTCACCACCATATTTGTGTCATGAAAGGAATTTTGTAGGATTCATTCCTTGCCTATTTTTCCAAATAATTTATATAATATTGGGATTAATTGTTCTTTAAATGTTTGGTAGAATTTACTTGTGAATCCATTTGGCTCTGGGGCTTTTTTCTTAGGGAATTTCATAATGGCTTGTTCAATTTCTTTTTCTGAGATGGGGCTAAGTAGTCTATTTCCTCATCTGTTAATCTAGACAATTTATATTTTCTTAAATAATCATCTATTTTGCTTAGACTATCAGATTTATTGGCATATAATTGGCAAAATAACTCTTAATAATTGCTTTAATTTCCTCTTCACTGGCTGTAATTTTACTTTTTTCATTTTTGATATTGGGAATTTGGTTTTCTTCTATCTTTTTTTTATCAAGCTAACCAATCATTTATCTATTTTACTGTTTCCCCTGCCCCCACCTAAAATCAGCTCATTGTTTTATTTATTACTTGTTTTATTTATTACTTCAATGGTTCTTTTACTTACAATTTTATTAATCTCTCCTTTGATTTTCAGGATTTATAATTTGGTGTTTAATTGTAGGTTTTTAATTTGTTCTTTTTCTAATTTTTAAAAATTGCAATACTCAATTCATTGATCTGCTCTTTCTCTGTTTTATTGATGTAAGCATTTAGAGATATAAATTCTCCCCTAAGTACTGCTTTGGCTGCATCCTCCAAATTTTGCTAAGTTGTTTCCTTGTTATTATTTTCTTTAATGAAATAATTGGTTGTTTCTATGATTTATTCTTTTACCCACTCAATTCTTTTAAGATAAGGTTAAGTTTCCAACAGATTCTAAGGAATTCATATGTTCTTCTGAGTTTAATACATGTATATTGGATATATAAAAGGGTACATAAGCATCAAACAGAAATAATAATAAGACGATATCTGTTCAGCATTTTACAATTTACAAAACTCTTTCACATTCCATTCCTTTATTTGAACTTCATAACAGTTCTTTGGAGAGTCAGGGTGGTATCACAGTGGATAGGCAGCCAGCCTCAGTCAAGAAGTTGTTGTCATTATTGTATATGACATTTAATAAATTATTGATTCACAAGTGTGAGAAGGTCACATAGAAAGTAAGTTGCAGAAATGAGACTCTATCCTGGATCTTTGGGCTCCAACAGGACTCTTTACATTACATCATTGTGAAGAAGTTCTTGGGGGCAGCAAGGTGTTAAGTAGATAGAATGCCGAGCCTGGCATCAGGAAGGCTCTTTTTCCTGAGTTCAAACCTGGCCCTGGGCAAGTTACTTAACTCTGTTTGCCTCAGTTCCTTTATCTGTAAAGTGATAGGGAGAAGGAAATGGCAAACCATTCTAGTATCTTTGCCAAGAAAATCCCAAAATGGGGTCATGAAGAGCTGGACATGACTGAAAAATGACTAAACAACAACAAAAAAAGAAATTCTTAGAGAACTAAAAAGCAAAATTAACAAATAATCTGAAAAGCTTCTTTACATAGTATACTACCCAATTTCAAAACAGATCAGTTTGTTGGCAAAAGAAAGGGGGCTTTTCTGAAATTGTATTTACATAAAGTATAGTTTAGCTTTATAATACTCGGTTAATATATTTATTTTTGGGAAGTGACTTAAGCTGAACACAGTCTGTACCATTTCCTCTCCCCTTTTTTCCACACAAAATTAACTTTGGGTTCCTAGTTCTTAAATACTTGTAAGTCAGAGATAAAGGGAAGGTCTCTGGGAAGAGCCCTAAGTACCACCCTTAAGACCACTGGGACTGGGCTCAGTAGCAGAATCAGTGCCCTGAGGACTTAGGCAGATCAAGCAATCAAATCCAGTTGGGGATTTTAAGGACTAAGCATTAATACTAATGCTATCTTTAATTACCTGAGATGCAGTTCAGGTCGAAGGAAGAATTAAGACTCTAACAGAACAACATCTCTCAGAACTAATTAATGCAGATTTAATGTGAGCATTAAAAAAAGCCAAAGAAGATAAAAAGGAGGACAAGCTAGAGGAGAAGTAGAGGACTAAAAACTTAAACTCACAAATAATCTGAAAACCAAGCAGAACAGAGGTTTCCTGGGAATTTTTTCCTTACCTTGCTTTATCATCCTGTTCTCATTCATTTCTCTTCTGTTTTCCCTCTTCCCCAAGTCTCTTTTCTCCCATCTCTTTACTCTTCATGTTTGATTGTCATAGCAAACATAAATGTCCAATGACAAAACCTTTCTGCTTTCTTTCTTTTAGGGGGTTTATGATCTTCCACTTTTAGAGTCACAATAAGGGCTGAGTAACTGCTGATGTCTTACCTCAGGGAAGTGAAATTTAGAGGATATTACTATTCTCTCTGTCTCTGTCTCTATCACTCTGTCTCTTTCTCTCCCTCCCTCCCTCCCCACTTTCCAGAATAATGAATTGAAATACTAATGACCAGACCTCGAGCATCGTTAACACCCATCCATGAGCCACTATGGTAACTGACTTCCACTCCTATTTGGTGGAATTACCTCTATTATTTTCAAATCATAAATTACAGAGTAAATCTGAGTGTGGTTTTTTGGCAGCATGTTTTGGGTAACCAAAATGATGAGTTAAAGCTCTGCTTACTCCTACCCCTTCTATCACATCTCACATTTTGCTTCTTTCTGCTCACTAGAGGTCACAGAAAAATTAGACATCCCAAGTTGAGGCTAAACAATGAAGAGGGCCAGCTAACATAGCCCCAGAGCACTCTTGACTAATAGTATTACTATTTGACATTTGTTGAGCTCATTACAGTTTTACAGATGAGGAAATTGAAATTTAGAGGAATTAAGTCAGTTGTTTGAGATCTCACGCCCCCAGACCAATGTCCAGTGCTCTTTCAGTTCTACCACACCATCTACCATGATGGCTGCTCCCTTGAACAGAAATTTAAGAAACTATAAGGTTGTATTGGAAGAAGAAGAGGATTTTCTTTTGGAGAGAAGTTTCTAGTGTCCTCCTATACACAAAAGGGAAGAACTGGGGAGACTCTTAATAACCCTCATTTAATTTCATCTTGACAGATTCCTGTACCATTACCTTCCTCTCCTCACTTTTTTCTTTTATTCAAATGCTTTTGGATTAATGAGGGACATCTGGGGACAGAACCCTGGATTGGGAGTCAGAAGCCCTTGAGTTCAAGTCTTGCCCCAGATACTAGGTGTGCAGGTATTTGTGCAAAGTCATCTAATCTCACAATTTTAAAGTCCTTATTGGCAAAAATATGGTTAATAATATTTGCATAATCTACTTCACAGGGTATGGTGGAGCAAGTATTTTTTTAAAACCTTGAAGAGCTAGATAAGAAGGTTGTTGTTCAGTTGTTTTTCAGTTTTTGCCTGACTATGACCTTATTTGGGACTTTCTTGGCAAAGATACTGGAGTGGTTTGCCATTTCCTTCTCCAGCTTATTTTACAGTTGAGGAAACTGAGGCAAATAGGATGAAGTGACTTGCCCAGGATCACATAGCTAATAAGTGTTTGAGGCTAGATTTGAACTCATGAAGATGAGTCTTCCTGATTCCAAGCCCACACTTAGCTGTCCTCTGTAAATGGGAGTTTTTATTAAATATATTATATATAATTAGGAATTATTCTCAAAATAGAAAACCAGGTGGCAGCAAGGGGACATGGATAGGGCAGAGGTATAAAAAGTTCGAGCAGCCAAACCTTAATCAGCTTCTCTCTGCCTCTCCAGGGGTATTCATTGAAAGATTTAAGCCAGCTTGTTTCCAAGAGGAACCATCCTAATCTCCTGTATTAAATTTTTTTTTTCTGCACTTAATCTTGGTGACCAAGTTATTATAGCTAAGGGGAAGGTGATTTTTTTTTCCTTTGGGTTTTTTTCCCCACTCTGCTTTCTTATCCAATATCTCAAATGACTAGACCCAGTTTGATGGAAATTTATCGAGTCCCATTTTATAGAAAACTAGAGAACTAAAGACTGTGTTTGAACAGGGAAAGAGAAAAGGGAGGAGGAGAGGCAAGAAGTAATTCTGAGAAGAATTCAATGTGGGGAGCCAAAACAGTCTGCTCAGAGGACTCCGACTGATCTGTTTCCATGAACCCTGCTGAAAGTCAAGGTCATGCT
This sequence comes from Gracilinanus agilis, assembly GCF_016433145.1. NCBI lineage: Eukaryota > Metazoa > Chordata > Mammalia > Didelphimorphia > Didelphidae > Gracilinanus > Gracilinanus agilis. Next base: position 115,567,381 of record NC_058134.1, on the reverse strand, counting down.
CTGGGGACTTAGAGATCTTTGTTTTTGAATGTGTCATTAGTTAGGCAACGTATTTTGTTTCTTTTCTTCTAAGAGCACAGAAGGGAAAATCCACACAGAACAAAAATAAGCAGATGAATCATGTGCCCAAGATCAGGGCAAAAAGCCACGCTCACTTTTTGCCTTGTAGAGTCCTTGGGAGCAAGAATTCCGATGAAGTTTTGGCTTTTGGGGGTCCACTAGAACTGGAGTGCCATTAGAAGTGGACCCCCAGGGGGCAGCCGGGTAGTTCAGTGGATTGAGAGCCAGGCCTAGAGACTGGAGGTCCTCGGTTCAAATCTGACCTCAGACACTTCCCAGCTGCGTGACCCTGGGCAAGTCACTTGACCCCCATTGCCTACCCTTACCACTCTTCTGCCTTGGAACCAATACACAGTATTGACTCCAAGATGGAAGGTAACGGTTTTAAAAAAAGAAGAAGTGGGCCCCTAAACTCTGGGGGATGTCCAAGAAATTTCACTCCATTTGATCCCATTTGATCCCATAAAGTTAGACCTTGAAATTTACTGTCATAGCAAGATACAGTGCATTGTAAACGTTAGAGCTGGAAGGGATCTTCAAGTTATTTTATAATCAGGAACCTGATAAATAGAGAGATGAAAGGTCTTGTTGAAGGTTGTCTGAGTAATAAGTAGCTGATGTGGATTTGAAACCAGGGCCTCTGGCTTCAAATCTAGTAGGCTTTCCTGGATACCAAGCTGACTATTCCACAGCATTTCACTAGATTGAACACCATTTACTGCAAGACCTAGACCTAGAACACCATTTACTACAAGACCTAGACCTGGGGTCCAAGGAGACATTTCAGGGAGTTCTTAAACTTGGATGGGAAAAAAAACACATCTTTATTTTCTCTAACCTCTGACTTAAATTAATATTTCCTTTAATTATGAATTTTAACAATTCTACTTATTTTGAGAAAGGACCAACAGGCTGCCAAAGGAGTTCCATGACATAGAAAAGGTTATAAACTCCTAATCTAGTCCAAATTTCTAGCACTTCTTAGATCATAGAGCTGGAAGGCACCTCGGAAGAAATCTAGTCCAACCCCTTCATTTTACAGATGAGATAACTGAGTTCCAGGAGTGGGCAAATGATTTGTCCAAGGCCACACAAGTAGTCAAGCTTCAGAGGATTTGAACCCAGGTTCTCTGACTTCAGAGACTCTACTCATTCTTCTATACCACATGGTAGCCACATGGTAATTCCCAACAAATACAAGTTCATCATTAGTTACAGGATTGTGCCGTTTGGCCTTCAAAGTGTACTCAAGGTTCATCTTAGCTCTACTCCCTCATTTTACAGACGAATATTCTTAATCATTTCCACAACTCAGAAAGGGTTCCCGTCCCTAAAGATGCTGTCTCACAGAAGTGAGTGGCTTTTTCTGTGTCTTCATCTTGGACCCTCTTTTTTCTTGGAATACATGACCTGACTGCTGATAGCAGAGATGGACCAGGAAGGCTATGGTGGTGAGAATGGTCCCTTCAAATTGGGGAATTCTTTAACATTCTCCCCTAAATGCAAATCAGTCATTTCTTAAAAGGAATGGTCAAGAGTCCAAGAAAGTTCTGGATTTTATTTACTTGCTACATAAGCATCCAAAGGACTCCCCCCTTCCTTTTTCTGGTATATGGCGCACCCTTCTCCCAGTTGCCATGCAGTTGTTATCTCATTTATACATCAGAAGGAGGAAACAAATGAGATACTTACACTATTGGGGTACAAAATCGGTAGAGGCAGCAGTAGAAGTGGGATAAAGATGACCAGCAGCAGATTCCTTGCTTTAAGCAATTCCTTCAGAAAAGCCATTTTCCACTCTTCTTCCCTGCCTAATTGTTGCCCTGCTTGTTTCCCTCTTTTGGTTGAGCTTTACTTGGCCTTTAACAAGAACTCTGACTTTCTCCTTCCTTCCCAGTTAAAAAACTCCAAACAAACAGCAATCGCACCATCAACAAGCCTTTAATATTTCTTGTGTCTTGTCTAGGTATCACTCCCTTTGAGGCAGCAGAATTTAGAGGTGACGCTGCCTTGACTGGGATTTAAAAAACAGACCAAGAAATGGCACCAAGGCCTCTATGCCCTTGAATGCTTTAGGTGGGATTGATAAGCAGAGTTTTCTGAGCAGGAAAAGGGAATTGGCCAAGGATTACAAACTGGGGCATAGTGATTTCCGTCTTTGTTTTGGCTTGGGTAAATTAGAATGGGCAATCCTATAATTTGGTCCCTGGGTTTTAACAGTTCTCTTCTTCCATCTTTTTTTTTTCTTTTTTTTGGGGGGGGGGTTTGCTGATTCTAAGACTGACTCTAGGAAAATCACAGGAGAGTTTATTATTATTATTAAAGAAAACCTACACGTACTGTGATTTCTTTTGGTTACTTCCTTTAATGGCTAATTCCTGAGAGTACATGCAATCTCCCTTGGCTACCTCTGTTTTCTCTAACACTATGAAATCTATCTATCTTCTTTACTTTAAGCAACCAAACAAAATAGAAAGACCAGATCTGGATGGAGTAAGATGATGACTTCAGATAAGGCTGATTTTCTTTCTTCTTAGGCTTGCCACAATGCTGGGTCCAAATTCTTCTCCTTCAAATTGGTTTCTCACTTTTGATTTACTTTTTCTCCACTTCCTGAGCCAAGTCCTCCTAGAGCAAGAGAAATCCCTGAAGACATTCCTTTCTGGCTCAAGATAAAAAGATGTTGGGGACGCTCCTTTCCCTCCAATCCACCTATGGAAAGCCTGGAATAGGATAGTAGCTCTGCCCCAACTCCTCAAGCCAATTAGGATGTTTCAAAGAATGACCCAACTTTCCCCCACCCCCAAGACTTCCCTTGATTGGTCACAGCAGGACCCTGTGTCTGCTGACTTTGGAAAATAGCAGCAACTGGCAAAGCTTATTTTTAATACCTTTCTGTAACATTCCAAGGGTAGAAATAACAATTGACCTCCTCCTGGACATAACTCCCCTTCCCCAAGAGAACTCTGTTTTATGGTTTGAAAAGTGGGCTGAGAACTTTCCTTAGGAGGCATCCTATGCCCCTCAGCCCAAATATAGGCAACCGAGTTCTTCAAAAGGTGTTCAGAGCCTGGGGTCTGGCACAGTGAAGCACCTGTGTTATTTGGCACCTGGGGAAAAACTAGTGACCTAGACCAGAGTTTGGAAGTGCAGATTTGTGAGTTAAGAAGCAGCCCTATTGCAAATCAGAAAGTCTTCCTCTGGAATTTTGGGAAAATTCCAGTGTTCTTCAAGTCAATGAGAAGTTGTTCTGTAGATGATGTTGGTTGTCTCCTCTATGTCTTTTCCCAGGACACAGCAAAGGAACTGGGCTGCCCTTGCAGTAAAAGCAATTTCTATCAGGCAGAAAGAGACTTTCAGTGAGGCTCTCAGAAACTTCTTGTGAATAATGTTAGACTGTTTAGGTCTTAGCTGGTTAACCTTTGGAGATCTCTTCTAACCCAAGCATACCTTGGAAATTAATGCAGGTTCATTTCCAGATTACCTCAATAAAGTGAAAATGGAAATAAAGTCATGAATTCTTTGGTTCCCAGTGCATGTAAAAATCATATTCTACTGTAGTTATGCTATAGTGCATATAAATAACTATATAGTTACACTATACTATGGCCTATTGAGCATATGATAGTATTATGTAAAAAAAATAATGTACATATCTTAATTAAAAATACTTTTTTGCTAAAAAATGCTAACCATCATTTGAGCCTTCAATGAATCATACTCTTTTTGCTGCTGGAGAGTCTTGCCCCAGTGTTGGTGGCTGCTGATTGTTCAGGGTGGTGGTTGCTGAAAGTTGGGGTGATTGTGGTAATTTCCTAAAATAAGACAACAATGGAATTTGTCTCATCAATTGACTCTTCCTTCACACTTGAACACCTAGAGGCCATTGTAGGGTTATTAACTGGTCTAATTTCAATACTGTTGTGTCTCAAGGAATAGAGAATCCTGAAGAGAGGGAGAGAGACTAGAATAGCTGAGTGGATGGAGCAGTCAGAATACATGCAACATACATACACTCATTTATTTATTTGTTTGTTCGTTCGTTCATTCATTCATTCATTTGTTTATTTATTTATTCATTTATTTAAAACCCTTACCTTCTGTCTTAGAATCAATATCGTGTATTAGTTATAAGGCAGAAGAGTGGTAAGAGCTAGGCAATGGGGGTTAAGTGACTTGCCCAGGGTCACACAGCTAGAAAGTGTCTGAGACCAGATTTGAACCCAGGACCTCCCATCTCAAGGCCTGACTTTCTATCCACTGATCCACCCAACTGCTCCTCATACAACACTTATTGATTAAGTTTGTCATCTTTTATGGGCATGGTTTGTGGAGTCCCAAAATAAGTACAATGATAACATAAAAAAATCACTGATAACAGATCACCATAACAGATAAAGTAATAATGAAAAAAATTGAAATATTTTGAGAATTTTCAAAATGTGACACAGAGACATGATGTGAACACATTATTGGAAAAATGGCACAGATAGACTTGCTTGATGCAGGATTGCCACAAACCTTCAGTTTGTAAGAAATACAATATCCGAGGGGCAGCTAGGTGGTTCAGTGGATAGAGAGCCAGGCCTGTAGATGGGAGGTCCTGGGTTAAAATCTGGCCTTAGATTCCTGACATGTCAGGAGATTGACTCTACTACTTACTACTTGTATGGTCGGGTAAATTACTTTACCCTTTGGGACTCAGTTTTCTTATTTGTAAAATGAGTGAGTTGGACTAAATAAAGTTCTTTCCAATTCTAAATTCTATGATCATTTTCTAGACATTTCTATACCATGCTGACAGCCCTATCTATCATCTTCATCTTGTTCCCACCTAATTCTGGACTCTCCCCCTAGGAGAACAGGCTTCGAGAGGTGCCTGATCTTGCCAATAAACATTCCTCATCATTTTTATATGATGTGCTGCCTGCCCTACATGTGCTCCCCTCCTACTTTCTAGCTTGCCATGAGGTCTTATCTCTCACTTTAGAATGAAAGCTCCTTACTGTCAAGGATGGGCTTGCATGTTTGTATTTATATCCCAGACATTAGCATGGTGCTTGGTACCGAGGGGGCACTTAATAAATAAATGTCTTCTTTCATTTTACGGCTCATTGGCTAGTGAGGGTGGTAAGCTCTTGAGGGGGCCATATGTTGGGAGCCAGAATATTCCTGCTATCTCTTACCTAATCTTGAAGCCAGAGGAATCCAAAGGAGGAAGCTGCCAAAAAAGGGAAAAGAATGGGGTGGAGGGTAGTCTAAATTGGTTGAAGAGGAAGAAAAAAGAATTATTTGAAGAGCTTTGAGATGGGACTCATTCATTACTCCATTCATTACAAAGACTAGCAGATCTGGGATCATGGATAGATTTCAGGAGGTTCTTGAACTTGTATGGGAAAGAAAATATATCTTACTTTTCATTAACTTATCTTCCTTCCCCAAACTGTATTTTAGTCAAGCTTTTCCCTTATGTGACATTGCATTTCCTGACTCTCTGCTTTGAATGCTTTCCCTTCTCTTTGCTTCTTGGAATCTCTGTTTCCCTCCAAGGCTCAGCTCAAGCCAATCTCAAATAAATATTTTCTAGCTGTGTGATCCTAGGCAAGTTACTTACCTGTTGTTTGATTTAGTTTTCTCCTTTGTCAAATTTGGGTTAATGATAGAATCTATCTCCCAGGTTATTGGGAGAATAAAAGAGATAACATTTGTAAGGGACTTTGAAAACCTTCAAGTGTTATAGAAATGCTATTGTTATTGTTATTATTGTAATTATTATTCAGGGTTGATTTTCTCTCTGACTTTGTGTCCATTTTGTATTTACTTAACTATAACATATTGTATCTGGCTTTCTCCTCCCCTCCCTTCTCAGTAGAACATAAACTTCTTGGAGCCAGGGATTATAATTTTTTTTTCTTAGTATTAAAAAACCCTCCATAGTGCCTAGAACATAGTAGGCACTTAACATTAAAAAATAATAACATTGAATTCAGTTTTCTTTTCTATTTACATTTGTATTTCCTAGGAACTAGTCTCCCTTGGGTTCTATTTCTAAACCCTTTGGGGAAAAGGCAGACCCAACTACATATCTTGTCCTGTTGGTTACCATTAAAGAAATCCTTTAAGGCCATTTAAGGAGGAATAAGGAATAACTGTGCAGTTAAATTGAGGTCAGATTGATTGCCACCTATGCCTGACCATGAAGTGGTTAGTAAAAACTTTTTTTGAGATGATGAATGGTATGATATAAATTACTTCTCTTATTTAGAGTTTCCATATTGTTTGTAAGAATAGCAAAATTTGTTGGTTTAAGGGAGACTTAAAATATTTTTGTTTTCCCTGTTGCATGTGAAAAAAATTTTTAAAAATATTCATATTTTTTAAAGTTTTAAACTCCAAATTCTTTCTGTTCTTCTCTTCTTCACTCCTGCCCTGGGATGGGAAGCAATGTAATATAGCTTCTACATGTTTAATCATGTAAGACATTTTTCCATATTAGTCATTTTATGGAAGAATTCTTAAATGGAAAAAAAGAATAAAGAAAATGAAATATAGTATGTTTCAGTCTGCATTCAGACTCCAGTTCTTTATCAGAGAATTTATATTTATAGAATTTATATAGAATTTATATAGAATTTATATAGAATTTATAGCATTTTTCATCGTGTGTCTCTAGGATTGTCTTGGATCACTGTATTGCTGGAAATAACCATGTCCTTCACAGTTATTCATCAACAAATATTGCTGTCGTGTACAATGTTCTTCTGGTTCTGCTTACTTCACTTTGTATCAGTTCATGTAAGTCCTTTACAGATTTTTATGAAATCATCTTCTTTGTCATTTCTTGTCAGCACAGTAGTATTCCATAACTATTATATACCACAATTTGTTCAGCTATTCCCCAATTGATGGAAAGCCCCATAATTTCCAATTCTTTGCTACCACAAAAAATTGCAATAAATATTTTTATACAAATATGTCCTTTTTCCTTTTTTTAAAATCTTTTTTTGGGATACAGACCTATTAATGGTATTGATGGATCAAAGGATATGCACACTTTTTAGATTCCTTTGAACATAGTTCCAAATTGTTCTCCAGAATAGTTGGATCTGATTGCAACTCCACCAACAGTGTATTAGTGTCCCAATTTTCCTGCGTCCCCTTCAACATTTATCATTTTCCTTTTCTGTCATATTTTAAGGGAGATTTAAGAGAGGTATTGAGGGAGGATACAAAGGATCAGAGGAAAATCAGCAGTCCCACAGTCTGTTCTCACTAATCCTGAAGTGACAATCTCATTTAGTGTTAATTGGTCCTCTGTCTCAGCCTCCTGAAATCCAAGGTAATCCCCTGAAAGCAAGTGTGACTAATGGCCTACATACCTGCCATGCACTGATCTGCTCCTTGTACTCCTTACCCTCTTCCTTTAGAGTCTCATTGGAGGGGAAGAAGGGCCCATGAGAGCACAAATAGATTGTTTGTTGTATTGAGAATTCCATGGTGATTCAGCTTCTTGGGGTAGGACATATTCTTCATTTGAGACCAAAAGCCTCAGGAAGGAGGCTGGAGCTCCTTGTGGCCTTCTCTACTCAGGTGACCAGGAACTCTTGTTATCAACCTGAGATAATCCCTGTAGTCAATCAAGGAGAGTTTTGACTCTTAAGGAGAATTTTAAGATCTTTTAGTGAAAAGAACTAGCTAAATCTGCATGGAATAGGGCTTCAGGAAAACTAGCCCAGTCTACATGACAGGGACCTGGCAGCACTTTTTAAAAATGTACTGAAAAAGTGTATATTTAAGGACTGAATAATGCATTTATGTTCACTGAACAAAGCTGGAAAAAATCACGAGACTTTCCTGACTGAATCTACTATTTTGTTATATAATCTCAACTGGACTCTCTGGGTAGCAATGCAAGCCTTTTATATCTCTTTAATTAACTTACTATTCCACTCAACACAATGGTTCTTCCAACTTTTTTCATCCCTCCTCAAACCTTTTATGGTTCTCCCTAACTTCCCCCCTTTCAGCTAAGAAACTTACCTCTTATTTTACTGAAAAAATTGATGTCATTTGCCAGGAATGCCTGCTCCCCTTCTTATGCTTCCTTTACCTCTATTTACAAAATGCAATTACCCTTTTTGCCAAGGCAAACTCTTTGGTGATTCCATTCCACGATGTCTTCTACAGCAGATCATTACCTCTATTATCCTCATTCTGTTATTTATCTTCAGTGCCTCCCTTTCTTTTGGCTTTTTCCCTTCTGCCTACAAGCATACCTATGTCTTTACCATTCTCAAATAGCTTTAACTTGATCCATTCATTCCCATCAGTTATCATCCCTTATCTCCCTTCCCTTTTGTAGCTAAACTCCTTGAGAAGGCTGTCTACAATAGGTGCTTCCACTTCCTTTCTTCTCAGACTCTTCTTCACTCCATAGTCTGATTTTTGAACTCGTTGTTTAACCAGAAATACTCTATCTAAAGTTACTAATGATCTAATAGTCTTTTCTCAATCATCTTTCTTGACCTCTCTGAAATCTTTAACTTTGTCAATGACTCTCTTATGGACAATCTCTTCTTTCTAGGTTTTTGGGACACCACTCTCTCCTAGTTTTCCTTCTATCTTTTCAAGCCATGCCAGCTAACCATAGATATTCCACAGAGTGGTCTTGGGTCCTCTGCCTTATTCTTTTCTCTATTATTTAATTTGGTGATCTCATCAGATCCCCTGAATTCAATTATCATCCCTTATGTCGATGATTCTTGAATCTATTTATCCAGCTTTATCATCTCTTCATCTCAAACTGGATGTCTCAGAGACATCTTAAACTTAGCATGCCCCAAATTGAACTCATTAGATTTCTCCCCAGTCCTCCTCTTTTTATAATTTTTTTAAATTACTGTTAAGGGCACCACCATCTTCCATTTTAACTTGCTTGCTACTTTGGTTTTATCCTTGATTCCTTATTCCCTTTCAACCTCCATATCCAATCTGTTGCCAAGACCTGTTGATTCTATCTTCATTACATCTCTAGCACATACCCCTTTCTCTGCTCTGTCACTGACATCACCCTGATACAGATCTTTATCACCTCAAGCCTGGACTGTTGCAATAGCTCCCTAGTTGATCTTCCTGCTTCAAATCTCTCCCCAGTCCAGTCCATCTTTTACCCAGCTGTCAACTTGATCTTCCTAAAGCACCGCTCTAACTAGGTCAGTCCCCTGCTCAATAGATTCTAGTGGCTCCTTATAAGGAGCAAATAGAAAGTCCTCTGTTTGGATTTTTAGATTCATTTATAACCTGGTCATTTTCTACCTTTCTGACTTTCTTAGAGATTTTTCTGCTCCATGATTTGTACTCTATGATCCAGTGATATTGGTCTTACTGTTCCTTAAACAAAACATTCCATCCCAACACTCAAGGAATTTTCACTGGCTGTCCTCCATGCCTACAATTTTCTCCCTCTTTGTCTCTACCTCCTGATCTCCTTCAAATTCCAGCTAAAATGCTGCCTTCTACAGGAGGCTTTTCTGATCCTCCTCAATTCTTGTGCCTTCTCTGTTGACCATTTCCAGTTCATCCTGAATATAGCTTATTCTCTCGTAACTACATATTATATTTTCTATATGACGACGAGCTTCTTAAGAATAGGGTCTCTCTGTTACCTCATTTTGAACCCCCAGAGCTAAGCACAGTGCCTGGTACCTACTAGACATTTAATAAATGTTTATTGATTGGCTGACTAATATGTTGGCCTCACTTCTATGCTGGCTTTAAAAACTCAACTTGGGCCATGAATTATGTGACATATTTTGGTTGTAAATATTGAGAAGAATGGGTAATGACATATCTGGGGATATAGTTGCCATATGTCAAGATCCCAAAGCAGCTGCTGGAGTCAGCATGTGTTATTTAGCTTCTGAAGCACTCTAAATTCCTTAGTAATATAATGATAAAATAAAGACAGCACAGAGATGAGGCAATCTGGAGTACATGGAACAGCATCTTTATTACATCAGATATGATAATCTGTTAAATAAAAATGGGGAGGTGAGTGACACAGAAAGTTCCCTTTTGGGGCTTTATCTACTTTCTGAAGAAGCAAGTCATTTCCAGAGTATGATTTTATGACATATAGAAAATCCAAATAGATGGGGAAGTTAGAGATTCTTTCAGAGTTCTGTAATCTTTGTTTTTTAAAAGGAAGCTAAGCTTAGGCTAGCTCATTCATGGAGATCAATCCCAACAGTGAACCCCCAATTTCGCATTCTCTTTCCCTCTATCCAGGGTACAAGCACATGGCAGTGAAAGTTAATGAACATATTATGTGGTTCCTCAGGACTCATTCTGTCCACATAGGTTTTTCAAAACCAATATATTGACCAAATGTTTTGGAGTCTCTAGAGAATGGGATAAGGATGATTTCTAGAATATCTTAGCTCTCAGAATTTCCTAGTAGAAGTTATCTAGAAGAACTTTGTAGAAGTGTGGCAAAAATATTGCTATAGAATTCATTTACAAATTTCACAAACCAACAACCATTTCATTGTGACCATAAGGCAGTCTTACTTGAAGCCAACCTTTTAGGTTATGGCTAGTTAATGTAATTGTTCAGAACAAGGACCTAATAAGATTAAGGCTATCTTATTTTAATTAAGGCTATCTGGACTATCTAGCTTTGCTATATTCATTAGATTCTGGTTTTTAGTATGGGAAAAGTGTCTGAATTGTTTTTGTATGTAGAAGAAAGGAAGGTATTCAGAATTTTTCTAAGTTAAAAAAAGAAGGCTTGACATATCCAAGCAAATAATGTTTAAAGATTGATTACCTAAAATTTATTTGTTTTCAAGGAGAGCTCCCTTTCCCCCTTTTCCTTTATATTTCTTCAATCATTGACTGACATAGAATTAAGAGTGTCTGTCATTTTCTGTTGGTGAATAGATTGTGCCAGTATTCTGGGGTCCAAAATAATCAATCAGATTCCTTTATATAGTGTCTCATTCTATAGCTATTTAGAAATCTTTGTCCTCAGAATCTAGCATGCACTGTGTCTGGCACTTTGGTGATTAATAAGTGCTTTTTGAATAGGATGGAATGGAATTGCTATATCTACCTCTACTATGGGTTGGTTTGACCATGAGTTATAGTCAGAATAGATCTTGGAAATATTCTGCTAATTTGTGGGCAAATGCAGTCCCAGAGAAGGATATCCTAGAGAGCAGATATCTGGTCATTCTTTGCATTAGAGCTCTTCAGGATTCAGGCCACTTCTGCTTAGGAAGGGAGCAGACATTGCAGGTTATGGGGCAGATACCCAATTATTTGCCCGGGGAGTCCAAAGCAAAAGAAACATGAGCATCTTGGTATTCTGACGCAATTAACTCTCCCCATTCCCCCAAGAACTCACTGAAAGAAGAGTATCATATTAATTAGGAAAGAGATTCAGAGAATAGGCCCAGGGAGACAAAGATAGATAAACAGAACTAAGAGATAAACAGAGCCAGGCATAGAGATAGAAAGGTATGAACACAAACATCTCCCTCTTCCCACCAAAAAATAAAAAATAAAAAGGAAAAAGATTGAGGGAAAAAAAAAACTGGAAGAACACATGTCAGCTTCTGAGATGTTCCATTTTCTCTAGGAAGAAACAGAAAGAACCATAACACATGATGAGGGACAGAGAGAGATAGACAGACAGAAAGGTAGTGGCACTGGTTTTTTGAACCAGAACAAAATAGAGCTGTGGAGGTTGGAGGAAGATAAATAACATTTTTCGATGGTGAACATATTTTTCCTGCCAGCCTACTATTATTTCTCTGAAAAAGCTATTTGGGTTCGGTATATAAAGCTTCATTTATCCTGAGATTTATAGAAATCCAGATCAGACTTTATCATGATCAAATCATGGTCCTTAAAGTTGCCCTTGAGATAACCAAATTCAAGGCCTCCAAGTCCTGCTTATCTTGAGGTCAGCCTTGATGGAACTTCATCCCTCTAGAACAAAGCAATGAACTTGGAGGTCAGCCAAAAGGATCTCTTTGCTGCTGAAACAGCTATTTGCAGAGGCTTGTGAAGGAGATCCTTACTCAGAAAATTGACTGACTTATTCAGCACACAATTCTGGCTGATTTTTATGATTTTCTAGCCTGTAGTAAGTGAGAAATAACAGTTAGGGAGGGTAGGATATAATAGGAAAAAAGTGAAAACTGAGAGCCTGCCAGTGAGGGAAGAGAAGACAATTTAAAAGCCAGACACAAAATTAGCAAAGCATAGCAACTTGGGAACACTTAGTGTAGGGGCAAATATCCCTGCACTCCTCATAGCCCCAGAAGGGATTATCACATTATAGAATACAGTACGATAATTGATAATCATAATGAGCTATCATGAACCATAGAGAAAAAAAATTAAGTTATTTTCAATATACTCTGTTTAAGAAGACAGGTAAATATTTAATAGATTTTAGAAAAATTTCTGCATAAAAGGGCTAAATATAAAAGACTTGACATGTGAAGGGGGATCTTTTAGTTATCTGGAAAATTCACCCGTATCTAGTTCCCTCCTTTCCAATGCTAGAAATGAGGGCATTACTGTATTTTGCTCTAGTTCACACTCAAATAGGCTCAGATCTCAGAATTTGTGGCATTTGATCTGGTGTACATTTGGTGGCTTTTTCAGAAGAAAGTGAGAAACACATCAATGTGTTCATAAAATGTTGTTTATAGTTCCAGCGTATGTTTCCTCCCAATGCAAATTTGGAAAAAGAGATCTTTTAAATCTTGTTTCTCAGTTATTTAGCACCAAACAAGAGGGACAGATCCTTCTTCCCAACACTTGTTGAGTCTCCTCCTCCAGCTCTAGGCTGATTTCTTGGTTAGGACACTTGCCTGTGTCTTCCAAATGCCACTGGTGTGAACCATTTTATCTGTGGAGGTATCTTAAAAACACTGGCTCCGAAAATCTTGACTTGAAGCCAGTGTTTGTTGGAAATAGTCTGGGAGTAAAGGAAGACAGAGTTTTGTGGGGTTTTTTTCCCCCTCTGATTGCTACCTCTCTTTCCAAGTAGAATGTGCTTCAATTGCCTGTTTCCACAAGGAAGTTAAAGGATAAGAGAATAAAGACCTTTTGGGTTATAGTGTGACAAACTAGGAAAAGCCCTGGGTTGCTGATTTCCCCCCTTCTCCGTGTTCTTGGTATCTCTCATTGGGAATGCCTGGGTCTGGAGGACCTCATCAAGTCATGTCTCAGAGCTTGGAAGAGGCTAAGGAGAGACTGGGCCCATACATCTTTCTGGAACCCTTGGGCCAAGGCTGTTCGATAAGCGGTATAGGCCAGGGTCAGTGCTGTCCGTTCAAAGTCTTCTCTCTTGAGGACACCGACCCGCTCAGAGAGATGGGCACTCAGCCGACGGATGTCCGTGATGCTCTTGGGGATGACTTCGTTGCAGATGGTGTTGAAGTCAGAGGCCTTGCGCAAAGAGGAGAGTTCTTCGTCTTTGATGGAGATCCTTAAGTCTTGGTTGATCTCAAGTTCAGCTAGAAGAAACTGGTACGAGAAACAAAAAAATACGGGAAATTGTCTTAGTTTGCTATTAATAAAAATATATTTGAACTCATTCTTCAGAGTTCATTTTTCTTATCACCATGCTTCTCTTTCTCTTTTTTTATAAAATTCAATTTTTTGAGCTGGAAAAGGGGACTTTGGACTCTAATCCAATCCCAGTATTTTATAGATGAGGAATCTGGGGGCAGAATGATGGGAAATGATTGGCTCCCGTTTCAGGGTTCTTTGCTCTATTGCTGATGGGTATACAGAACCCCTACCTAATAACTGTTGAACAGTAGTAGTAGCTGGCATTTATATATTAATAGTACCTTAAGGTTTGCAAAATTCTTTACATACATTACATTATCTCATTTGGTTCTATAAACAAATCACTGACAGCCTTAGCTGATTAATAAGCAAACATCTACTGAGCACCTACTGCAGAGCTCCATGCCAGGCTCTGGGGAGGAGGGGGAAAGGTTACCCTGAAAACTTATTTTCTTCACACATTTGCTATAGTTTTCCTGGTGCTTTTCAGTTCTGATAGAAATTTTGGAGATAGGAAGTGACTTGTCCCAGGTCACTTACAACTGAAAGTCAGGATGAGAACCCTTGTTTTCTGGTTCTAAATTCAATGAATAGCCAAGGGTAGAATTTCTTTATTAATAGAGTTTTGTTGAGGCTTTTCCTTACCTTTTTAAAAAAACCCTTACCTTCCATCTTAGAATCAATACTAAATATTGGTTCCAAGGCATAAGAATAGCAAGGGCTGGGCAATGGGAGTTAAGTGACTTGCCCAAGGTCACACAGCTAGGAAATGTTAATGCATTATTTCTTTTTAACCCTTACCTTCCATCTCAGAGTCAAAACTAAGTATTACTTTCAAGGCAGGAAAGTGGTAAGGGCTAGGCGACTGGGGTTAAGTGACTTGACCAGGGTCATATAATGAAGAAGTGTCTGAGGTCATATTTGAACCCAGAACCTCCAGTTTCCATGTTTGGCCCCCTATACACTAAGCTACCTAGCTGCCCCTTTCTTATCTTTTTAAAAAGTATCATTTCCCAATAAGTGTTCTTCCTGATAAAGGACTTTCCCTTATGACAAAGAAATACAGTTAAAATAAAAATACACATTGTCTATGTTTGACAGTGTCTACCTCATGTACCAGTTAACTGAGAGGAAGTCTCGCTATTCTTCTGAGAGGAAGACTTGTTTGTCTCTTCTTTGAGCATTAAGACTGATCATTTCATCCATCTGAATTTTAATATGTTTTTTTTTTTAAAACCCTTACCTTCCGTCTTGGAGTCAATACTGTGTATTGGCTCCAAGGCAGAAGAGTGGTAAGAATGGGCAATGGGGGTCAAGTGACTTGCCCAGGGTCACACAGCTGGGAAGTATCTGAGGCCAGATTTGAACCTAGGACCTCCCGTCTCTAGGTCTGGCTCTCAATCCACTGAGCTACCCAGCTGCCCCCTTAATATGTTTTAATATTGTTTTTCCTTTACATTTTTGTGGTCATTGTTTAAATTCATCTCCTGCTTCTCTTTCATTTTATGCATGAAGGAGAGTTTTCAGGGCTCAGATCATTGTTGTTGCCTCCCAAACCCCTCTTCTTGAAAGTGGGCAGTGCCCTCTGATGGACTGGGTCCAGAGCTTACCTCATAGAGCAGTTCTACCTCCTCTAGAGAGTTCTGAAGCACTGGATTTACTGGGCCTGAAGACGATCTCTTTGACCGATGAGCTGAAGGGAAGAGCTTAGCTGAAATGCAAATAAATACAAAAGGTTACAGAGACAGGGAGAGGGATGTGATGGATGGGAACTAGGGAATTTTGTCATTAGTCAATATTGAT
>NC_058134.1:115535944-115547395 GCF_016433145.1 Gracilinanus agilis | reverse complement strand
TTTCTTTCTTTCTTTCTTTCTTTCTTTCTTTCTTTCTTTCTTTCTTTCCTTCTTTCTTTCTTTCTTTCTTTCCTGCCTTTCTTTTTCTTCTTTCTTTGTTTCTTTGTTCATTCCTTCCTTCCTAAAACCTTTACCACATCTTAGAATCAATACTGTGTATTAGTTCCAAGTCAGAAGAGCAATAAGGGCTGAGCAAAGGGAGTTAAGTGACTTGCCTAGTACCACATAGCTAAGAAGTATCTGAACCTAGGATCTCTCATCTCCAGGCCTGGCTCTCTATCCACTGAGCCTCCTAATGACCCCCTATGCCATCTTTTTCACAAAAAAAAGTTCGGTGGATTGAGTATTAGACCAGGAATCAGGAGGACTAGAGTTCAGATCTGACCACAGTTACTTCCTAGCTGTGGGATGCTGAGCAAATCATTTAATCTTTGCCTATCTCAGATGCCTCATCTATAAAATGAGGATTTTAACTGCAGCTAGTTTGAAGGGCTGTTGGGAAGATTAAAGGAGATATATTTGTAAAGTGCTTTGCAAACTTTAAAGAGTTACATAAATACTGAATATTATCTGTAAGTTAAGTTTTGCACATTAACTATGAACTTTGGTTCCAAAAATATCTTTGGAAAACAGTGTCCTTTTTGCAGGGGAATTACAGCATCACAGAGAGTGGAAGACCCTGTTTTCTGGGTAGAAGTGGAAGCTTTTGAAAAATACATTTTTATTGATATTTTCTGTTTTTACATCATTTGTATTCCCCATTGCTTTTTCCTCCTATCCCTCCCACTTAGCCATCCCTTATAATAAAATATGTAGGAAGAAAAAAAGGTCTGTAAAACTAAGTAATAACATCAGTAATTTGATGTCAGCTGCTGTATTGGGGTCACAGAAAACCCAGGCTCTTTTTCTGAATGACCCAGAATCCCAGAATTCTAGAGCTGGGAAGGATTTGGGAGATCAGACTCTGATGCTCTAATTATAGTTGATAAAGAAACTAAAAATGATCATATTGTGTTTTTGGAACTCGTTACAAAGCAAATCGGGATGTGCTGGCACCAGTTCCAGAGACAGCCAATGGTTAAATATTCAGTGTGAGCATTTACATCTCAGAAATCCGCAAGGGCTACAAAACAGGACTTTATTTATTATTGTATTAATTTTCCAGACTAAGTGATGGGAAGGTAGCTAGTTGGCTCAGTGGATGGAGAGCCAGGCCTAGAGACAGGAGGTCCTAGGTTCAAATCTGGCCTCAGACACTTCCTAGCTGTGACCCCTGATAAGTCACTTCACCCCCATTGCTTAGCTCTTCCTGCTCTTCTGCCTTGGAACCAATACACAGTATTGATTCCAACATGGAAGGTGAGGGTTTAAAAAAAGAAAGTAGATGAGACAAAGTGCAGAGGGTTTTGAGATGAAAATGATAGGAGATTTAACTCAAGTGACATTAAGAGAATATAAACAAGGCTCAGTGGA
Source organism: Gracilinanus agilis (assembly GCF_016433145.1). Lineage (NCBI taxonomy): Eukaryota > Metazoa > Chordata > Mammalia > Didelphimorphia > Didelphidae > Gracilinanus > Gracilinanus agilis. The sequence goes on along the minus strand of NC_058134.1, from coordinate 115,545,922 downwards.
TAGAGAGCCAGGCTTAGAGATGGGAGGTCCTGAGTTCAAATCTGGCCTCAGATACTTCCTAGCTGAGTAACCCGTGACAAGGCACTTTACCCCCATGGCCCAGCCCTTACTGCTCTTCTGCCTTGGAACCAGTATATAGTATTGATTCTAAGATGGAAGGTAAGGGGTTAAAAAAAAACCAGGACCCATTCTATTGCGAGGGAGACCCTTCTCTGTATCCTCATCCTTAGCATGCACCTGGGACATACTTGTGGATGGATGGACGCCTTTAAATCTGCCAACCTTTGGCTTCTTTGCCATCATCTTGGCTTGAAAGCTTTGGGGGGCAGACCCCAGGGGCTCACTCATAGAACAACTTAAAGCTGTTTACACTGGGTCTCTCTCTCAAGGCATTAAGTCTAGCAGGTCCTACTGTGCCTAGGAGCGTGTTCTCTCCTCTGTACTCCTTGGCTTCCTGTAGCCTTTGCCCAGAGTGCTCACTCAGCCCAGGGTGGTGACGAATTGGCTAGTAATTCACTGCTCTGTCATTTTCTTTGGCTGCTCTGGCCTTTTTGCTCTTGTGTTTCAGAATAAGAAACAGCCCAGTTGCCTTTCCGGTGTTTAGCTTTGCTCCAAATGTCTGTACACTTGCTGCTTTCTGTGACTTTTATTGTGAGGCAAACGTCCCAAGAGGAGGGAATGTCTCAGCAAGGCCACTTCCCTGAACAGGGAAGGAAAGGAAGAGGGGCTAGACGGACCGTGCCCCTCTCCTTCCTCTCAAGGGTAAGCGGCTGCACTTGGCAGAGGGCTCCCTAGACTCCTTCTCTGGCCTTGGCACAGGGAAGCGTCCCCCCACCCCGGCACCCTTTCCTCCTTTAATCGTTATTCCTTCTGATGAGACGGAAGACCACTAGGCCTTTCCATATACTCTGCCTCTGCCTCTCCAGACACTTGCCATCCCCTGGATCTGTCATCTCAGCTCCCCATGGTCCCCCAAGGCTCTGGGTGCCTTGTTCTTCACCCACTGCTGAGCCCTCAGGACTTCTGGATCTTTTCATCCTCCCGACAGCTGTATTTTCTATTCTGTGTTGTCTTCCCATAGTCAGAATGTACTCTTCTTGAGAACTGGATCCGCCTGGATTTTTCCATTTTTTATATATAATTATTATATTATACTACATATAATAACCATATTATATTATATATATATATATATATATAAGGGAGAAAATAAAAAAGGCAGGGAGGAAGGAAAGAGAGAAATAAGAAAAGAAAAAGGAAAAAATAGTCATGCAAGACTCAATAGTTTTTTTTTTTATGTTTACAAGGATAATAATAACAGCTAACATTTCTTTCTTTCTTTAAAAAAAAACACCACACTTACCTTTTCTCTTAGAACTAATACTAAGTATCAGTTCCAAGGCAGAAGAAGAGCAATAAAAGCTATGAAATTAAGATGAAATGACTTGCCCAAGGTCACACTGCTAAGGAACTAGCTAGATAAATGAGGCTAGATTTGAACTCCAGACTCCAGGAATGGACAACAAACATTTCTATAGAGATTTCTATGTGCCAGACACTGTATGTGTAATTAAAATCTATTATCCTAAAAACTACAATCCCCAGCAAAACTACAATTCCCAGAACTCCGCTCACTTCCTGTCATTATCTGCTGATGTAGGCAGATATAAATTGGGTGGAGGTCCCTCTCTCTGCCTCTTTTCCTTCTTTTTGGCGGCTTTGGTGGAGCAGGGATTTTTGAGCAGGTAGAAAACTTAGTCATGTGGTTCTATTTTGTCAGATAATAAACTTCATTAAAAATAATACTTAAAGTATTACACATTAATTTTAAATTTACACTTACTAAGCATCATTATCATCATCATCATCATCATTATTATTATTATTTCATTTAATCCTCACAACAACCCTGGGAGGGAGATGCTATAATTATCCCCATTTTATAGATGGGGAAAGTATGTTAGAAAGAGGCTAAATGATCTGCCCAGGATGACACAACTAGTAAACGTCTAAATCTGGATTTGAACTCAGATCTTCCTAACTCCAGGCCTACCTGCTGCTTTATCCACTGCACCACCAAGTTGCCTGAATGATGCTGAGGGAGGAGGATGATCCGGGCCTTAGAGAGCCAAGTTCTACCTATTATTTATGTAGTACTGCATTCTCAAAGGGCTTGTGCTTGAATTATTTGCTTGCCTATCCAGTGTTGTCTGGAACATTAGGATTGTCTCTGAGGTGGGTCCATTCTCCCGTGATTCTAAGTAAGCATTGGACCATTGTGACCAACCCCGCATCCTGCGACGAGTCTTTCTTTGGATTTTGCTAGGTATTTCTCATACCTTTCTTCTCTTCTCTGCCAATTGAAATGCCACCCATTCAAGATCCAGCAAAAATGCCCCCTGCTCTGGGAAGCCTTCCCAGAAGTCCCAAGTCACGGCATCTTTAATCTCTTGGAGTCTTTCTTTGGACAATGATCGTTTTCTGTCTGTTCTGTAGTGTATAATAATAAGGAAGGCAGTGTGATACCATGGAAGGCACTCTGGATCTGGAGTCATGGGAGCTGGATTGGAACCCCATCTCTGGCACCTATTCTCTGTGTGATGTTGGACAAGTCCCTTTGCTTCTCTGCCTCAGTTTCCTTATCTGTAAAATGAAGGACTTAGACTAAGTGGTTCCTCTAATCCATTTGAGCTCTAAAGTTATGATGTGGTGGATCTGAGTTTTCCTATCTCTTCCACCCTGGAATAGAATAGGTGCTCAATAAATGTTGAATTGAATTTTCCCTGGAATGTTATTCTTGTCATCATAACTATAACTAGGTAAGACAGCTGTTTTTTTTTTTTTAGGTGCCCAAATTTAGAGGGCTTTGATAGCATTTGTAGTCCTTCTGCAGAAGAGAAAAAATAGCTTAACCTCTAGTTAGCAAGAAAAATTAGTTAAAATAGGGGGCAGCTGGGTGGCTCAGTGGATTGAGAGCCAGGCTGGAGGCAAGAGGTCCTAGGTTCAAATCTGGCCTCAGACACTTCCTAGCTGTGTGATCCTGGGCAAGTCACTTGACCCCCATTGCCTACCCTTACCACTCTTCTGCCTTGGAGCCAATACATAGTATTAATTCTAAGATGGAAGGGAAGGGTTTAAAAAAATTAGTTAAAATATAAAGTTATCAAATGACCTCCCTGTCAGGTTTCCCCAGAAATGGCCTACAATGACCTCTTCCCATGGGGTGTGGGGGGGGTCTGTCATCAAGCTTCTTGCCTCAAGCATAGTCTGTGTTGTCAAACACAACACTATTGCTGTTCAAAACTGCCTTAAATTAAGGCATTCAGTGCCCGCAGAACACGCAGAAGCCTCACCATCCGCTACTTTCAGGCTTTGCCTTCTTCTTTTTCTCCTTCCTCTTGTCTTTCACGGGAAAAAGAAGGGTAGGGCTGTCTTTTTTTTTTTTTTTTTTTTAGTCCTGAATTTTCTTCTTTTAGTCCCTTTTTTCTAGGTTGGTTTTGAATCCTGTATAAGCCCCTTATAGCCGATGGAGAAGATCCCCATTGGAAAATAGCCCAAGAAACCTTCCATTTGATTTCTTTTGCTGGATGGGGAATGGAGGCCATTCAGTGGGTACCTAAAGTGATGCTAATTCTCTTCGTGGCCATCCCCAAAAGCAAGACAGAGGGCCAGTGTCCAAAGCTGGCCCTGGTTGTGTGTTTGGGATGTCAGGAGAGCTTCCAGGACACGTGCTGCTGCCAGGAAATCTCAACCCATTTGTCTGCTACCTCCCCTAAACCGTGGAACCTAACACTAGGCTGAGAGTCCCATTTCTTCCCTAAAACAGATGGCTTTTCTTTCTTCTGTGGTCTGACGAAGCCACGTGTGGCCTTTCTCAAGTGATTGCTGCTTCTCTGTCTAAATGGTCACCCACTGTGATAGCCGTGGTGGCATTCCAGATCCCTCGTCCCCCAGGCTTGGTTCACACGAGGTCACCGAAGCTCTTCCGCAAGGGAGAATCGTCCCCATCTGTCCCTACTGTCAATGAGCATTTTAGATGTATTACACAACTCTCCTTCTACCTCCTCCTAGATGGAGGCAAAGAAGTTTGGCTCATCTTCCCCAAGAAGATCTTAAGCTCTTGCTGGTCAGTGCCATGTTTAATATTTTTTTAAATAAATAATAATAATTTCAGTTTTTAGCAATTCTTATTAATGACTAAAATTTGGTAGCTTTTACAGGGGAGCTCGATGGTGTCATGGCTTGAGTGTTGGATCTAGAGTCAAGAAGACTCATCTTCCTGAGTTCAGAGATGGCCACAGACCCTAGCTGTGTGACCCAGGGCAAGTCACTTAACCTTGTTTGCCTCAGTTTTCTCATCTGTAAAATGAGCTGGAGAAGGCAATGGCCAACCAGTCCAATGTCTTTGTCAAGAAAACCCCAAATGGAGTCAGGAAGAATTGGATGTGGCTGAACAATAACAATAAAATTTTTAAGTTAATGATATTTCATTTCCGTGTCACAATCCTTCTCAAAATAGAAATCATTCCAATTTTCTCCTAATGCCTTTCTTGGCGGTGCCATCCTGTGCTTGTCCCCCATGCCCTTTGGCACCTATTGTAGAAGAGAGAGTGCAGGTTTCTTGAAGGCAAGGACTGTTGGGCTTTTTGTCTTTTTATCCTCAGTATGTAGCATAGAGGAGGGACTTAATAAATGATCGGTGGTTGATAATATTGTATTTTCTATTTATCTCATGATCCCTGCCCGACAAAATTCTGAGCAAGAGCCAGGCAATGTGGTGGAGCAGAAAGAAAGCTGGTATTGGAGGCTGTTGGATAAGAGGTCCAGCTCTAAAAGGCACCCCAGAGGCCGTTTCGTCCAACTCCCTCATTTTAAAGATGAGGCAACAGAGGCTTAGGAAGGCAAAGCAACTTGTCTACCAGACCAAGCCAACAAGGATTCATTTAGTGCCTCCTGGGTACCCAGCATTGTGCTGAGCACAGAAACAATTCTTGCCTTCAAGGAGTTCCCAGGCTGATGGGGGAGAGGATATGAGAACAGCTTTATCCAAAGAAGAGCTAGTTAGGACAACTTGGAGGAAATCTTAGGGCGAAGGCACTAGCATTAAGGGGGAATGGGAAAGGCTCCTTAGGGAAGATGGGATTAGAGCTGAGACTCCAAAGAAGTGAGGGCACGTAGGATAAGAGCCCCAGTTCTGGAGTAGGGCAGTCCTGACTTCAAATCTGGCCGTAGACCTTTCCTAGTTGTGGGACTTTGGGCAAGTCCCTTCCCCCCCAGATGCCTAGCCCTTTCTGCTCTTAGAACGTCTTAGAATGGATAATAAAATAGTTGAAGATTAAAAAAAAAACACACCAAAACCCAAATATATTAGGGGAAAAGAGTCGATGAAAATGCACAGAAGGGGAAGTAGAGTGTCTATTGTGAGGAGAGGAGAAACATGTAAGGAAACAGGCATTTATGAAGTGCCTACTGTGTGCCAGGCACCAGGTGTCTCCTTTAAATCTTCACAGCCATAAGAGGGAGGTTCTCAAAAGTCTGGGAAGGCAGTCAAGGGTCAGTTTATGAAAGACTTTTGGGATCAAATACAAGTTCTTTTATTCCATCCTGGAGGGGAGAGGGAGCCACTGGGGTTTACAGAGTAGAAGGTGACATGGCCAGCCCTACACTGAACAAGATTACTTTGACAGCCAAGTGGAAGACAGATTGGCATGAGGAGCGATTTGTGGCAGGCAGACCAACCAGCAGGCCACTATAGTAGTCCATGTGGGAGGTGATGAGGACTTGGATTAAGGGAATGACAGTGAGAGAGGAGAGAAGGAGGCATCATGGAGAACCTGAGGTTTTTAAAAAATTTGGTTTAAACCCTTACCTTCTTCTGTCTTACTTTCAATTCTAAGACAGAAGAGCGGTGAGGGCTAGGCAATGGAAGTTAAGTGTCTTGCCTAGGGTCACACAGCTAGGAAGTGTCTAGGGCCATATTTGAACATCCCAACTCCAAGCCTGGTGCTCTATCCACTGAGCCACCTTGCTTGCCTATAGAGAACCTGAGATTTAACTAGATTCTCTGATACCAGCTCTAACAACAGTGTTCTTTCTACCTCTCCTTGTTGGAAGATGTAGGTTGGGGACCTGACTCTGGAGAGGCCACTTGAGATCTCTAAGGATAAGAATATTTTTGCTCCCTTTTATATAGTGTTATTTTAAGACCATGATGATAGAAACCACTCCCTAAGTTTGTCCTACCCTGTACCCCATTTTTGTATGCATATGTTGTGGGACATAGGGGCATGGAGGATAAAAAAAAGTGGGGCAGAGCACTCTCTCTCTCTCTCTCTCTCTCTCTCTCTCTCTCTCTCTCTCTCTCTCTCTCTCTCTCCCTTTCTCTTTCTGGGTTGGGGCTCGAGGGCTTTACAGCTTAAGCTGTTTGGTGGGTTTAAGATTTTGGTATTTTTCTAGATAGGTGAGATTTTCTGTCCCCTTCCTACATTTCCTTTTTTGTATATATTTCCATTTTGATTAAAATTACATTGTTAAAGAGCTACTAACAGACTCCTGGCTTGATAATTAATTTTATAACAGCGACCACAATATTTTTATTAACATTACATTTAACAATTTTATTTTCATTTATTACAAGATAAATGATTTGGAAAGGACTAAAAATTCTAGCTTTCTTCCTCTTCCTTCTCCTATATGTCCTCAATATCTAGTACAGAGATATAACTAGGACAAGTCAACCAAGGCTTTGCCTGCAGGGCAGCTAGGTAGTACAGTGCCAGCTCTGCAGTCAGGAAGACTCATTTTCCTGACCTAAACCCTCACTAACTGGGTGACCCTGGGCAAGTCATTTTACCCTGCTTGCCTCAGTTTCCTTATTTGTAAAATGAGCTAGAGAAGGAAATGGCAAACCACCCCAGTGTCTTTGCCAAGAAAACCTCAAAGAATAAGTCTTGATCGACGACACATGTTAAAACCAGTGGAAATGTGCATTGGCTGGGGGGAGGGGAGGAGGTCTGGAGGTGAAGGGGAAAGTAAGAACGTGAATCATGTAACCATAACTTTTCTAAAAAAAATTATTTAAAAAAGAAAACCTCAAACAGGGTCCTGAAGAGTTGGACATGACTGAGATGACTAAATAACAAGCTAAAATTTGAGAGTGCTGATAGCTTGTGCAGTACTCATCTGATTAGAATTGTAGAAGAGCCAGTGGATCTTTGCATCAAAGAGGGAGAGTAACTAGGTAAAATGGTAAGCTAGGACATGAAACATATTTCCCTCTGATTCCCAACCCTGTCCACCTGCTCTCTGCCCCCCCAAAAGTGGAGGTGGCTTCTCCTTGGTTCTGAGCAACTTCTCTGCCCCATTACCTCTAGGGCTTCTCCAAAGTGTCATGTCTCTTGCCCCATACCAGATTTTGCTCTTTGCCTTCCTGCAAAAATGGCAGATTTTGACTTTGTCTTAATATAGTAAAAGATGTGACCTCGGACACTTCCTAGCTCTGGGACCCTGGGCAAATCACTTAGCCCCAAATATCTAGCCTGTACAGGTCTTCTGCCTTGGAACTGACATCTAGTATTTAATCTAAGAAAGATGGTAAAGGTTTTAAATAAAGAAATAAATATAGTGATAGGTTCTCAGAGGGTGCTCAATTAATGCTTTTGATTGCTTAAATCAACCAGAAATAGAAATATCTGAAAAATAAAACCCGGTGCTTTGAAGTTTCCTCTCTACTACTACTAAATACAAGTGGAGTATCTTCTGGGGGTCATTTTGTTTTGAGAAACACAAAGTATTCTCTGTAACACCCCTGGGGAAGAAATCCTATGTTTCTATGAATGATTTGCTCTCTGAAGGACAGACATTCACTCCTAAGTTTTCTCCTTAAACAACAAAAGAGAACAGAGAGAGAAGACCACCAAATCTCTGATTTCAGAGGTTATCTGACAATTGACTCCTGGGATGGTGCAGTGGTTAGAATGGTCCCTGAGGCAGGAAGACTCATCTTTCTGAGTTCAAATCTGGCCTCAGCTGTGTCATCTTGGGCAAGTCACTTAACCCTGCTGGCTTTAGTTTCTTCATCTATAAAGTGAGCAGGGGAAGGAAATGGCAAACCACTGCAGTATTTTTGCCAAAAAAAACCCCCAAAGGATCATGAAGAGTCAACCACGACTGAACAGCAACAAAAGTAAAGTTTCTGAGGTATACCTAGGATTGCAAGATTCCATCAGTCTTGGTATTCTATACCCTTCTTGATTGGAGAGTGGGACCAAGAGCTTCAAACTCTCAATTTTAAGGAGTGAGCTTGGCTTCTAAGGTCGCCTCATTTCTCCATTGGCTGCACTACTTTAAGACTTTTCTGACTTCTCTACCACATCCCTGAGAGGCTCACCAATCCTCCTTCCCAGATTTCCAGATTTCTTTTGTATGTTTTCTTCCCCTATTCGATTGTAAGCTTCTTGAGGGCAGGAACTCTTCCTTTTTTCATATTTGTACCCTCAGCACAGTGCCTGACACGCAGTCAGTCAGTGTTTATTGACCGACAACCAAATCCAGAGTTGGAAAACGAGTCCAAGAGCTCAGGCTCACAAGGCACTGTTAGTGTCTCTGTTGTCCTCTTAGGTTCTCTACTTAAGCTTTGCATGTCACCATTAAAGTGTGATGCTGGTGTGTGAATGCACAGTTCATGCAATTAGATTTTCTGTAGACTCAGATCACTTAAAAATGAATAAATGAATGAATAGGGTGAAAAAACATTCCTTAAACCTTTACTTCGTGCAAGTGCCAGGCTAATGAGCACTGGGGATACAAACACAAAAGCCTCACGGAACTTACATTCTAGTAAGTAGAGAAGGTGACAGCTGGGTGGCTCAGTGGATTGAGAAATAGCCCCAGAGATGGGAGGGCAAGTCATTTAACCCCCATTACCTAGCCCTTACCATCCTTCTGCCCTGGAACTAATACATAGTATCGATTCTATGGTGGAAGGAAAGGGTTAAAAAAAGATTGTAACTATAGGAGTGTGGCCAAGGAGGGGTATTGATTTAATTACTGGTCCAGAAATAGAAAAGTGTGTGTGTGTGTGTGTGTGTGTGTGTGTGTGTGTGTGTGTGTGTGTGTGTGTGTTTGTGTTTGAGTTTGTGTTTGGAGTGGAGGAAGAGAGTGTAGAAGACAGTTATGTGCCATATGATACATTATCCATTTTCTTAAAAAATATCTTTTTATCAAATTTGCAACATATTTGTATTTTTTTAAACTCTTACCTTCTGTCTTAGAATCAATACTGTGTTTCAATTCTAAGACAGAAGAGTGGTAAGGGCTAAGCAATGGAGGTTAAGTAACTTGCCCAAGGTCACACAGTTAGGAAGTGTCTGAGGCCAGATTTGAATCCAGGATCTCCTGTCTCTAGAACTGACTCGATCTACTGAGCTACCAATAATACTTTTTAAAAATTAACTTTGATCTTCTCTTTGACAACATTAAAGTACGGGTTAAAATAATATAAGAACTAGGGACAAATTAAATATTCTTATCACTAAACTTCACCGTTACTAAATTGTGCTTAGTCAAATGCTCTTCTTACTCACAGGACTAACCTGAGATTTATTCTTAGTTTTCATTTCCTTCTTCTCTTCTTTCAGATATATGTGTTCACCATGTGCTTAATATCACCCTTAACTCTGAGAACCAGCAACTCTTCCCTTCTACCTGAAGGCACTGCTTTTAATTTCTCCTAGGAAAGACTGTTCTACTGTTCTGATCTCTCAGGCTCTCCATGTATCTCAGGACAGAATCCCAACACTCCCCAGATGGAAACTTTTTGAAAAATTTCCCTTGAACTTTCTCCATTTTATAACCTGGCTTTTGCCCATTTATTTATGGATTATTATTATGGATTCTCTTCCTTCCTTCCTTCCTTCCTTCCTTCCTTCCTTCCTTCCTTCCTTCCTTCCTTCCTTCCTTCCTTCCTTCCTTCCTTCC
>NC_058134.1:115493099-115535614 GCF_016433145.1 Gracilinanus agilis | reverse complement strand
TTCTTTCCTCTTTCTTTCTTTCTTTCTTTCTTTCTTTCTTTCTTTCTTTCTTTCTTTCTTTCTCTCTCTCTTTCCTTTTCCTTTACCTTCTGTTTTAGAATCAATGCTACACGTCAGTTCCAATACAGAAGAGCAATAAGGACTAGGCAATTGGAATTTAGTGACTTGCCCAGGATCACACAGTTAAGAAGTGTCTGAGGCTATAGGATGTCCCATCTCCAGGGGAGAGGGCTCTTTATCCAAAATGAGCCCCTGGCTGCCCCTACTGCTATAGATTTTCCAAAGAGGACAATCTTCCTCCATACTCTCCTATCCTCAATTCCCAAACAATTAAAACATATCTAAACACAAAGAAAACAGTTAATCAAGTTAAGAGAATGGGAAAACTACCTTTTCTATTTATCAGCAAGTAGCAGTGGTACTAGGAAAGCCCTATAGCAACGACTCCAACTGCATAATATAGAATTCCATTTACAGCATTACACTCAATATGTTTTTCATGAATCACACGAAGCAACTTTTTATGGAAATGAGAGTGGGAGTGGAAGGGAAACGTTCTCATTTCTACAAGAGTCTATTTCAGGTCCTGCTGATGTAATTTAGTCTTTTGCTTCTGGGCCAAGTCTTTGGAAGCAGAGCCTTGTTCTGAGGAAGCTGGAAGCAGAGCCCAATACAGTGGGGTCCTGTGGGAGCACACATGTGGCCACTTGTGAAAGGAATGGATGCTCGCCAGCTTCCCTTGGCTGGAGCCCTCCAAGCAGCACATGTGGTTAACTGAATGAAGGTGCTACAGAGCAACAGCAGAATGAATGGAGGAATAAATGAGGGGCATAAAGCCTGGGCTGCCTGCAAGCCGTCATCACCCCCTGCCCCAGGATGTCCGTGATTGTGTGAGCCAAACAGAGACTTGTAAAGATTGACTTGCTCCCTCCAGATGACAGGAGCACTATCATCCCACTTAATCAAATACAACTTTCCTTTCTTTGATATTAGTAATTGTTTGCTAGTTTCTTTCTGTAACTTCTTTTTAAACCCTTGCTTTCTGTCTTAGTAACAACTCTAAGAAAGGCAAGGACTAGCCAGTTAGGGTTGAGTGACATGCCCAGGGTCACACAGCTAGGTAATGCCTGAGGCCAGTTTGAACCCAGGCTGTCCCAACTCCAAGCTTGCTACCTGGCTGCCCCCTTCCTGGAACATTTTGAAAGCATCTCTATTGGAGATAAACTCTCTTGTGTCCTCAGAGGGGTTGAGCAAAGATGACTCTGTCCTGGGAAGGGAACCAGGCTGGAACAAAGGAGGTGGCCTTGCTCCCTTTGGTCAGCTTCCCTGGCCACAGGTGAATCATTCTTTCTTAATCCAGGTGACATTGATCCTGGGTCAGAAAGCCACAGCATGGGGCTGATCCTAAAGAGAATTCTGTAGGCAGGCTGGGAGCTGGAAAGGATTGTCATAGGAAAGTTTTCACACTTTTCGGTTCTGGAAGGGTCAACTTGCTCAACCCCCCTTTTTTTAACAGATGAGGAAACTGAGGCACATAGAGGAAATATGCTTTCATTTGCTTAGAAAACTCCTCCAGTGGAAAATCCCTTTAATCATATAGAGAAGAAACCCAGAAACAATGTTTGCAGAGCAATATGAGAATGCAAACTATGATGATTTATTATCTGATTATTCACTTAGAAAAATGAACAAAATGGAAATATGTTTGGCATGATAATACATGTATAACCCAGATCAAATTGTTTGTCAGCTGCAGGAGAGGGGAGGAAAGAGAAGGCGGGAGACACTTTGGGTCATAGAACTTTGGAAAACTTATGTGGAAATTTATGACATGTAACTGGTAAAACACAAACAAACAAAAAGATTTACTCTAAAATCAGGATGGTTTACTGGTTTAAAGATTCATCAAACTGGAAGATGCCTTGGGTGCTACCTGCTCTAGCTGCTTGGAGTTCTATAGAACTCCATTTTACTCTGAAGTCCATAGATTTAAGGTATTTGGGGGCAGTGGCAATACCACTGCCTTCAACATTCCCTACCCCTATAGAATACTTCATTTTGCAGCTCTATCATGGAGTCCTTTTGGATGGGATCTGCGATCTCCTCATTATGGGTAACTCCTTTTACAGATCAACAATTCACCTGTAGCATACAACCTTATCCAAGTGGGGAAGCACATTCCTGTCACCTCTGCTATTGGGTAGAACGAAGCTGCTGGATTGACTGAGTCTGGGAGTTCGGAGCTTCAGTAGGCTAAACACACTAAGTCTGGAAACGATGTGATGAGTCCCCAGAAGCAGGCAGAGCATGGGGCTCCCTGAAGTAGAGTGAACCCACTTAGATCAGAAACGGAGCTGATCAGTGGGCGTAGACCCAAGAGTGATACTTCCAGCTGGGGAAGAGAGGAAAACCAAGTCTCAAAAAGCAAAACAAGGGGGCCACTAGGTGTCTCGGTGGATCCAGAACCAGGCGAGGAGACAGGAGGTCATCTCCTAGATGCTTCCTAGCTGTGTGACCCTGGGTAAATCACTTAATCTCCACTGCCTAGCCCTCACAGCTCTGATTTGCCTTGGAACCTCTACACAGTACTGACTGCAAGACAGAAGGTATGTGATTTAAAAACAAAAGCAAACATTAAAAAAAAACATATAATCTTTGAGTTTCCTAATGATGTGGGCTGAAATGTCCCATAAGCCCTGCCAAGTAGCTGTTCACAATCCAAAGAACATGGAAACAATGACTGGTTGATTAGAATGGGGCTACCTTGCACAGAAGACACATTCACAATGATGAGAAAACACACATTAATCTTTAAGCTATAAGCCAGGCCACTTGGGGGAGGGCTCTGGACAGCACACACAGGTGGTTCAGTTTCTCAGCTATGTAGAATTAGGTTCAAATAATGCTCAGTTTCTACTTCCCTCCTTTGGAGTCTTCACAGAATCGGGCCAAAGTGACCTAAAGTTGATGCAGGGCATTTAGCATATGATTAGCATCCCATTTGTCCCCCAAGTGAGCAAACAGAGTGGACCATGGGTAAAGCGACATCAGTTTCCTGGAGACACAGGACAACAACTGCCCAAAACAAATGGCCCTTCCTTAGTAATTAATTAAGATAAAAAGCCTTCCTGAGAACCTCTAGACCAGTGGTTCCCAAACTTTTTTGGCCTACCGCCCCCTTTCCAGAAAAAAATATTACTTAGCGCCCCCTGTCACATACTATCACTCCCCCCCTTACAGTTATTCTCCGCCCCCAAATGCACCTGTGGCCATCACCGTCCCCCTGGATCACTGCAGCACCCACCAGGGGGCGGTGGCACCCACTTTGGGAATCGCTGCTCGAGACAATCTTACCTTTTATTCTTACCTCTCTTACTCTTACTTTTTATTCTCTCACTCTCTCCTTTTACTTATCCTACCTCCTTCCCTTCTCTTAATTACTTACTATACTAGCTACTCTGTTACTAAATTCTCTTATGATAAAACTTGTTTCCTTGATATGGAGTCAGTTTGAGTCATCAATCAATTCTTTGGAGGAGACCCAGTTAGCTTTAACCCCTTCACTAAGTCACTGAATGGTACTGAGTACTTGCCCTTGGTCACACAGCTAATATACATCCAAGGCAGGATTTTTACCTGGATCTTCCAGATTCCAAAGTTGGCCCCTCTATCCACTATGCCTTGCTGCTTCTTAATGTGCTCAGAAAGACAAAGAAATTATTTATTAAGCACTTCATAAGTGCTAGGTACCGTGCCAAACACTAGGAATAAAGGTCAGGAGAGACCGGAGAGAAGGGAACTGAAAAAAAGGAAGGGGGTTCACCTAGGCTGGGCCAAGGCATAAAACTTAACCAGAGTCAAGAATGGAAGTGAGCATGATTGGCTTGGATACTTCCTCAAATGGAGGTTCTGAGCAGAAATTCAAAAAATGGAAGAGAGAAGTGAAGTGGGAGCATCTACAGCTTTGAGGGTCTGGGGTAGAGATATAAACACCCAGGGAGTCAGGAGTGGAGCTGAATTAGAATTGGTTATGTAAGTTTATATTTTACAGTTATTTATTGTTTTAAGGATCTGTAACATATTCTAACTGTAAGTCACAAGCACAGGGCCTGGCAAATAGTAGACAACTAATCAATGTTTACAGACAGACTGACAATGACTAATCAACCACAATTCCAAAGGGCCCATGATAAAGCTTGCTTTCTACCTCCAAAGGGAGAGCTAATGGAGTCAGAGAACAAACCGAAGCATCATTTCTTCTCCTTTTTGTTTCTTTTTTTTTTTTTGAACATGGCTAATGTGGGAATTTGTTTTGCAGGACTGTACATATTTTAATGAGTTTCGTTTTTATTGCTTAAAAAAACAAATATCAACAACTTGGATCATAAGTCCTATGAGGTCAAGGATTGCTTAGCAAGTGCTTGCTGGATGTGTAAGCATGAGTTGGTAAGTAGACCAGAATGAATGATTATTGCTGATTTGAGTGGTTGAGTTGAATTTGCCATAATAGGACCGACTTTTCCACCACGTGTTTGGGAATTCACTTCACTTTTCTGGGATTGGCTAGATGCTCTCTAACCTTCTGGTCCAAAGTTCTTGATCCTATGATTCATTGACAAGTCATTCACTTAATGAGGGGCAGAATCAGTATTGGTAGTGATTGGGTCTCTTTACCCTCAGCCCAGAGTTTTTCCCCTATAGGACTCCTCTAGTTCCAGGCTCTTAGAGCCCTGTTTTGGACCCCACTATCACAATTCCTCCAAAGCAGTGTAGATTTCCTAGAACCATCCCCTTGAGACCCTCTGGATTTCTGGGTCTGGATTACGCACAAAATAATCTTCCCCTCTACTTGCAAAGGTAGCTGCATGATTTCCTAGTCTTATTCCATAACCCACAGAGGGTCTGAAGGGTGGGCTCAGAATGCTATAGCCAACCTGGGTAACCCTGGATGGAGGGGATATAAAACACCGGAATGCTCTATTCTTCAGACACTATCAATCAGTGGAATTGGAAGGTGGGAAAAGGAGAAGTGATGTGAGGAATAGAAGACAGTGTGAAGGAATGGGATCCCAGGCAGGAAAAGGCACCAGTCTCCAGTTGAACCTGGACCCACAGGGCGTTTTTCATCTACTTCTTCTTTCCTACTATCATGCTCCATCTTTTTGATGCTGGCATACAGACTCATATAGATGTGGCTGCTTTTGTAATCTCTATATTGTTGCCACCAGGGCTTAAAAGTACTTCTATAGCTCCCCAAATGTTCTGGCATAACTGTTTGAACCTCTCTTTTTCTCCTTAGAGTATTATTCTTTGAGGTTGGGCTTTTATTTTAGATGGTACTTTGTTAATACTTAAGGGAAACTAAGTAAAATAAACAGAATCACAGAATATACAATTGTGAAATGACAAAGTTGGGGAATTTGACTCTGAGATACCCTTGCAGTGGTCCAAGAAGCTGGTATCTGTCTACTAGACTCCCATCTGCCTAATGTCTCAAGTCTAGCTCCATTTGCTTAGCAGCCAATACTTTGCCTCAAAATGACTGTCTTCTTTCCCTGTAGAGTTGGTGGCTTAGTGGAAAGGACACTGTTTAGAGGCAGAAGAGCTGGATTCAAATCCCAGCTCTGTCCCTTAAATACCTTCATGTCCTTAAGTAAGTTCTTTTAGCTAATATCTTTTCATCGAGACACAGGAAGTAGAAAGGTAACCATCTTGATATTTTATAATAAAATACTGACTTTTTCGATATCCCTTCCCCTCCTTTGTATATTTTATTCAAAAGCTAAATCCTAGGGGTAGTAGAGAGAGTGCCAGGCCTGGAGTTGGGAGGACCTGGCTCCAAATCTGGCCCCAGACACTTCCTGGCTGGCCTCAGACACTGGAGGTTACATGAAAGAAAGTGTAGAAAATGTTATCTAGACTAGACTGTAATACAGTCTTTGACAGGCACCTGAAAATTTTCTCCACACTCTTCTTGCCTTCTTCTCTTCATCAGGTAATTTGTCCTGGAGATATAAGACCCCGGGCAAATCACTTAATCCCCATTGCCTAGCCTCTGCCCTTCAGTCCTAGAGTTGTTACTAAGACCAAAAGTAAGAGTTAAAAAAAAAACCCAACCCAAATCCTTTTATTTTCTGAATGTAATTTTAGTTGTCTCTTAGATGCAACCTCTTTTGAGCATTGGACTTGGCTAATTCTAAAAAACAAATTACAAATTATGGCTTCCAGATTAAGGAACATTGAAAGACTGTAAAATAACTTCTCTAAGCCTCAGTTTCTCATCTGTAAAATGGGGATAATACCTACCTCACAAAATTGTGGTATTTTAGGAAAGTATTAAACTTAAAACACACCATCTCAATGTGAACTATTATTAGACTTTTCTCAGCCCAATTCAGGTTCGTTTCTATTTTGAAACTGGCTGCTTTCTACCATTTTCCAAATTCAGAATTTCCATTCGCCATGAGTCTACCATAGTAGCATGACTCCACCCAGATTTACTGTGTCATGGTGCCTCACCCTCATCACCCATCACCATGGAAATGTTTACAGGTTTCAGATACACACCCAGCGCTCTCTAGACATACAGCATGTAGCCTGGATACCAAAGTGGAAGGCCACCAACCCTTTGGGTGGGCCATTTCTAGACACACAGTAGGTAAGGGGTTCTTTTAGCCACATTCCAGAGGGCATACACAGTATCCTCTTTAAATCACAAAGTCACTGGAGCAGAAATCTGTGCTGGAGAGTTTTAGTTTGCAAACTCATGAGCTGCCCAGTTCTGAATCGTTACCTATTTCATCTCTCCCTTGTTCCTGATCCCTTTTTATCCCCTTTTCCTCTTTCTGCCTCTTCCTTTTCATTCATTCATTCATTCATTCATTCATTCATTCATTCATTCGTTCCCACTTTCCTCTTTCTCTTTTCAGCTCCTTTCTCCCCTAAGATATCCATCCTCTCTGTGGTAATGGGGAAATTGGGAGTTCCATGAAAGGAAATTTCAGAAAATGTTATCTGGAGTGGACAGAGCCTCTAGCCAGAGACTATAGTGTAGTCTTTGATGGGCACCTGGAAATTTCTTCCTTTCTCCTTTCTCTGGAGACAGAGACTTGGAGGTTCAAGTGCTGCCTCTCAAGTACACACATATTGGCTGTGTGACTCTGTGCAAGTCATCTAACCTTGTAGAGCTTTGAGGCTTCAACTCAGAAGCTGATTTGCCTTTAAAAGAAATTCCTCATTAGGGCTTCCCTATACCAGTGAAATTTGTCCTTATCTCTATCCTGCAAAGGGGAGATATCAGGCTTATCAGAGATTTGGAGTCTTGTAAGGGACCTCAGATATCTTCTCTTTCATAGTCCCTTAAAAAAATTATAGATGAGAACAAAGAAACCCTGTATAGTTAAGTGACTTGCTTCAGGTGATACACCTCAGAAGTGGTAGAAGTGGGATTTGAACCAAAGTCCTCTGATGCTAACTAAACCCTTCAGAATTTCCTCTATAGCACACTGTGACCCCAAATTCAGTCATCTTCATTTGTTCTTGTGCATCTTTGTTAGAAGAAGATGAGGGAGCCATGCTTATTCTTGCTTTCAGAAAAGGGCCTGGAAGGGGCATGTTCTAAAGGAGGGATCTGAGGGTTCTCAGCCCTTAGTCTGCTGAGAAGCCAGGACCTACTTAGGAGGAGCCTGGAGGCAAGGAAGATGGATGGAGGAGAAATCAAGGGAGATCATTTTCTCAGGGAGGGAGAAATGAGAGCAACTGGCTTGGATCAAACAATATGCTTGTTCTACAAAGTACTTCTTTCTTTTACAAAGTATTTCTAATAATTTGTTGTTGTTCAGTCGTTTCAGTCATGCTTGACTCGTGGAGACCCCATTTGAGGTGGTTTTTTTTGGCAGAGATACTGGAGTGGTTTGCTGTTTCCTTCTCCTGCTCATTTTATGGATGAGGAAACTGAGGCCAAAGGGCTAAGTGACTTGCCCAGAGTGACACAGCTAGTGTCTGAGGTGAGATTTGAACTACAGCAAATAGCTAGCAAGAAAATAGCTTTTTTTCCCTGTAGAGCTTTAAGGCTTACAAAGCACCTTCCACATATTATTTCATTTTGCTCTTAAAACAAACTGGGATATAGGTGCTATTATTATCCCCACTTTACAGATGAGGAAACTGAAGCCAAGGGGGCTTAAAGGAGTTGTAAGTTGCTCAGAATTGCATGTCTAGGAAATGTTTGAGGCTGGTTTTGAACTCAAGTCCTCTCCACCTCCAATTGAACATTCCATCCATTATTCAAGTTGTCTCTCCTTGTTATGAGTTTGCCATATTTACAGAATTCCACCTGGCACCCAACACACCATCTTGTTCATAACAAGGACTCAAAGATTATTATTATTAAACGCTTACCTTCTGTCCTACTAGTAACAACTCTAAGACAGAAGAGCAAGGGTTAGGCAATCAGGTTAAGTGACTTGCCCAGGTTCACACAGCTAGGAATTGTTCAAGGTCAGATTTGAATTCAGGTCTTCCTGACTCCAGATTTGGCTCTCTATCCACTGAGCCACCTAGCTGCACCTCCAAGATTATTTGTAGAATGAATGAGAAGACACACAACTTCCATTCCTGAGCTGTGGAGAATAGAGAACAAATATAACTTGCTCTAGAATATAACCAAGTGCTAGACCAGGGGTCAGCAACCTTTTTGGCCATGAGAGTCATAAACGCCACATTTTTTAAATGTAATTTCATGAGAGCCGTACAGTGCTCACAGTGCGCTCCTGTAACAGCGCCTGAAAAAAAATGGACTTTATGGCTCCTGCAGAAAGAGCCATATCTGGCCCTCAAAAGAGCCAGATATGGCTCAAGAGCCATACGTTGCTGACCCCTGGGCTAACTGATGTGGTAGAAGCTAGTAGGGCTAAAGCTGCCCACCTTCTTTCCTTAGAAAGGCACTGAGTATTTCTGGGAACTAAAGACTCCTCTCTTTGTAGAATTAGCCCCATTGTAAGGCTGGGGAGTATGAGTTGGGGGATGGTTGGGGGGAGATGAAGGAGGGCATCCTCTCCTGGTTATTTAGCTGGTTTGGAAGGGGGAAAGTGATTTGGGGAAGCTGTCATACTCCCATTTGCCATCTCATCCTTCCTTTGCTATTTGAATGAATGAATGAAAGAATGAAAAATGCACTTATAAAACACTATGTGCCAAGCATTATGCTCTAGCCACTGTAATTATGAGTAATATGCTGAGAGGATTAGAGGCTTGTAGCTTGCCTAGTCAGGGCTTGCTTTTCCTGTCTGTTTAAAGGAGTGGAAATTTCCTTGAGAAATTTGGAAAAGTTTGTACCTTTGGAAGAAATGAATCTTAGCCCATTGTCAGTTTCTCTGCAGAATTTTGCTCTTTTGGGACAACTAGGGAGTTCAGAGGATAGACAGCCAGTCCTAGAGACAGGAGCTCAAATTTGACCTTGGACATTTCCTAGCTGTGTGACCCTGGGCGAGTCCCTTAACCCCAATTTCTTAGCCTTTCCTGCTCCTCTGCCTTAGAACCAATGCTTAGTAGTGATTCCAAAACAGAAGGTAAGGAATTTAGAAAAAAAGAGTTTTACTCTTTTAAAGTCCATGTGATCAAATGAATTTTAAAAAGAAGTTATAAAGCACAAACTATATTCTAGGCATTTTATCCCTATCCTTAACATTCACAGAATTCCAGATTTATTGCTGGAAAGGATAGGAGAGCTCATCTTGTTCCTCATTTTTATGATGAAGAAACTTAAGTCCAGAGAGGTAGGAAAATGATTTATCCAAGTTCACAGTTGTAACAGGAGAACTGAGACTGATATGAAAGTAGTCCAATTCCAGAGTTAAGGTGCTTGCCCATGGGTCTACCTTGGCTCCTTTTCTACTTGGAGTAGATACAACTTTTATCCCCTAAAGCTGGGATTGAGGCAGTGTGTGTGGAGGGAGAGAGAGACAGACAGAGACAGAGACAGAGACACAGACACAGAAAGAGAGAGAAACTGAGAGACAGAGAGAGCCAGAGACACAGAGACAGACAGAGACACAGAGGTAGACAGAAAGACAGAGACAGACAGAGACAGAGAGTCAGAGAGAGACAGAGAGAGAAACTGAGAGACAGAAAGACAGAGAGACAGAGACAGAGAGAGACAGAGACAGAGAGACAGAGACAGAGAGAGACAGAGACACAGAGGCAGACAGAGAAACAGAGACAGAAAGACAGAGACAGAGACAGAGTCAGAGAGAGAGACAGAGAGAGAAACTGAGAGACAGAAAGACAGAAAGACAGAGAGACAGAATCAGACAGAGACAGAGAGAGACACAGAGATAGAGACAGAGCCAGAGAGATAGAGACAAACAGAGAGATAGAGACAGAGACACAGAGACAGACAGACAGACAGAGAGACAGAGAGTCAGAGAAAAAGAGAGAGAGAGAGAGGATGAGAGTGTGTGAATGGGTGTGTGTGTTTGTGAGTGTGTATGGAGTGCCTATGTGAGTGGGCATGTGTGTGGTGGCGGTGGTGGGGAGCATCAATGAATAGGGCAGTCATCAGAGAGAAAGAAGCTAAAAACAAGATGAATTCCACACAGTCTGGTAAGAGCTTTCACTATTTGTCCCACGGCTCAGAGGCATTTCCAGGCTCCCAGATCTCAGGTTAGAAAGGAGAGGATTAAGAAAGAAAAAGAAGGAGAAGGGGGTGAAGCTGGTGGTTCTTTTGTTTTGTCTGGGGAACAAATCCCTGCTGTGGGAGATAGCACGCCCCCATCTCCACCGCCCCGCCCCCTTAAACACTCACTTCTCTCTTTCTCTCCCAGGCTAAGGGGAGCCTCCAAATCACCCCGTTAATTTTCTTACCATCTGGGATTGCGTTAAGTACCTTCTCCACAAATACCATCCAGCCTGTGACAAAGGAGTTCACTTGACCTTTCTAGGCAGCCATGATCAATTGTTCACCAAGGAGAGGTTCTAATTAGAAGTGGAGCCTGTGAGGTTGGCATTATTGGTCCCTCATTTCCTCAAAGTGATCAATTTAACATGAGCTCTGGGGCCTCGCCAGCCTCAGCTCCGAGAGGGTTGTGGGTCACACACAGGAATGCAAAGTGGAGCTATTTCCTCTGCCCCAGCTGCTAGCCCAACCTCTGGGAAGTCAAACCCTATGGGAAGGGATGTTAGCCATAAGGGAAAAGAGTCCCTTCTCCTAATGGGAAGGTCTTACTGATTCCCTCCCATTGCAGAGAGAAATAGCACATGTTATTTCATTTAATAACCATAGCAACACTGTGAGGAGGTGGGATTATTATCCCCTTTTTACCTTTGAAGGAACCGAGACAGACAGGGGTTAAGTGTCTTGCCCAGGGTCACACAGCTAGTAAGAGTCTGAGGTCAGATTTTGAACTCAGGTCTTCCTGACTCCTGGACCAATATTCTATCCATTGGGCCACATACCTGGGTCATTTGTTACCAGGGTTTTCTTTATCTTTTTTTTTTTTAATCCCAAGAGGAAGAGGTGTTGGAAGAGAGAAAAAAATGCCTCATAATTAATACGAAATCAAATAAATTAAAATTTAAAAGTATGTTAATTTAAAAAGAAAACAAATAAACCAAAATACAAAGAAATATAGTATGCCTGTTGGCTGCCTGTGTTAGAGACTCTCTTGCAAAGCTCCTTGCCACAGTGACAGCTCTGGCTAGCTTGGAGAGACTCACAAAGTTCCGGCCAATGGGCAACCTCACCTCTGTGCTAGCAAGTTGGGCCAGACTGCCAGCTGCCCTCTAGGATAAAGGCATGATCATTCTCCATCTCCATCTCAGGACTGGCTGGTCCCTTGAGAGGCAGAGCATAACACCTGCTCTCAGCTAGAGATAGGAAGGCTGGGTCCTTTCCCAGCCAGAGCAGCCAGCGTGTCAGTGAGTGAGCTGTTAATTTTTTCTTGGGGGGGGGGGGGGGAGGAAAGGAGGAAAGGTTCTGCCCTAGGGCGCCAGGAAGGTCTATTCTGGCTCCTGTGCCAGACTCTCCCTATTTCTCTGTTGCCTGGCTCTGACTTTTTCCTTTTCTTTTTTCTTTTCTTTTTTGGTGTCATTTCTTTCTCCACCTGTTGCCATGGGACAAAAAGTCAGGCTTTAGAGAAAGGTGTAATGAAGTTAAATCAATATGGAATAGATGATCTGAATTTTCTAGGGGTTCCTTCTCCCCCTCACCCCCCCAATAGCCACTTTTTAAATGTTATGGAGAGAAAACCCCACCCACCCACACATATAGACAATAAAAGACAACTCACCTCTGCTCCATCTGTGAGCCAGGGTAGCCTGAGCATTGTAATATAGCAAGAGAAGCATTAACGTCTTCCAACACATCTTTGATGTCAAGAAAAGAAAAACACCTTCAAAGCCACCCAGAACCCCAATATCTGTGGGTGCTGCAGCAGCAAATAATTTGACCCCAAAGTTATATCTTTCTTATTGCCCTTCCTCTCTCAGAAATGGAGAAACGCCTTCCCCTTGGAAGGAAGGGCTTGCCTACCCTCCTGGGTGGGACACAAGTCTACACCTCTTAATCCGGCTCTCCCTGGAATTGGGGGACTCCGCTTTCACAGACAGACTCTGTTTTTGAGCACATCTGGAGTGACTCATGGGGCATGTGATTTCCTTGGCAGAGGGGTGGATAAATATAATTTCTGTACTTAAGTTCCATGTGTTGGATGGACCCACTGGAACTTTTCTTTAGCAAACAGACACAGGGAACTTGATTAGGGAGCCTGGTGAAAGGTTGGCTGAATTCTCCATGGTTCCTGGGACACAGTAGCAGGAACTGGAGAAAGATGAACAAGGTTGCCTGGCCTGGGATGGAAGTTATCATAGCTCTGAGACACATATTCGGCGAATTGCCCTCAGGACAGCAAAAACATTTCATTGCCTGAGGCAGGATGTCCATTTGACATCTTTCCCTAGGGACAGAACAAGGAATTTCTTTGCTCCAGCCCAAGTCCAAGAGCTGTTCCCTGGAGTACGGGAAGGGAGGACGATTCCCAATTTCTTCTCTAGGCTTCAAGAAAAGAGAAGCTCTGATGAGAGGTAGCACAGTGTAGTGGATGGGCTACTAACTAGACCTGGAGTCAGAAACATCATCTGGGTTCAAATGCCACCCCAGACACTTTTCTGCTTTGAGGTTCTTGGGAAGTCTCCTGATGTTAGTTTCCTCATATGAAAAATGGGGCAGATGAGTTTGTCTCGCTGAATTCTGTGGTCTAACTCTATGATTTCATGATAAATGAGGATGATATTTATTGATCAAATATCCTAGAAGTAGTGGTGTGCTAAAAAATGTGTATAGGACACATTTTAGTTTAATATGCATTTTTTTTGCATTTACTCTATCACTTTCTTGAGGCAGCTAAGTAGTGTTCTACAGCACTGGACCTGGAGTTCGGAAGACCTGTGTTTGAATCCAGCCTTGGACACTGGTTGGATGACTTTGGACAAGTCACTTAGCCTCTGTTTATCTCAGTTTGTTTTCCAGTCTCTTTAATATCATGTCTGACTCTTCATGACTCTTTTTTTTGGGCAAAGATACTGGAGTAGTCTGTCATTTCCTTCTCCAGCTCATCATACAGATGAGGAAACTGAGGCCAACAGGGTTCAATGACTTGCTTTGGGTGACACAGCTAGTAAATATCTTGAGACTGGATTTGAATACAAGAAGAGGAGTCTTCCTGACTCTAGACCTAACATTCTGTTCATTGTGTCTTCTCATTGCCTCAGTTTATTCAATTGTAAAATTGAATTGGGATAGTAACAGCCTCTACTGTTGCAAGGTTGTTGTGAGCTTAGTCTAAATCCCAGCTGTATAAATGCTTATTCATTTTACTTCAATCTAGACAGTCAACAGAACCATAAACCAAGTCTTTATTTGTGCACTTTGCCAATTTTTGAGGTATAAATGCTCACACTGAAAATCTAATAACTGGCCCCCCTGAAAGCTATATGAGCTGACTTCAGTACACGCCTTCCTAGAAGTATCCCTGATCAGGGAGCGCCTAAAAATGGAACTACTGACTGATGCCTTCTCACTTCTTAAGGTGCCCTTAAAGTATGATTCTATCACTATCTTTTCTATCTAACTAAATAATTGGGATTCATATTTTTCATTTGAAGAAATATGTACTGTTGGGGCAGTGAGGTGGTTGGGTGGATAGTGAGCCAGACCTAGAGATGGGAGGTTCTGAGTTCAAATCTGACTTAGACACTTCCTAGCTGAGTGACCCTGGGCAAGTCATTTAACCCTCATTGCCTAGCCCTTACTATTCTTCTGCTTTAGAACTGATCCTTAGTATTGATTCTAAAATAGAAAGTAAAGTTTTTTTTAAAGGAAATATATACTGCTATAGAGGCTAGAACACTGTTTAATTTCCTGTCTCTGAATTTCTAACTCATGTTTATAGACAATATAATTTGTCTTTCATCTTTCTCTATTTTATTCATGTCATATATAGCTAGTATTTTTAGATTTATGCTATGTCCATAAATCTATTGATGCTATATTTGATGCTTCACAAATATTTATATTACATTTGATACTTCACAAAATATCTCATTTGATCTTCACAACAACCACGGGAGGGAGATGACATTATTATCCCCACTTTTTTTTTAAACCCTTAGCTTCTGTGTATTGGTTCCTAGGTGGAAGAGTGGTAAGGGTGGGCAATGGGGGTCAAGTGACTTGCCCAGGGTCACACAGCTGGGAAGTGTCTGAGGCCAGATTTGAACCTAGGACCTCTGTCTCTAGGCCTGACTCTCAATCCATTGAGCTACCCAGCTGTCCCTTTATCCCCATTTTTTAGATGGGGAGACTGAGGAACAGAGAAGGTATGTGGCCAAGGTCACACAATTGATAAGGATCTGAAGTTGGATTTAACTCAAGTGTTTCTGATTCCAGGTCTAGTATTGTAGCCACTGTACCACCAAGCAACCTGGTGGCAACTCTTTGTTTTATAGCATTATTATGTTATATTATAATTATGTTGTTATTATATAATATTAGCTATGTTATAGGCTGTTTTCTCCACCTAGTCTATAAACTCATCGAAGGTTGCCCACTAGTTCTTGGTACAGTTCCAGGTGTTCAGTAAAAACACAATGCTTGGGGGCAACTAGGTGGACACTTCCTAGCTGTGTGACCCTGAACAAGTCACTTAACCCCCACTGCCTAGCCCTTATTGCTCTTTTGCCTTGGAACCAATACATAGTATTGATTCTAAGACAGAAGGTAAGGCTTTAGAACACACACTTTCACACACATACATGTATATACAACATTTGATTGATTAAGGGCTTTTGGAATTCATGTTTTTTTCAGTCCTTTACCTAATAGGTCTTCTAGGAAAACAGAGCGGGAGAGGCTGAGGAATCTGCCTGAGAAATGTGAAAATCTGCTAGAGTTTCCATCTTAGTGGAGTTAGGACCCCACCTCTGAGTTCTTTTCATCTGGTCCAAGTCTCCAATGTACCGTTTGTCATTTTCTTAACCATTTCTGTGTCCGTGACTAATTTATGAGGAGATAAGGAGTCATTTTCTCCTATTGCTATGATCTCATATAATGTAGCATATTGCCATAGTTTCCAAAGGTGGGTAACTTAAAGTCCTGGGAAAATATGGCATCATCCACCTCCTCTTGGTTCTTAGTCATGGGTGTAGGGGCACACACTGGGAAAGCAAAACACACCAATGTATTTTTTTTTTTTACGCCGATGCCCTTTTACAACAGAGTAAGAGTCCATGGATTTATTAGAACCTCTCAGATTTACTGGGATGTCGTGAAAGGGGACCGAACTTGACCCCAACTGTCCTAAGAAGTCCTCCCTTGGCATGCTGCGGTGCTCTGCTAGATTTGGGGGGAGATGTGACCCTTCCTTTCCTTATCATGTCCATTCAGTCCTTGGCTCCCAGTGCAGACACTGCTGCCAGCTACTGCTGTTCCAGGGATGCTGCGAGGATGCTGATGGAGAGTCTGGCTCCTCTGACACTCTGAAGTTCACAAGGTCTTCCTCTGACCAAGGCAGGAGGGATAAGACAGGAAACCGAGTCTGAGGCTTCAGCTGGGGCTCTTCCCTTCCCATTCCAACCAATCCCTTCTCAAAGGCTCGGCACGAAGGCTTCCATCACGTAAATAGCCAGATGAGCTGATTCTCGGGATTCCAAACTGGCTTCTATCTTTTAGATGGTCCAGAGGGCATGACCAAGCTTTCTTACCCAACTTGAACACATTTCCTGTGCAACATCACTCTCATCCACACTCTCAAGGACGTCTAAACTGACCAAGCCATTTCCCCATGTCCTCTAAAGCCTCTGAGCAGTTGGTTCATCTGAGAAGCGTTCTTCCCTAGTTCAGGTAACAACAGAGCAAAGAATCTCATCACTTAAGGGGCAATAGTTGAATGATGGACTCGATGGACTTCCATGTTGTACATTATTATAAAGGATTGAAAACCATCATTAACTCTTCCCTACAGCTGGTCCCCTGAGAACCTGCACTTGACAAGACCTGCCCTCTCTAGGAAGTGTCCTGGGTTCCACAATTCTTTGTTTGCTTCCCATCGAAGTCCCATCGTTCCCTTTGTCATCTCCTCACTGATTGCCCTCATCAGGGAGGATCAGAAAAGCTCAATGAAGATAAATCAATAAGATCCATAAAAGCTTATTATTCCTTTTATAGGAAATTTACATGAAAAAACACATTGAGTAAAGGATAAATCTTTAATGGTAGAATTTATGATGAAATAGGGAGATTGGAATGGAAAAGATACTTTCAAAGGGTGGCCTTTTAGCCATCCCTCAAGCCACATTATAAAGGCAATCGTCAATATTTTACACCTGACATTAAAGTTATCCCCATCAGAAGCTAACCCTCTCAGTTTGTAAGGAGGGAAACTGAGGCCCATAGAGATGAGATAATTACCATTATATCATGAGACTATGATAGTAATAGTACCCAAAATTTTCTCTTTCCTGATTAAAAGAACGAAAAGACATTGAGTAAAAACTAACTACTAAGAAGTGGAGTGGGGGGAGGTGGGTGGCAGAGTGAATAGAGAGCCAGGCCTGAAGACTGGAGATCCTGGGTTTAAATTTGACCTCAGATACTTTCTAGCTGTGTGACCCTGGGCAAGTCATTTAGCCCCCATTGCCTAGCCCTTACTGTTCTTTTATCTTGGATATTTAGTATTGATTCTAAAATAGAAGGTAAGAGTTATAAAAACAAACAAACAAACAAACTACCAGGCAGCTAGGTGGCTTAATGGATAGAGCAATGGGCTTGGAATTAGGAAGACTCATCTTTGTGAGTTCAAATCCAGCCTCAGGCACTTACTGGCTATGTGACCCTGGGCAAGTCACTTAACCCTGTTTGCCTAAACAACAACAACAACAACTAATTACATGCCAGGTATTGGAGCAACAAATACCAAGGTGACACATAGTTATTGCTCTTAAGGAGATTTCCTGATCCTCCTTGACACAAGTAGCCTCTTCTTCCTCTAAATCAATCAATTATTCATAGTATCTTTTTTTAAATTTTGTCTATCTTACATCCTAATTGACATGACTATTATTTGTGTAAATGTCTCCCTCAGGAATTGATTGGTAGCAGAGTATTTTTTTGTACCCTTGACAGTACTGTACTTGCACTGAATTGAATTGGATATAATTAAATTTTCTCCCCAGGTAGGAAGGAATCCTAGTGTTGGACCACATCTCTTTTAGCTAGGAGATGAGGGGAAGAGAAACCTGGATTTCCAACAGTCTGGTCCTTGCATATATTTGAAACAGCCTGGCCCCCGTGTCCACCCACCGGCCCCTAGCCCAGCACCTCAGCTCTGCTGCCACAGGGATTCGGAGAGCTCTCAAGTCCTTTCTGGTCTTCTCTTTGCCAACAGCCAACACCTCGATCTGTGATTCTATTTTTAGGCTGTCAGTGAGGTCATTTGGTACCACAACTGAAACAGTACAGTAATTATGAAGTCCCAGCCTCCAAAGCATAGGTGGCTAAGTCATTTCATCTCCAAATGTTGCCAACACAAATGTTTCTGTGGCAGGCACACGCCTGTGCCACGTCCAAAGGTGGCCGTGTGCCCTAACCAGCCCTTCTACAACAGAGAAGCCCTTGTGTGGACAGACTGCCCTTCTTTCTAGGTAAAAACCATTTCTAGGTGATTCAGAAAACCGAGTCTGAGCCTACATGAGGCCAAAATATTTAGCTGATGTAGTCAATTCAGCTGGATCCACCCATCAGGCCATTAAAGAATCTGTCAAACCACTTGTTGGACTAAATCCACTGGTTCAATTAAGTAAAACGAGTCCAATGGGTCAATTGATGTTGGCCCAGAAACAATCTGGCTAAGTAGGGATAGGTCCAAGGTTGAGCCTCCCTGGTGCCAAGTGATCTAGACAAGTGAGGTGGAATCCAGTCAGTCCAGCTGTTTGGTTCAGTTTAGACAAAATAGGTCAATGAAATCTAGGTAGATTGCCTACATGATGCCTAATGGTCACATTAACTCCATTTCCCCCCCAACTCATCTAGAATTTTTAAGCCTTGTGGATGTAGACAAAGAGAGACATAGATTTAAAAGATTACTTTAAAAGCATGTTTCATGGACTTTAAAATAATTAGAATTTCCTTCTGCTTCTACCTTTCTAGAGGCATCATATCCTATTGGAGAGAGAGTAGAACGTGGAGTTAGGAAGACCTGCCTTCAAGTCATGCTTTTGACATCTGCTGGCTGTGTGACTTTGGGCAAGTCCCCTAACCTCTCAGTGTTCTTGGCTTACTATAAATTGCAAAGAAAGTGATGAGATGTCTTCATCTGGAGATTCCCTATACTAATAAAAAAAATCACAGGTCCAGGCTCTCTCTATCTCTATCCATCTTTTCAGGATTACAGGATGGGGCAAAGTATGTGTTGTACTTCAGGAGGAAGGAAATCTATGTTCATTTTCATGCAACAACCTAGTTGCTCTTCTTAACTCTTCTATAAAGCCTGATTGCCTTTATCCATTACATTCTGCCCCATCTCATCTCATCCCATCCCATCCCATCCCATCCCATATCACAAGTTTATATTGCTAGTATATTATTTATTGAAAACATTACTGTATGTAAGATGAACATTTGGGGTAGGGGAAGGGATAAGACACATCCATATAGAAATTAATCATAGATTTAGAATTCTAGTGAGAAGAAGCACGACAGACATACTGAATCCTAGAGACCCGGCTTTAGAATCAGGAAGATCCATGGATTTAAGTTTCTTCTTCCTTTATCACTTCTGGACAGTGTGATGCTGGGCAAGGGCAAATCATTTAATCTTTCAGTGTTCTAGCAGTCAACAGGAATTTATTAAGGGCTCTCTTTGGGCCTGGCACTGAGCTGAGCATTGGGGTTCCTAAGAAAGGTCAAAACAGTCCTTGCCCTCAAAGAGTTGACATTCTAATGAAGGCAGCTCTCTAAAACTAAAACTTTCAGACGAAGTGCCAGCTTGGCTTAAAATCAGTGCGTCACCAGGAAGCTCCCCATCCCGATGAAATCACTGAAAATCAGGGAAAGGCCAGTCCCTGTGCCTAGAAATAGAAATGCACATTTATTTATTTATTTATTTATTCATCCATCCATTTATTTATTTATTTGTTTGTTTGTTTTTGAGAGATCTTAGAGACACTTGGTTTAACACTTTCATCTTACGGATAATGAATTTGAGATTTAGAGAGGTTGTTTAAGGTTATACAACTAATAAAAGACAAGCCTAAAATCCTAGGGCTTTCAATTGATGGTCCTGTGCTTTTTCCACCAAAAAGGGCAATATAGTATAATAATCTATAATAAGTTTTTGGGGAGACAAAGGAGAAGACACCCAAGGAAAAGAAAGATTGAAAATTCAACATTAAGTAAGTCAGGCAGGGGGCAGCTAGGTGTCTCAGTGGATTGAGAGCCAGATCTAGAGACAGGAGGTCCTGGGTTCAAATTTGATTGCTGACAATTCCTATCTGTGTGATCCTGGGCATGTCACTTAACCCCCATTGTCTAGTCCTTTTGTCTCTTCTGCCTTGGAACCAATACCCAGTATTGATTCTAAGATGGAAGGTAAGAGTTTAAAAAAAGAAAGAAAGGCAGAGACAGAAAGAGTCATAGAGACAGAGAGTCAGAGACAGAGACAGAGATATGACAAATAATTTTCACAGAGGAAGGGATGATATTCAGAGCAGGTAAAGACTGAGGCCTTGCAAAGAAAGGCTACTTTTTATGAGATAGTAAGGAAGCAGTAAGGTAGAAGACACCATTTTAGAAGATCTTTTTGATTCTTTGAATAAAAAAATTCAATTCTTTGAATCAAAAAAAGCCTGAAGTTAAAAGATCATTAGAATGTGAGGAGTCTTTACAATATAATACAAGATAGGAAGCAAAGACCTAGTGCCACCATGATCCTTTCCCCACTTGAAAAGTCTCCAAGACATTGGGAGTGGTCTGTCCTGGTTGCAGCCAGTCCATAATAGATAGACTTAGAATCAGGTTTTTGATTCTTTCACTCTCCTGAAAACAGCTCCCTCCAAAGTTACCAACCATTCTTAACTGCTAAATCTGATAGTCTTTTCTTCAATCCTCATCTTGCTTGGTCTCTCTACTCATCTAGACACTGCTAGATACTTGTGTTCTTCCTCTCTTTCCTTGTCTTTCATCATATTAATGATCTTTGGTTCTTTTCTAGTCTGACCATCCATCACCCATACACAAAGGGCAAGGATCCTCCAAGAGTCATATTAGACCTTCTCTTTAGATGCTCTCTAGATTCTCTTTAGATGCTCTCCTTTGGAACTCTCATGGATTCATTTATTCCTAGGAAGATGATTGCCAAATCTGGACTCTACTACTGATTTTAAACTCCAATCCTGTATCACCAACTGCCTGCTAGAGATCTTTACTTAGATATTTCTTGGCTTCTTAAATCCAACATATCTAAAATAACACTGATAATCCCCCCACTCCAAAAAAGCCCACAAAAAATTCTTTCTAAACCTATTAAATTCTTCCAAACTATTTCTGTTGAGGATAGCACCATGCTCCCAATCTCCCAAGATCTTAATCTCAGAGTTATCTTTGACTTCTTCCTCTTACCTAATGTATCCAACCTATTGCCAGGTTTTGCCAACTATAACTCATAGCTCCACAATATTTCTTATATCTTTTCCCTTTTCTCTCCAACTTCCTAATTGGTTCCCCTTTTTCTGATCTTTCTCCTTGTTACAATCTGTCCTCCATGTAGTTGTCAAAATAATATTCCTAAAGCACAGGAGGAGCCATGTTGCTCCATTGCTTAGAAGTCTTCAGTGGCTCTCTGTTACCTATGATACAAAACACGAACTCTTCAGTCTGTTATTTAAAGCTCTCTGCAGTCTACCTCCAACCTGCCTTTCTAGATATTTCATGTTGCTGTCTTTCATGCACAGTCAATTCTGCTGTAACCTGTGTTTTGAAAATCCAAGAACTCTACCCTTTCAATTATTCACTAACTACACCCACTTCTACAAGCCAACTTCCAATCTTTGTCAGAGTAACCTGCCATATTGACTGTATATTTCAGTGCAATAGGAGCAATGGATTCAGAAGGGCTGGTCTCGGCTATCCCACTACCACTCCTGGTGGCTTCTGCCTTGGCCTTTGGCCTGGGGAGGGGAAATTTTACATTCTCTCTCTCTTTCTCTCTCTGTCGGTCTGTCTGTCTGTCTGTCTCCCTCCCTCCCTTCCTTATTCTTTCCCTCCTCTCTCTCTCCCTCCCTCCCTCCTTCTCTCTCTCTTTTTTGTGCTCTCTCTCTTTCTCTCTTTCTCTCTGTCTCTGTCTCTGTCTCTCTGTAGACACACACACACACACACACACACACACACACACAACCATATGCCAACTGTAAAACAGTGCTCAGGAGCAGCTGGATGGCTCAGTGGATTGAGAGTTAGGTCCAGAGATAAGAGGTCTCAGATACTTCCTAGCTGTGTGACCCTGGGCAAGTCACTTGACCCCCTTTGTCTAGCTCTTGCCACTCTTCTGCCTTAGGACCAATACCCAGTATTGTTTCTAAGATGGAAGGTAAGGATTTTAATAAAAAAAAATACATAGTATTGATTCTAAGGCAGAGGAATGGTAAGGCCTAGATAATGGGGATTAAATAGTTTAGGATCACAGACCTAGGAAGTATCTGAGGTCAGATTTGAACCCAGGACTTCCCATCTCTAGACCTGGCTTTTTATCCACTGAGTCACCCAGCTGCCCCCCTGAAATAATACTACTTAAAAAAACAACAACTTAGATTCCTTTTTTTTTTAATGCATCACTAAGGACATTTTTGAGCATTGTGCCCATTCCCATTTCCCCATAAGCCATCTTGTTCTCATTGTGCTATTTTGTATAACCTGGAGCTTTTTGGGAACCCATGTTGAGTTATAGCAGACCTGAGCGTACTTGACCTTCTAATCAAACTGTTGTATTGCTACATTGAACTCCCCCTTCATTTCCTACCTCAGTCTCTTTATCTGGGCTATTGTCCATTTCTGAAATGTCTCTGCCTTTCAGAATCCTTCTTGTCCTTAAAGGCTCGTTTCAAAAGCTATATAATGAAGC
Source organism: Gracilinanus agilis (assembly GCF_016433145.1). NCBI lineage: Eukaryota > Metazoa > Chordata > Mammalia > Didelphimorphia > Didelphidae > Gracilinanus > Gracilinanus agilis. The sequence goes on along the minus strand of NC_058134.1, from coordinate 115,512,947 downwards.
ATCTCTTCATCTTGTGCTTTCTCCTTGTTTCAACGACTGCTTTTACTTATCTGTGTAATTTGCACCCCTCATGTAGCATGTAAGCTCCTTGAAGACAAGAGTTTTTCTTTTTCTTTTCTTTCATCCCCAGTGTCTACCACAGCACCTAGCACGTACCATACTATTAATAAGTATTTGTGGAATTGAGTTGAACTTGAATACTGATCGTGACCAACTATTTGGAACTTCTGAGCTAAAGAATCAACAAAGAATGAATCAAAGGATGCCAAAGAACTGTAGGCTCTGGCTGGAGTTAGGCAATGTGAGTTTCTAGTGGGCGCAGGCAGCACATTTTCATGATTTTCTCTGTTAGTGCTCTCTGATCCCCTAGGAATAGGAGAGGAAAAGTGGGGGTGGAGGGGAATGTTAAAGGTGGGATGTAGACAGCTGGAAGGTGGAGTTAACCAGGAGCCAGGTCTGGGATGGAGTTAGGCTGGTGGGTAGAGATAATTATGGAGAGGGAGGCAGGCAAAGAGTATGCCTGGGAGATGAGTTTCTTTAGGGTGGGAGTAGAAGAGTGTGTAGGTTGGTGGAACCAGGAGGGAAGCAAGGTCTCAAGTAGTTTAGGGGCAGCATTTAAAGGAAAATTAGGAAGAAAATGACATATAGTTGATCATAAATGGGAGGAATGATGACATGGGATTCAATACAGATAAGTCGCCTAGCAGAGGCATGATGTATCAAAGGATGGCTGGCTCCTCTGTCCTGGCTGTGCTTTGAGGAGAAGGTATGATGTGGTGGAAGCTGATGGGCAGGGAAGGTAAGTATTGGCAAGTATGACAAAGGTCATGGGAGCTGCCACAGCTTATCTACCTGGTGGGGAAGGCCATAGTGGACACAAAGGAAAGTTAAAGAGGGGAGAGGGTGTCAGCGTTTATTTGGAAAGAAAGGATTGAAGTGATGGATGATACAGTCAGACTAGGCAGGGAGTCAGAGGAAGGCAGAAAAAGGACAAATAGATGAAATTAAGTGGAAGGAATGGAATAAGTGAAGATCTTAGTGAGAGCCCCCCAAAAACCTAGGAGGGATGACACAGTAGGAGGCTTACTAGTCAAAGAAAGTGAGAGCACAAATATAAAATAACTCTGCATGATGGTTAGGGGTATATTGGTAAATATTTAACAACCAGACCTCGTGGGAGTGGAAAAGGGGAGGAAATGCATGGCAAGGTGCCTTTTAAAGTGAAATCTGTATTATTTACACTTTCTTTATCACTTTCACATAGACAATCAACACATTAGAGCAAATCTTCATTTGTAACATTTGCTCATTTTGGGGGTATAAAATGCTCACACTGAAAGTTGAACATTGGGCTCCAGGTCATTAAGAACTGGCTCCAGTACATCTCTGATGATGGGTGTGCTGGGGAGGTGAGGAGTTAAAGATGGTGGACACTTCTAAGACTAGAACTGAAAGGAGATTAGATATCAGGGGTCAGCTAGCTCAAAGAGTTTGAGGAAACTGAATTCTGGAAAGTTTTGGTGATCAGATTATAGAGGATCATAAATCTAGTGCTGAGTGCTGTATTGGACCTCAAAGACCTTCCAATCCATCTCTCTCTGTCTCTTTTTCTGTCTGTCTGTCTGTCTGTCTGTCTGTCTGTCTGTCTGTCTGTGTCTCTCTCTGTCTTTCTGTCTCTCTCTCTGTCTCTTTTTTCTCTCTATGTCTGTTTCTGTCTCTGTCTCTGTGTCTGTCTCTGTTTCTCTCTCTCTCTCTCTCTGTCCCTGTCTCTCTTTGTCTTTCTCATTATCTCTCTGTCTCTCCCGTTTTCGGTCTCACTTTCTGTCCCTCTCTGTCTCTCTCTCTCTCAGAGATGAGGAACATAGACTCAATAATATCTAATTAGCAATTTAAAAATATCTTACTGGATGTTCCTCCCATTCTTCTTTTGGTTCCTCTAATTTCCTTAGGCCCAGAGCTTATAAGGAGGTATGTCCATCTTTCTGGTATTGTGGATGGAAAGCTAGATTGCATCAGGAAGACTTGAATTCCAAACCCTACATCTCCTGGCTGTGTGACCCTCACCAAGGCACCCAAACTCTTAATGTCCTTAGGCAGCTCTCCAAGACTCTATGTTACAGAGAGATAAAGCTACAGATCCATGCTGGTCGAGGTACCAAATGTGTAGCATCTGCAGGGATCCTTAGGTAGGGACTGGTGACCAGGTTTCTTTGAGTTTGACACTCTTGCCCTATCCTGTGGAAATCCCATGACTGCCTCCTATCTCTCCATCTTTCTCCCAGTACCTCACCCTTCCTCCCTTTCCCTCAAAGTGTATCCTATGGAAATAAAAGTGCTGATAGGGGGAAAAAATAAGCTAGAGAGCCTTTAGGAGGTAAGTAAAAAAGTCAAAGATCCCTTTAATTACATCTAGTCCTCTTGAGAGGGGGAGGTAGGATCATTTCTAAGACCCTTTAGAGAGGATGCTCTAGCACTTTGGGATTCTTAGAAAGAATACTTTTCAGAAGAAATCATATAACTGGGTCCACAGGAACTGGGAAGCTCTGGGACTGAACAGCTTCTTCATAGGGTTTTTAATTTTAATTTTTTTCCCTTTACTTTCATTAAATGGTTAGTCAGACATGCTTTGAGCCAGGGGGCGGATGATGGGTTAGGGAGAGAAGGGAGTTAGCAAGACGCCTGAAGCTCCAGATCCCAGCAGGAATCAGAAAGGGAGGTTAGCTATGCAGGGCATTTCCTGCCTGTTCAATTCATAATGCCAATAACCACAGCCTTGAAATTTCACCTCCTAAGGCCTTGGGGTTTTTAGAACAACCACAGAACCAACATGGGGACTGACCATAAAACCTATGGTCACGTCAGGGCTAGCCCATTCCCCAAATTACAGGTACTCATTCATTCATTGTCCTAGCACGCAAATTGGAGCAGAAATTTCTTACATTTATTTTCTTCCTTAGCTAAGGAACATTTGGGCAAAAACAATTTTTCTCTTGGAAGGAAAAGAGATGGAAGGGAAGGGCCACAGTAGGAAAATATCCATTTAGAATAGAATCCGTCACATTGGGAGAGCCCTTCCTATTTCACTGCTAGAGAGGAATGAGGCTGGGATAACCAATGTAGGACATGATTATACACTGTTATCAGGCTAGGAGGGCAGCTAGGCGGTACAGCGGCTATAGAGCACTAGGCTTGGAATTAGGAAAACTCATCTTGGTGAGTTCAAATCCCATCTCAGATGCTTAGTAGCTGTGTGATCCTGGACATGTCATTTCACCTTGTTGGCTCCAGTTTCCTCATTTTTAAACCACTTCAGAATCTTTGCCATGAAAACTCCAAAATGGCACCAGGAAGAGTCAGACATAACTGAAAGGACTGAACAACAAAATCAGATTAAGAGTAGGATGGATGGTGAGGGTGGACCTGATGCATCATTGTTAGTTTAGGCTTGATGCAGGATTAAATGAAGCATTCAACAGTTAGCAATGGGAAGTTTACTTAGCTCTAATGTGGCAAGGATATAGCCATATTTAGCTTAAATGCAGTCTCTCTAGTCTCCATGTAAGAATGATCAGCATTTGGTAACTTGAGTGGTCTTTGGATAGCTTCCTTGTCAGAGGGGGCCCAGCCTCCCTGAAAGTGGGGCTTTTTATGCCTTTAGATGAGCAGAGAGCACTGTCGTACAGCAGAGGCTACCAGAAAGCTATTTCTTTTTTTTTATTTAAATATTTTATTTTTTTAGAAAAAATTTTCATGGTTACATCAAAAAGCTATTTCAAGGCAGGCAGGAGCTAATCAAATTCCAGGGACAACTTTATCAGCTTGTCAGGCAAACAAATCCACTCTGGTGGGTATTAGTCCCATCCCAATGATATTAGTGTGGGGAGGAAGGGATTCAGAGAAATATAAACATAAATCAATTGCCCCTTTGGATGACTAGAGATTTATATGGAACCTTTTGTGAAAGTCCTAATTAGCCAACTGTGTTTTTTTGTTGTTGTTGTTCATCCGTGGACATTTATTGAGCTCCTGGCAAGGTACACATTGTACTGGGGGGAGCTACAATGACCCAGAGCTCCATTCGAGCCACTTTGATGGCAGATGAGGGGAGAGAAGTGGATTCTTCACCTCGAAAAAAAGGAAGTCAAGGGTTGGCAAGACCTGTGTGTTAGTGTCCTAGTGGGGCCAGTGTTGGCAAAGGTACACACTAAGGCATTTCCTACTTCTCTGGTACTTGCCACTCAATTTGAGAGGAAAAAAACACTAGTGTTCTGTCAGGGGAGAATTAAACTCATGGACTGGTCTGGGTCCTCCCACACCCATGATTGTCTTCCTTACTCCTCATAGCTGATAAGAAGGAGAGAAAGGATGGGGAGAATTAGAGACTGGAATAGAGAGCTGATAGAAGAAATGAGAGGAGCAGGAAGAGAAGGGAAAGAGAGGAGAGAAGGGAGGGATGAATGAGGCAGTTTTTGTCTGGGGAAGTGAGGATAGTAGGGGAGATTCCCAAAGCTGTTTATCTTTATAGCAAGGAATGATGATCTCAAAATGGTGGTGCATGCTATCTGTGTGATCCTGGGTAGTCTTTTTGTGTCCCAGACAGCTTTTTAAGACTATAAATTGCAGTACAGGTTCTCATATGAATTGGTAGAGGGAATTTCCTTTGCTAATGAATTACAGGTCCAATTGTCCCTCATTTATTTATGTCTGTGTGTAAGCCTTTATTTATGTTTGTATCTATAGACAATGTTTAGATTTATATTGACATCTACATCTTCCTAAATAGCCATATCTATATCATCTCTATCTCTATCCATAATGATAAGTTGTCATTTTTAGCCAGGACCCTTAGGACCTTTGGCCAGGTTTTCTGATATGGGATTATTTAAGTATTCTATCTCCTCTTTTGTTAATCTTGGCAATTTATGTTTTTGTAAATATTCACCTAGTTCACCTAGATTGTCATATTTATTGTCATATAATTGGGCAAAATAATTCTTAATAATTCTTTGGCCAGGTTTTATCTCACTTAAGAAATGGCAAAAGAAGTTTGACATGAATCTTTTCCCATATCTCTTATAATAACTTATAATTTATCTGTATGAGCCTTGAAAAAGTGATTGTATCCTCTCTCTAAAATTTTTTGGAGGGTAGAGTGGGAAAGGGCTATTGTTTCACTGATATAGGGAATCTCCAGGAGGGAACTCCTCAGATTCAATTCATCTCCAATTTTCAGATGCCATTTTTTTCTATTCAGAACCCCTAGTACAGTGCCTGGCACATTTTTTTGTTGTTTGGTCATTTCAGTCATGTCCAACTCTTCCTGACCCCATTTGGGATTTTCTTGGTAGAAATGCTAGAGTGGTCTGCCATTTTCTTCTCCAGTTCATTTTACAGATGAAGAAACTGAAGCAAACACAGTTAAGGGACTTGCCACAGTAGCACCATAGTTCACAGAGTGCTGGACCTGGAAGTGAGGAAAACTCCTCTTTATGAGTTCAAATCCAGCCTCAGACACTTACTATCTATGTGACCTTGGGTAAATCCCTTAACCCTGTTTGCCTCCCTTTCCTCATTTGTAAAATTATCAAAAGGAGATGGAAAAATCACTCCACTATCTCTGCCAAGAAAACCCCAAATGGGGTCACAAAGAATCTGACATACGGAAATGCCTGACTGGAAGCCCAGAGCCCTCTCCCTTCCATTACTGCTTCCCATCTCCATGGAGTTAGAAAAGTATTGCTCCACCCTTTCCTTTCCCTCTTTCTTCCTGAGATGTGGTGTACGCCCCTCCACAGCAATGAAAGGAGGCTTAGAGCTGGCACAGGAGGCAGAGAATACTTTTCCTCCCATTTTCCCATCTTGTTTCCCTCCTGCTATTTGCCACTACAGCTGCTCTTTTCATTGAGCCCTCTTGGCTCTAAAAGACTGTCTCTGTTTGCTGAATTGAAAGCCACAGAGACAGCTGTCTGAGCAGTAGCAGACTCACACCTAAAATGGGTGGCCAGGTATTTTAAGGTAACCAACATTCTCCTTTAGGGGCACACAAGTGACAATTGAAATCTTTGACCTGCTTTTAAGGTCCCCCTTAGGAGCAAAGTGAATCATAAAAAAAGTTCTTCCTGGATATGGAAAAATGGGGACACTAATACACTGTTGGTGGAACTGTGAACCGATCCAACAATTTTGGAGTTACTTTGGAGTTATACCCAGAGAGTTATAAAACTGTGTATACCCTTAGATTCAGCAATACCACCACTGACTCTGCTTCCCAAGGAGATCAGAGAAAAAGGAAAAGAACTAATCTGTTCCAAGATATTTGTAACAGTTCTCTTTGTAGTAGTGAGAACTGGAAGTCAACGGGATGCCTACCCATTGGGGAATGGCTAAACAAATTGTGGTCTAGGACTGTGATGGAATACTACTGAACCGTATGAAATGCTGAGCAGGCTAATTTAAAAAAAAACCACAAGAACAACTTGGAAAGATGTCCATGGGATAATGAACAGTGAAATAAGTAGAACCAAAAGAATATTATATATAGCCACGGAAATGTAAAACTTGAAGAATAACTTGTGAATGTCACTTACAGAGAATGAACTGAAAAATAAAAATGCAAAAGATATAATTTAGTTAAAAAATTAAAAATTAAAAAATAAATAAAAAAATCCTTATCCCTAGAGAAGGGGAAAGAGGGACGTTCTTAGCTGGGCACCAGTTATAGAGGTGATGCTCATGGATTCCCCGTTGGGCTAAGCTCAGTTGCCACCTCCTCGCCAAAGCCTGATCTTGTCCTCAAATGTTCCTAGAGTATTTTGCCTTGAGTCTCTCCTTTGTCTTGCTGTTTTTGTTGTTGTTGAGTCATGTCTGACTCTTCGTGACCCCACAGGGTGGTTGTGAGGATCAAATGAGATAATATTGCAACCTTAGGGAGCTTATAGGAATGCCAGCTATTATTATAACTATCTTTGCCTATGCCATAAACACATAGGAGACCATCAGGGTGGTTGTCAGAAACAATATCATTTTTTCATCTTTGTATCCCCAGCCTTTACCCTCCAATAAATATTAGACTGAATGGAACTGGGGCTCCTGTTTTTCCAGCTCATTTCATTAATCTGTACCCTACTTCTCTGGGGCAGCTAAGTGGCACAGCAGAAAGAATGCCAGGCCTGGAAGCAGGAAGACCTGAGTTTGAATTTGACCTCATATTCTTCCTAGCTGTGTGACCCTGGACAAGTCACCTAACTCGAACAGCCTAGCCCTCCCTCTTCTGTCTTGGAATTGATACTAAGAGAGAAGGTGAGGGGATAAATAAAAGAGAGACTTACCGTAGATTCTTCAGTGAGTCAGTGTCCGAGATCAGAGCCAGACCCATCCCAAAGGAAAGGTCATCCCAAATGCTAAGACTGGGTAAGGCCAATCCTTGATGAAAGATGATGGGATTTAGACTTTGTTGGGGGTCGGGGATTGTGGTCCCTTAGAGAAGCAGGTCTGAGAGCTGGACTCCGGCTCAGTGCCCTGAGGAGCATCCTGCATCCTCACCCCCTAAGCAGGCTCAAGTGGAACCATTTATGTTCACCCAACAAGCCATTTCTTCACCCATGAAAGGGCTCTGTTCAAGGGGTTTGTCTGGGTTTTGTGGTCCCCTGGTGGTTCAGAACTTGGAATGATTCTGACGACAAGGACCGTGGACAGTCGGTCAATTTACAAACATTATATATTATTATTATAAATTGTTTATTATTATTAATGTGGTAGATGCTGAGAATACAAATAAAAAGAATTAAATAGTCCATACTCTCAAGGAAGTGACATTCTTTATTAACCCTTATCTTCTGTTTTAGAATGAGGTAGAAAAGTGGTTAGGGCTAGGCAGTGGGATTTAAGTGACTTTCCTGGGATCATACAGCTAGGAAGTGTACAAGGCTAGGTTTGAACCCAGGACCTTCCCTTTCTAGGTCTGGCTCTTAATCCACTGCCCCCCAGGAAGTAACATTCTAATGGGAAGACATTTTAATGGGACAGTGAGGTGGCTCAGTGGATAGAGTGCTGGGCATAGAATCGGATTTGAATTCAAATCCCGCCTCAGACACTTATTAGCTGTGTGACCTTGAGTAAAGCATTAACCTCTACTTGCCTCAATTCTTATCTGTAAAATGGGGATAATAATAACATCCACTTTTCAGGGTTGTTGCAGAGATCAAATAAAATAATAATTATAAAATCCCTAGCATAGTGCTTGGAACTTAGTAGGAACCATATATATGTTGTTATAGTATATGTATAATATAATGCAATAATATATAATATATGTAATATTTATATATGCTACACAATATATAGTATATGTAATATTAGCATCATACAATATGTGTAATATTTATATTATCATAAATATGGAATATATAATATTACACAATATAATATAGGTAACATTTATATTATACATTTCATGACATATAATACATGCAACATTTATATTATATGTTACATGATATATAATATAGGTAACATTATATATTGCACAATATAGAATATTTTCATTATATGACATATACTACATGTAATATTTATAATTATACAACATGTAATATATCATACAATATTTATATTACATACTACATGGCATATAACATATGTAATATTTATATTATATAACATTTTTATATTATATATTATACAATATATAGGTAATATTTTTATAATATAATATATAATATAATACATATTATTGTTATTGTGAAGACAAAAAGTACATATATAGGTATGTACAGAATTACTCTAAAGAGAATACAAAGTAGTTAGGGAGGAAGGTTACTCATGGCTGAGAAGATCAAGAAAGGGTTCCTGGAGAAGCTGAGGCTTGAGCTGTGTTCTGAAGGAAGAGAAGGATTCTTTAGAGGCAGAGATGAAGAGGGAGCACATTCCAGGCAAAGAGGGCCACAGGATGCGAGGGAAGGCACAGAGGCAGGAGATGGAGTACCATGTATCATGAATAACAAGTCAGCCAGTGAGGCTGACCAGTGGAACGAGAAGAATATGTGTAGAATACGTGAAAAGACAGGGAGAGGCCAAGATGTGAAGAACTCGGTCACCTAGGCAGCAAGAGACCAACATGGGATTTGAAGACAATCTGGATTATATAACTTTGGAAAATGTATGTAGAAATTTTTTATTAATATAAAAATAATAAAATAAAATAAAAAAAGATGGGATTTGAACCCAGGTCCTCTGACTTCAAATCCATTGCTTTTCCCATGATGCTAAAGGATATTGGGACCAAGGCTAAGGTGGCAGAGACAGAGATCTCCTGTGGTTGAAATAAGAGTCCTGGGACAGCGAAGGGGATTCGTGGCTCCTTGGGTGGTCATGATGGGTAAGGCAGAGGGAGAGAAGGGGTGGTTTGGCAGTGGTGGCTCACATTGGGGCTGCCACTGAAGAACTGAACAAGAATTTTGGAATTCTAGGCCTTGAGGTTTGTTCAGTAATAAGGTAGGAAAAAACCCCTTAGATATTGCCATCCTTCGCTGTGTGGTCACAGATAGGAGGTAATTTTTCACAGAGTTGTAGAGTTGTCATGAGTAAAATAAAAACAGAAAAAAATTTCCAGCACAAAATCCAGTCATATTGTTTTTTCTAGTTCTGGATCTGATGTGGACTTCAGGCAAGTGATTAAACCCACTCTATGTCTATTTTTCCCAACAATAAAATGAGTAAAAGAGAAAAGAATTCTCCTTCTTGAGAAAGAGCCCCAGTGGCAATATTGATAGTCTGAGAGCAAGACATACATGCCAGGATTTAGAAAGGAAGAGTAATGATGACATTTTATAAGACAGATCTCCTTCAGGCAAAATGGAAAAATGAAAGAGAAGAGGTGAAGGGGCGAGAAGAAATTAAGAAGAGAGCAACACGAAGAAGTCCTTGGTCAGATTTATTTATTTTAAAATTAAAAAAACGAAACTTTCATCTAGGGCAGCAAGGTGTCTCAGTGGATAGAGAGCCAGGCCTAGAGGTAGGAGGTCCTGGGTTCAAATGTATCCTCAGACACTTTTTAGCTGTGTGACCCTGGGCAAGAGAGTGACCTTCTGTCTTAGAATCAATACTAGATATCTGTTCCAAGGCAGAAGAGCAGTATAGGCTAGGCAACTGGAGTTAAGTGACTTGATCGTTACATAGATAGATAGGTAGATAGAACAGCGAGGTGGTATGGTGGACAGAGTGCAGAACTTGGAGACAGGAAGACCCAAGTTCAAATCCAGCCTCAGACATTTACTAGCAATGAATAATTAGCCACATGTGCTAATGAATATAGATAATGACTGTGGATTAATTAGTAATGGGTAAAGAGAAGAGCCATCTAAACCACTGAGGCTGCTGATAATACTTTATAGGTATTCAGCACTCTAGAATATAGGTATCAAACATGCTGCCAATAGGCTATCTTAGCTTGCAACACTCCCAAGGGAAATTGGTCCAGATGAAAATGTAATTAGAAAATATTTATCAAAATAAATAAAAATATAATAGAACATAAATAATGTTAATATGTGTTTTCCTTAGCCAACATGCAGCTGCAGGGATGCTCATCTATGGTTTAGTGGTCCAGTTTCAATGAGTTGGACACCACTGCTATGGAAGACTTCATTTCCCATAATGCTTGGGGCCAAGAGCATCCCTGGCTGGAGACAGCCGTATGGATAATGTTCAGGCTGTATGTGAGTCCACAATGTGGTGACCTAATGAGGTGAGATTCAGATGGATGAAAAATGTACTACAAAGTGTAAGGTTTAAAAAGTGAGAGGGGCTAGTCTTGCCAGAGTGGTACCTAGAAGGAAAGGTAAGATGCAAAGCTATTGTTGGGCTAGAGGGAGAAAAGGGGATGGAGGAGAATGGTCTGGACATGGTACCTCCCAAACCCCAGTGGGATGTCTATTCCAGGCTCACTCTAGAGCCCAAGAAAGAGCCTTTCTCCTTCTTCCAGTCTACCCCAGATGGCATCCTGGGAAAGACATTCCAAGAGGTAGAGGACATCACACCGATAAGTATCCATCACTGGAACTATGAGTGCTGAAGAAGCCTTGTCTTCCCACTGTGCTGAGTCAAGGAAATCGAAGGAGCTTTAGATGAGGGTGTAGGAAGTTGAGTTTTTTGTGGGTTCAGAGTATGCTTTACCCTTTGACTCTTTGGTGTCCAACTCTCCCACTTTTCCTGCCTCTTTTTGTTTTGTCTCCTGTTAGAGTGTAAGCTCCTGAGGGCAGGGACTGTCTTAATTAATTGCTTCCCCAGTGCTTAGCAGTGTATCTGACACATATATCAATATGCTTCAGTTTCTCTTGGCTTTGTGTTGTTTAGAATTGCCTTGGTATCTAGTTTTTGGTGAGAAACATTAGGATTAACCTGATAAAAGAAAGAAGCATTCCCTGGAAGTGACCCTGCAAATGTTCCTGTACAAGAAGGGTTCAGAGTAGCTTGAGCAGTCTCGGAGAAATGGAACCAGCCTTGGGACCCTCTCGAATATTCTGGTTATTGTGCTGATTACCAAGAAGTCACTGCCCCTGTTCCTGGCACTCTCCACCCCTGCCCTCACTTTGTGCCTGGAACCCANATAGGTATGTACAGAATTACTCTAAAGAGAATACAAAGTAGTTAGGGAGGAAGGTTACTCATGGCTGAGAAGATCAAGAAAGGGTTCCTGGAGAAGCTGAGGCTTGAGCTGTGTTCTGAAGGAAGAGAAGGATTCTTTAGAGGCAGAGATGAAGAGGGAGCACATTCCAGGCAAAGAGGGCCACAGAATGTGAGGGAAGGCACAGAGGCAGGAGATGGAGTACCATGTATCATGAATACAAGTCAGCCAGTGAGGCTGACCAGTGGAGCGAGTAGAATATGTGTAGAATACGTGAAAAGACAGGGAGAGGCCAAGATGTGAAGAACTCGGTCACCTAGGCAGCAAGAGACCAACATGGGATTTGAAGACAATCTGGATTATATAACTTTGGAAAACGTATGTAGAAATTTGTTATTAATATAAAAATAATAAAATAAAATAAAAAAAGATGGGATTTGAACCCAGGTCCTCTGACTTCAAATCCATTGCTTTTCCCATGATGCTAAAGGATATTGGGACCAAGGCTAAGGTGGCAGAGACAGAGATCTCCTGTGGTTGAAATAAGAGTCCTGGGACAGCGAAGGGGATTCGTGGCTCCTTGGGTGGTCATGATGGGTAAGGCAGAGGGAGAGAAGGGGTGGTTTGGCAGTGGTGGCTCACATTGGGGCTGCCACTGAAGAACTGAACAAGAATTTTGGAATTTTAGGCCTTGAGGTTTGTTCAGTAATAAGGTAGGAAAAAACCCCTTAGATATTGCCATCCTTCTCTGTGTGGTCACAGATAGGAGGTAATTTTTCACAGAGTTGTAGAGTTGTCATGAGTAAAATAAAAACAGAAAAAAATTTCCAGCACAAAATCCAGTCATATTGTTTTTTCTAGTTCTGGATCTGATGTGGACTTCAGGCAAGTGATTAAACCCACTCTATGTCTATTTTTCCCAACAATAAAATGAGTAAAAGAGAAAAGAATTCTCCTTCTTGAGAAAGAGCCCCAGTGGCAATATTGATAGTCTGAGAGCAAGACATACATGCCAGGATTTAGAAAGGAAGAGTAATGATGACATTTTATAAGACAGATCTCCTTCAGGCAAAATGGAAAAATGAAAGAGAAGAGGTGAAGGGGCGAGAAGAAATTAAGAAGAGAGCAACACGAAGAAGTCCTTGGTCAGATTTATTTATTTTAAAATTAAAAAAACGAAACTTTCATCTAGGGCAGCAAGGTGTCTCAGTGGATAGAGAGCCAGGCCTAGAGGTAGGAGGTCCTGGGTTCAAATGTATCCTCAGACACTTTTTAGCTGTGTGACCCTGGGCAAGAGAGTGACCTTCTGTCTTAGAATCAATACTAGATATCTGTTCCAAGGCAGAAGAGCAGTATAGGCTAGGCAACTGGAGTTAAGTGACTTGATCGTTACATAGATAGATAGGTAGATAGAACAGCGAGGTGGTATGGTGGACAGAGTGCAGAACTTGGAGACAGGAAGACCCAAGTTCAAATCCAGCCTCAGACATTTACTAGCAATGAATAATTAGCCACATGTGCTAATGAATATAGATAATGACTGTGGATTAATTAGTAATGGGTAAAGAGAAGAGCCATCTAAACCACTGAGGCTGCTGATAATACTTTATAGGTATTCAGCACTCTAGAATATAGGTATCAAACATGCTGCCAATAGGCTATCTTAGCTTGCAACACTCCCAAGGGAAATTGGTCCAGATGAAAATGTAATTAGAAAATATTTATCAAAATAAATAAAAATATAATAGAACATAAATAATGTTAATATGTGTTTTCCTTAGCCAACATGCAGCTGCAGGGATGCTCATCTATGGTTTAGTGGTCCAGTTTCAATGAGTTGGACACCACTGCTATGGAAGACTTCATTTCCCATAATGCTTGGGGCCAAGAGCATCCCTGGCTGGAGACAGCCGTATGGATAATGTTCAGGCTGTATGTGAGTCCACAATGTGGTGACCTAATGAGGTGAGATTCAGATGGATGAAAAATGTACTACAAAGTGTAAGGTTTAAAAAGTGAGAGGGGCTAGTCTTGCCAGAGTGGTACCTAGAAGGAAAGGTAAGATGCAAAGCTATTGTTGGGCTAGAGGGAGAAAAGGGGATGGAGGAGAATGGTCTGGACATGGTACCTCCCAAACCCCAGTGGGATGTCTATTCCAGGCTCACTCTAGAGCCCAAGAAAGAGCCTTTCTCCTTCTTCCAGTCTACCCCAGATGGCATCCTGGGAAAGACATTCCAAGAGGTAGAGGACATCACACCGATAAGTATCCATCACTGGAACTATGAGTGCTGAAGAAGCCTTGTCTTCCCACTGTGCTGAGTCAAGGAAATCGAAGGAGCTTTAGATGAGGGTGTAGGAAGTTGAGTTTTTTGTGGGTTCAGAGTATGCTTTACCCTTTGACTCTTTGGTGTCCAACTCTCCCACTTTTCCTGCCTCTTTTTGTTTTGTCTCCTGTTAGAGTGTAAGCTCCTGAGGGCAGGGACTGTCTTAATTAATTGCTTCCCCAGTGCTTAGCAGTGTATCTGACACATATATCAATATGCTTCAGTTTCTCTTGGCTTTGTGTTGTTTAGAATTGCCTTGGTATCTAGTTTTTGGTGAGAAACATTAGGATTAACCTGATAAAAGAAAGAAGCATTCCCTGGAAGTGACCCTGCAAATGTTCCTGTACAAGAAGGGTTCAGAGTAGCTTGAGCAGTCTCGGAGAAATGGAACCAGCCTTGGGACCCTCTCGAATATTCTGGTTATTGTGCTGATTACCAAGAAGTCACTGCCCCTGTTCCTGGCACTCTCCACCCCTGCCCTCACTTTGTGCCTGGAACCCACCAACTCACAAAATTCCCTGATCCCTCCCTGGATCAACCCATTGCCCACTCATTGCCTGCCTGCTTTTGTTGGGAAAATCTATAAGCCCATTTTCTGCAGGGTCGAGGTCAGCTCTTCAGCAGTAGGCTGGACTGATTCACATGTATGTTTAATAAAGATTATTCTTTAGTTTTTATTAGATAGGTACTTAGACCGACCCCGTTTCCCTCTGGTCTTCTCTTAGTGAGAAAGAGGGATTTGGGTTCTGGTGAGGGCCATACCTGCCAGGGTTATCTCTCTGTTTTTCTTCCCTTTGGGGAAAGAAGGACCCAGATCCTGTAGGGTTTTGTCTCCGTTTACATATAATAGGTGCTTAATAAATGTTTATAGTGTTGGATTGGACCTGCATAGAATATGTACCTTCATACAATCAAAGGTTGTTTTGTTGCTCTCAAGATGACTGAACTGAGAATGTAGTGGGGTTCAATATATTGGTGAAATAGAAGAGGAGGATACAGAAGATGGAAGAAGAAGGGGAGTATGTTCCCTGAATTAAAAAAAGAGCCCCAAAGTGTCAGGGAGTGGAAGTGAATCATAGCAAAAGCTTTCATTTATGGAGTACCTCGTATTTATAAAGCACATGCCTCATACCAGAGGCATGTTCCTGTACAAGAAGGGTTCAGAGTAGCCTGAGCAGAAAGACTCTATGACCATAGGTCTTGCAAAGTTCATTGGCCTCCACTTCCACGCGAGGAAGCAGAGGCTAAAAGACTCAAGAAATATGAATGTTGGGGACAGCTGGGTAGCTCAGTGGATTGAAAGCCAGGCACAGAGATGGGATGTCCTGGGTTCAAATTTGGCCTCAGATACTCCCTAGCAGTGTGACCCTGGGCAAGTCACTTTTCCCCCTTTGTTTAGCCTTTACCACTCTTCTGCCTTGGAACAAATACTTAGTATTGATTCTAAGACAGAAGATAATGATTAAAAAGAAAGAAATAATACATTAACACTACCTAGCTGTGTGCCCACAGGCAAGTCACTTAACCCCCATTGCTTAGCTCTTACTACTCTTCTGCCTTAGAACCAATACTTAATATTGATTCTAAGATGGAAGGTAAGAATTTTTTTTTTAAAGTACTGATGTTATAGAACTGGGACTTAAATGCTTAAAATTCTGTGTATTCTGTGTTTGCATGATGGCCTCTTGAAGGCAAGAGGTTGGTAGCCATCCCTCTTTCAATGACAAGATGGCAGACCTCAGTTTGCTTTTCCCATCTCTTCTCTCATAGGGTGTTTTGCTTGGCCTTTTTAGAACTGACACTGAACCTAGTGGAGGACATCACAGTTGCCTCTGCTTTGGGAAGCAAGGACGGCGGACTTCTTCAGGTCATTTTATCAACATAATTTTCTCTCTCTTTCTTTTTTTGTCTCACTCTAGTAAGATGAACAGTTCCACTCGGAAGATTTGAAGACAGAAGGAAGCACAGCTAGATAAAGCCAGCGGGTAATGAAACATGTGTCCTAGGGAGATAATAGCTCTGCGATTTCTCTAATGCCTCAAACCTCCTGAAGTAAACGGTTGGTTTTGTTCTTGAATAATCATCTACTGGCAGCTTTGTTCTTCTGTCACTGGCAGCTGGGTGGGATGATTATTCTTTCAGCTCAGGGCTATTGCCTGTTGGTTTGTGACCTGTGGATGACCCAATTGGATAGAAGAAAGTGGTGGAATGTGTCACCAAAACTAGCTTTGTAAGACTTTTAGATCAATAAAAGATTGGTTTCCTCCCTCCCAATATTTACTGAGGCTCTACTATGTGTAAGAAATGATGGCCGATAATGTGGAGAATATAAAGCTGCATAAGACATAGTAACTACTCTATAGAAGTTTATAATATAATAAGAGGATATAAAATGCACATTGATGATCATAGGATCATAGCTTTAGAGCTGGTAGAGTCCTTAGCAATTATATGGTCCAAATGTCTCATTTTATGAAAGAGAATGCTGAGCCAACCCAAAGAGGAGTCGCAAACCGCCCATTGTCACATAGTTACCATAGCCAGAATTTGCATCTGGGTCTTCTGATTCCTGATCTCACCCTCATTCCCTTTTTCTTTGTAGCAAATTTGAACTATAAGCAATTGCCCCCTCTAGGTAGTAGGTGGCACAGTGGATCGAGCTCTGGACCCTGCGTCAGAAACACTGTAGTTTGAATTTGGCCTTAGTCACTTATTAGCTGTGTGACCTTGGTTGTGTCTTGTTTTAGTTTCCTTAAATGTAAAATGGAGATAATAATAGTATGTTTCTCTCAGACTATTGTGAGGTTCAAATGAGATAATATTTATAAAATGTACGCAGTGCCTGGCACATAGTAGCTGCTTAATAAATGCTTATTCCATCCCCCCACTCCTGTTTTTCTGTTTCTGTTCCCCCTTTACCTCCTACCATCCATTCTTATTAGTCTGATGCTGAGCAAATAAACAAAGAGGCAGTGGAAAGATTCTTAGCTCTGGAGACAGAGGTCCTGAGTTCTGACTGATGTTTACTACCTGTGTGACTTTGGGCAAGTCGTTTAATTTCTCAAGTCCTTAGATGCCTCCTCTATAAAATAAGTGGTTTGTACTAGATGTCATTCAATGTCTCTTCCAGTTCCAAATCTATCATTCTATGGATCCAGGGTATTGCAAGTTCTACAGCTAAAAATCCTTTCTATTTTAATGGGATTCATCTGAAATTATGTTTTGCTTTTAGGCTTTCTCTACCTTGAATAAATAAAAATATTTATTAAGCATTTACTATGTGCATTTATTAAGCACTTAACAGGTGCCCAGCACTGGGGATGAAAACAAAACAAATGTTGGCCTCGAAGAACTTACATTCTCCTAAGGGGAGGTGACACATATAGGGCAGTGGGAGCCAAGGACAAGTGCTTTGGTTTTCCGGTTTTCCAGGCTGCTGAGTAGAACCACAGTGAAGTGGGATAGCATGCTTTTTTTTTTTCAGGAGCAATGGTAGGATTGATCTGATAATGGTTTTCAAACTGGAAAGCAGGTGAGGGGACTTGGGAAAGACAACTGAGAAGTCAGAGAGGAGATGGCTGGGGACGAATAGGAAGCATAGATGGAGCTACATTGGTCTGGGATAGTGGGCCAGATGAGACATTTGCCAGTCAAGAAAATGGGGTCCCAAGGGAAGAGTCTGAGAGATGAAGAGGCCTTGGAGTGGGACTTGGTACCAAGTTGACATTACACAAAGAACTAAAATACAGGGTAGAATGCAACGTGTGCCATGAGAGTGGTACAAGCTAGCTACTTTAGGAAAGATCATTTATTGCTGGGGTGGTTGGAGAAGAAAGCCATGATGGCAGTTGTTGCTTTTCAGTCATCCAGTGGTGTCTGACTCTTTGTGACCTCCTGGACCCTAGTACACCAGCCCCTTCTATCCTCCACTATCTCCCAAAGTCTGTCCAACCACATGTTCTTTGCTTCCATGACAACATCTATCCATCTCATCCTCTACCATTCCTTCGCCTTTTTCTGTCAATCTTTCCTAATATCAGGGCCTTTTCCAGAAAATCCTGGCTCCTCATCAGGTGGTCAAGCTTTAGCTCTAGTATTTGACCTTTCAGTAAATAGTCTGAATTCATTTCTTAAGGTATTGATTGAGTTGATCTCCTTGCTATCTAAGGGACTCTCAAAAGTCTTCACACAATTCAAAAGTGTTGATTCTGTGCAGCTCTGCTTTCCTTATGGTCCAACTCTCAAAGCTGCCCATTGCTACTGGAAAACCCTTAGCTTTGATTATACGAACCTTTGTCTGCAAGATGATGTGTCTGCTTTTTAGTGCTTGTCCAGATTTGCCATAGCTTTCTTTCAAGGAGCATCTTTTAATTTCTGATGGAGGAGTAGGCTTTTGATAAGTGGAACATGCAGGAGAAAAGGAAAGGGTAATACACGTTTAAGGAATGGTGACCACGAAGTCAGCATTTTATGGCTTGAGAGTCTGCAGAGATAATATAGTCCAAATGATTCATTTTACAGAAGAGTAGACTCATGTTCAGAGATGTCAAGTGACCTAACCAGTCACAAAGGTATTTAGTAGGAGAACTGGAACTGGAACTCAAGTTTCCCTATTCTATTTTTCTACTATATTGTTGTTGCTTTCAGTCATTTCAGTCTTGTCCAACTCTTCATGACCCCATTTAGAATTTTCTTGGCAGAGATACTGGAGTGGTTTGCCATTTCCTTCTCCAGCTCATTTTACAGATGAGGAAGTTGAGGTAAAGAGGTTCAAGTGATTTGCCCAGAGTC
Organism: Gracilinanus agilis; assembly: GCF_016433145.1. Taxonomy (NCBI): domain Eukaryota; kingdom Metazoa; phylum Chordata; class Mammalia; order Didelphimorphia; family Didelphidae; genus Gracilinanus; species Gracilinanus agilis. Next base: position 115,494,209 of record NC_058134.1, on the reverse strand, counting down.
ACACACTTAGTAAGTGTCTGAGATCAGGAAGACGAGTCTTCCTGACTTTTGGCTCTACGTTCTGTCCACTGTACCACCTGCCTGCCCAACATACAACCATTCTTAATCATTAATCCTGCAATGTAAATCAGTTTGTCAGCTGCTTGTCAGCCCTAGAGCTGTCTGAGTGCAGGGTCTTAAGAGAAAAGGAAGTGCCAAAGATGAATGTTTTGAGGATGGAGAGGGAAAGACAATTTTGTAGCATGTGGAAAGAGTTGTAGGTGAGGTTAAATTAAAGTAAGTATTCTTGAGTCACCATGTAGGGAGAGAGGAGGACATTAGGAGGAATTGTGGGAGGGGTCCAGGTCATAGTTTTGCTTAGAATTGGCCTTCTGTCCCACCTCTTAAGTGACTAGATTCCCCTTAGGAATGGGTCCTTCTCAGTGTCAATGGATATGGGCTTGGCAGGCTTGAGTAGGCAGGACACCTGGATTAGAATCTTGTACTCTCTATTCCTGATCTGCTGCATGAGCTTATCCCTTTGTTCCCTCTGTCCCTTGTCATTTATGCTTACATTTTCTCTTGTGTTAGAAGGGCAAATGAGATCTATTTAGGAAATACTCCGAGTGCCACAGAGAATTATAGAAGGCGCACCATTTAGTCTACCTCTTGCCCTCCTCTCCCATTTGATATATGAAGAGATTAAAGACCAGAGAAGTCAAGTAACTCATTTAATGTCAGCAGTTTGAGTCAAGATTAGAGGCAGAAAAACACTCAAAGCACTTTAGGTAGTTTCAAAGTCCTTGGGACTTCTTTATAATTTTATGAAGGGGGAAAAGTTCAGTAACTATTCCAGCATTTTATCTACATGGAACCAATTATCATTATGATCAGCCTTATATTTGATTTTTTTCCTCTACAGATGCTTTATATCATATGGTTATACCCCATGTTCTTCTCCGTGTTCAATCAAGTGTATGTGACCGAGGATAAACTATTTTATATCTTTATATATTATTATATGTCACATATAATAATATATAATATCTATCAATATATTATATGTAACCAACAATAAACACTATATTTATTATATTAATATATTTATTATATTAATTTTTAAAATTTATT
>NC_058134.1:115476035-115491209 GCF_016433145.1 Gracilinanus agilis | reverse complement strand
ACTTTTGGCTCTACGTTCTGTCCACTGTACCACCTGCCTGCCCAACATACAACCATTCTTAATCATTAATCCTGCAATGTAAATCAGTTTGTCAGCTGCTTGTCAGCCCTAGAGCTGTCTGAGTGCAGGGTCTTAAGAGAAAAGGAAGTGCCAAAGATGAATGTTTTGAGGATGGAGAGGGAAAGACAATTTTGTAGCATGTGGAAAGAGTTGTAGGTGAGGTTAAATTAAAGTAAGTATTCTTGAGTCACCATGTAGGGAGAGAGGAGGACATTAGGAGGAATTGTGGGAGGGGTCCAGGTCATAGTTTTGCTTAGAATTGGCCTTCTGTCCCACCTCTTAAGTGACTAGATTCCCCTTAGGAATGGGTCCTTCTCAGTGTCAATGGATATGGGCTTGGCAGGCTTGAGTAGGCAGGACACCTGGATTAGAATCTTGTACTCTCTATTCCTGATCTGCTGCATGAGCTTATCCCTTTGTTCCCTCTGTCCCTTGTCATTTATGCTTACATTTTCTCTTGTGTTAGAAGGGCAAATGAGATCTATTTAGGAAATACTCCGAGTGCCACAGAGAATTATAGAAGGCGCACCATTTAGTCTACCTCTTGCCCTCCTCTCCCATTTGATATATGAAGAGATTAAAGACCAGAGAAGTCAAGTAACTCATTTAATGTCAGCAGTTTGAGTCAAGATTAGAGGCAGAAAAACACTCAAAGCACTTTAGGTAGTTTCAAAGTCCTTGGGACTTCTTTATAATTTTATGAAGGGGGAAAAGTTCAGTAACTATTCCAGCATTTTATCTACATGGAACCAATTATCATTATGATCAGCCTTATATTTGATTTTTTTCCTCTACAGATGCTTTATATCATATGGTTATACCCCATGTTCTTCTCCGTGTTCAATCAAGTGTATGTGACCGAGGATAAACTATTTTATATCTTTATATATTATTATATGTCACATATAATAATATATAATATCTATCAATATATTATATGTAACCAACAATAAACACTATATTTATTATATTAATATATTTATTATATTAATTTTTAAAATTTATTTATATTTATTTATTAATATATCAATAGATATGTTATTATCTATTACTATATTAATATGAAATATATATTTCTATATTTATAACCTGACTAATGGCCTAGGTTAGGTATTGCAGACACAGAGAAACATGGTAGAAGGGGAAGAATCCTGGACTTGTCATTGGGACACCTGAATTTGAATCTCAATGTTGACACTTACTCCATGTACATCCTTGGTCAAGCCATTACCCCTTCACTTTCTGAAACTTCATTTATTTATCTGTAAAGTGAGGGCAATGTAGAGAGGCAATGTAGTGTGATGGAGGAAGACCTGGTGAAAATGACTTGGGTTTGAGTGTTGCCTCTGATGGGTTTTGGCTATTGGGCAAGTCGCTTATTTTGCAGCACCCCAGGTAACTTTTAAAGTCATAGTCTTCTTTGTATTTTGAAATATCATTCTGAGAAGAGATAATAGGCTTCATCAGATTGCCTAAGGGATCCATGATATAAAAAAAGATTAAGAATCCCTGGTCTAAATCTGAGATCTTTTGTGAGTGAGTGAGTGAGGAGAGGGGTACCGATGTGCTTTGGTAGAGGAAGTCCCTCATTGGGAATGTCCTTCATCAATGAAATCAGTGAAAAGGCCTATTAAAAAATTACTCTGCAAGGTACTCATGGGTTAGCTTTGACCAAAATGCTTTGTTGTCTTTAAGGTTCTAGAGAAATGTGAGCTATTTCTCATTGTTAATATTCTGAGCTTTGAGCTGCAAGGATCAAATGTGATAAGGAATGTTGAGTCCTCCATAAATCTTGGAGTGTCATGGAAATGGTAACTCTTCTTATTTTGGGCACTCTGTAGGAAAGCAGTGACCCAAACTTCCTTCAGCCCAAAGTATCCCGGAAGAGTAACAAGGATAAGGAAAACTCTTGTTCACATAATGCTTTATTTATTGTTTGCAACGCACTTTCCTCAGCAGAACCCATCCCAGGAGGAAGACAGTGCAAGTTTTATTTCCATTTTACAGATGAGGACACTTGATGTTTAGAGAGCCATAGGAGTTAATATGGGGTCACATAGATAGTAGTAGAGAACTAGAACTTGGTCCTAGTTCTAGACTCTTCTTAGAAATGAGTCCTCCATAATGTCAGTGAGATTGAGCAAAGCAGTTTTGGGGATTTAGTTTTGCCCTATTCCTGGCTGGCCTTGTTAGTTTGAACCAGTCCTTCCCCTCCTCTGACTCTGTCTTCCTTCATTCTCATTTCCTACCCAGGCTGGAAGAAGGACAACTGAGGCCTATTTAGGAGATGCTCTGAGTGCCACAGAAGTATCAGATTTCTGCATCCAAGGCTCTTTCTACTCCGTCATAAATCAAACACATTCTGGTTTCCCCCTCCTTCCAGTAGATGAAATTCTGGGAAAAGATTTAATCCAGGGTATGAAGGTCAGAAAACTTGGACTTGGCTAGAGCATCACATGGATCCTTTTAGTTAGAACAGAGGCTCTTGACCTCTTTTGTGTCATGAACCCCTCTGGCAGTCTGGTGAAGTGTATAGCCCCCTTTTCAGAAGAATGTTTTCAAATAATTAGAGGAATGAAAATTTTCAGTTCAAGATTAGTGCAAATAAAGATGCAAATTTTTCCCCATCCAAATTTATGAGACCTTTGAAATCTATCCATGTCATCATGGTAAGCACTACAGATTTGGAATGAATAATAAAACTCTTGGAAAAAAATTAATAAAACTGCACCTAAGGACAGTCAGTTCCAGAGCTCTTTGCACAAATTAAGTCTAGGATGGTTGACTGTCATATTTCTCAAGCAGAAAAGAGTGAGATGAAGCCCTTTGTACAAGAGGGAGACTTGCTTGATTAGACGTAGCCTAGTGCTCTAATAATTAGAGTCACCTCAAAAGAGCAACATTCTCCTCTGGACTGGCGCTCTTCTGTCTACTTGTAGGTGATACTGAAGAGCTGAGGACTCTTGGTGGGGTACAGGTTAGACCAGATGGCCATTTATTTAGGTATCTTTCAGTTCTTGGATTCAGTGATTACTCTGGCTCCAAGTGCCTGAAAGTTAGGAATGTTCTATTTCCCCTTCCCCAGCATTCTCTGGTACCCTTTCAGGGGCTTGGCAAGATCTAGTATCTGCCATTGGCACAAGTCTCAAATGATTGTATTTCTCCAACCCTAGGGGTCCCCTCAACCTCCCTCCTTTATGTTTAACTACTTAATCATCATTAGCTTTTCCAAAGAAGTGTTTACTTCAAAGGTAAAGCAAGAACAAAGATGCCAACACAACCAAAGGGCCCCCATCACCTGGGGGACATCATCCCCACTAATGCCACCATATTCTATAGGTGGAGAAGGAAGATTAGATTCACTTTCAGCTCAGTTCCTGTATAAAATGGTCCCACAAAGTTTGGAATCCAGAGTCTTCCTGGCTTCTCAGGGTGTCCCTGCTGGGTTGGCAGCAGCAATCAACCTGGAATTTTGGCTCCAAGGTAACCGTGGCTCAAATTCAAGCTTAAGTAGGTTGAGACTTCACCACCTGCACCCAGAACTGAAAAGAAGGAACAGAACAGACCAAACCCCAAACTTATTTCTCTGGCTACAGGGTCTAAGGCATTTCCACATACAGAGTTCAGTGTGTGGTACCCATGCAGCAAGAACCTTTATCTGATGGATGCCACCAGAAAGAAAGCAAAAAAAAAAAATTCCAGACGAGTAGTCTGTTGCATTATGTGGTCGATGGAAAGAGGCTGCTCCCGTCTATGTGGTTGGGGGGAGCACAGGATTTCTTCTCCCAGAAGCGTGTCCCCATTGTCCTCCACATGGTGCCTTGTAGTATAGAGAGTGGGGGTCATATAGTTTTACAGCCTCCATTGTAGGGTCTTAGGTGATCTGGGCATGCACTGAAGCCAGGTTACAATGACCAGATAGGTTTGATTCTGTTCTAGCAGGTCAGCTTTGTCTATGTGGCATGTTGTGGAAAGCTGGGAGATACTGGTTTGAATTCTAGTTCTGTCCCCTACTAGCTTTATGACTTTGGAAAAATCATTTGGCCTCCCTGATCCACATTTGTTAAATGAAGATTCAAAGAGTTATACCATCAACCTTACAGGGTGTTGTGAGATCACTTTGGAAACGTTTAAGTGCTAAAAATGTGAGTTATAGTGCTGGATTTGGAGTTAGGAAGACCTGGGTTCTAATTCCATCTTGGATCATAGAATAATTGATCCAGAGCTGGACCAGACACTATGTAGTTCAATCCACTCTTTTTACAATTTAGGAAACTGAGATCCAGGGAAATTAAATTAATGTGTAAGATCACACAGATATTAACCATCAGAAATGGGATTTGAACCCTCGTCCTCTGACTATAGAATCAGTACCTTTACTATTATACCCCTCCTGGAACTTATTTGTTGTATGACAATAGACAAACCATTTAACGTCTGTGAGCCTCAGTTTCCCCACTTGTAAAACGAGGACAATAATGTCTTTAGTCAAGTCAAGCCTAGTATATATTAAATGCTTTTACTACATACCCAACACTGTGCTAAGCCACTGGGAATACAAGGTAGTACCTGCTTCCAGCTGGGATTTTTTTGCAAGCTCAAATGAGGTAATGTATGTAAATCACTTTGCAGACTTTAAAAAGCTATAAAAATGTCAATTATTATTCCAAAGCCACGTGCTTCAGTCCGACTCCAGAAAGCTAGGTTGGAAATGTGTGTCCTACAAGACAAAGGGCATCAGGCAAGAGGATGTAACCCTCTTTTCCATGTGCGTTGGGGCAATGAGCATCCTCTATGCAGTTGCATGCCCCACTATGATCCTAGACTCTTCTACTGGACATCAGCACCAAGAGAGCAAGCATGAACTCCTCTCCCCTTGCCTCCTCTTCAACGCATCTCAGGACTCGACTGGCTATAGTCCATGTTCTCGGCTTAGACCATGAGAACTGCCCAAGTGCTCCTCAGAGAGTGGGCTGATTAAAACAATATAAATATAGCAAAATCTCAAGAAAGACATGAAAATATATTTTCTATTTTCCTTGGATTACATACCCCGAGCTCTGTTTGGATCTCTTTCTAATCATTCCCAGAACCTTTTCTCTGTTCCTGGGAAAAGCTTTTCTTTCGTAGGTTTTAGGAAGCTTCATCCTTTGGGTCTTTGGTGGTCTAAAGTGGCCCAAATCAAGGCAGTTATGGAGGTAATTCAGGCCCCAAACCTTGCCATCAAAGAAAAAACAAAGTTGCCGATGTCTGAAATACCAGAGGGGTGATCTCAGTGAAGCCAGTCCACTAGGGTGAATTCGGATCTTCGCTTTAGACTTGGAAGCAAAAGTCTGAAAAGTTAATGGGATCGTGGCCTGCATTAAGATAGACAAAGCTTCCAGGAGTCCTGGAGTCAAGGCATTGCTCTTCTCCGGCCCGGCCAGCCCCCGTCTGAGCATTAGGCTGGGTTTTGGCTGCTTCTGATTAGGAAAGACATTGACAAATGGGAGAACATCAAGACAAAGACAAGAGCAGCAGAGGACCCCCACAGTTCACACCGTGAGGATTAGTTTAGATAACTAGAGAAGGCAAGATGTGGGGCTGGGGTGGCCTAAGGGCTAGCGAAAGACAGGAGAGCTCTTTTCAAGTATTTGAAGAGCTGTCCTATAGGAAGGGGCTTTAATTTTCTGTGTTTGGCACCACTTGGAAGATTTAGGGGCAATGGGTGGACACCATAAAGAGGCAGCTAGAAAGGAAAAGCTTCTCTCAACAATTCTGGTTATCCACAAGTGGGAGGAATGGTTTTGGGTAGTAATAGATTCCTTCTCACTGGAGTTCTTCAAGCAATGGATGGAATCTATATTCAAGCTTGTAATAAATATTATATGCTTTTTTTCAGATATAAATCAGATTAGATGATCGCTGAAGTCCCAATCATTTCTGAAATTCTGTGATTCTTGATTCTTATAAACAATTTACTGGCTGTATGATTGAGCCATCTAACCCTTGTGAGCCTTAGTTTCCCTATCTGTAAAATGGGGATAATAATATCTGTAGTCAAGTCAAAAAGCATATATTAAGCATATATGTAGTGGTAATGCTTATGATGCTGATGATATTACTCCAGCAGAACTAGGTTCAAGCGATATTTATTAACTGTGTGACTATGTATAATTCATGGCTTCTTTGAATCATAATCTGAAGGCAGAGATAAAGATATTCCATCTACCTACCCTTACTAGGCTTCTGTAAAGAAAGCTTATTGTGATGCTCAAGGCTGTACTGTGAGCTATCATTATTATTGATATATTCTAGTCCAAATGCTTCTTTAAAATTTTTTTCACACTGGGTTTTACCTGCAAAAAAGAACATTTCCAAATGCACCGCAGAGCCCCAAAAGAGGATTGCCTATGAAACCATGTATCTCCAATTGTGACCACTTGCTTCCTCAAAGAAGGATACAATAAGATCCAAACTTTCAAAACTTCCCTTTCTGTCTGTATTTCCTTCTATTCTCTTTTGTTCATTACCAAAAATGTTTCAGTGGCTTTTTTTTTTGACATTACTATTGCTATGCACCTTGGCGAACCATTAAAACTTAGAGAAAAGGAAAGAACAAATGAAACAACTTTGTGACAACTAAGCAGAGCCAAGTTAAATAAATCACGTAGTGACCATGTTGAAAAATATGTCTCTTTCTACAGCCTGGGTAAGCATCCCTTCTGCCAGGCGATAGGTTGACATGCCTCATTGTAGTTCCTCTGGAGGCCTAGTTGTTGCTTTGATTGGAGTCTAGCTTTTGCTCACTTAATTCATTATTCATCAATTCATACTACCCAGTATTCTCTGAAATCATCTATTTTATAATTTCTTAAGTTGCAATAATATTTTATTATACTCAGGTACCATAGTTTGTTCAGCTATTCCCCAACTGATGGCCATTTTAGTTTTCCATCTTAGATCTTCTTTTTCCTCTTTTTCAGTTTCTCTTCAGGATTAGGATGTTTGTTTTCCTTTTGGTTATTCCATTTCTAATATTAACCTCCCTCTTAATCTTTCCTTCTTCACTTCTTAAGTTGAATTTTATTTATTTCTACACCAAATTGTGTTTATGTGCAACCCTCCTTTGCCCATTTTAGATGAGAGTGATGTTTATCTGATTCCCACTCCTCCCATCCCTTCCACCATGCTTGTCTATTCTTTTCAAGCAACTCAATGTAAGAAATAATAAGTTCTAAACTCTCCTTCTTCTTCCTACACTAGTGTAATCTTCTTTTTGCCTTTCCTTATCTTTGCCCTCTTGAAACCCATAGAATAGAGAGAATCTACTCCCAGGACTTCATATTTCTAATTTAATTCCCTTTGAAGACATTGTGTTTCTGAAAGGACATTTGTTTTTTCTCCCATATTGGAATATTATTTATGTAGTTCCTTCCAATTGCTCCAAGTTTTTTTCCTTTCTAGGTCTTTATGGGATCTTAAATTTGTATATCCAAGTTCCTACTCAGCTCTAGTCTTTCCATCAGAAATGACTAAAAGTTCTTTATTCTATTTAAGTTCTAAATGTTCTCCATTTTACTCTATTCTACGCCACTGCCTATAGGACGATAGTGAGCTTTTCAAGTTGAGTTTTATTGTTGCTTGTAAGCTTATATCTTTTTGTGTTTTGGAATATTGTGATCCAAAATCTCCTCTGTTTGTAGTAGAAGCTGTCAGGTCTTGTCTGATCCTGACTTTTGTTCCTTGGTTTCTGAATTGTTTCTCTCTGCATGATTGCATTAATTTTTCCTTTGAGATGGGAGCTCTCATTTTGGTTCTGACATTTCTTGGAACTTTTCCTTTTGGGGGCTCTTTCAGAAGATGATCGATGGATTCTTTCAATCTTCACTTTGTCTTTTGGTTCCAGAAGATAGAGGCACATTTTACTTTTGATTTTTTGAAATATTTTCAAATATTTCAAAATATTTTGAAAAATCATAGTTTTTAGGAAGCCCAATGATTCTTATATGTGTTCCCATTTTCCAGGTCAGATGTTTTAGATATCAGATCTTATATTTTATAAATCACTTAAATTTGTTCTAATATATCTGATAATCTCATGAAGTCATTGATTTCTTATTGGTCTAGTTTATTCTATTTTCAGAGTCTGTTAGCTGTATCCAGTTTATTACTTTCTCTTCTAAGCTACTGATTCTCCTTTCAATTGTTTTCTGCAGAGATTTTATTTCATTTTTAAAATCTTTTCTTTCATTTCTCCTAAGTATTCATAGTTACTGTGGAAAATCCACTTTTTTTTTTCTTTTTAGTCTCTGGTTGCAATTTTTATAGAGTTATTGTCTCTCTCCATGTGCTTATTATTATACTTTTTGGCTAAGCTGTATTGGAAATTATCATCGAATGGTTGTATACCCTTTCTGGCACGGTATTACCAGGGCACTGTGGGGTATACAGTCCATCCCTGGGCTGTTTTGGGAGGAGGATAGAAAGAGGTGCTGGGAAAAGGTCCTCTACTTAATGGGCGGCACTTACTGATGCAATGGTTATTTCTGACTTTTTTAGATCCACTTATTAGCTCTGGGTCCCACTAATAATGATCCAGAAGTGCAACTTGAAAAAACAAAAACAAAAACAAACTAAACTTAACAGAAAAATCCCTGATTCCTTCTTTCATGTCTGTTTCCCTACTTTTGAAATATACTATATATACTTCTGGACAGGGTAAACCAGGCAAGAGGAAAAAATAAGGGAGACTATGATGATAGAGACTGACTTCTTTAACTCCTTTCAGCTTCTCATTAAAATTGCGGTAATGTACATTCTAAGGTTTATTATTTCCAAATCATATCCCTTTCTTCTTCTTTATGACTCCTGACCCCCTTATTCCACCTGCTCAGCCTCTGCTTCTCCCCAGAATAAGTTAGGTATTTCTTGGACAACTCCTGAACTTATCTGGGCTTCTGGGCGCTACTTATTAGCTTATCCAAATGTCCTGGAGGGGGCCTGAAGAATAATGTTGAGTCTTACAAACTTCAGTGTGTCCGGAGTGCTGATAAAGGATCCCAGCTGTGACAAGGAGATTATTTACTTGGAACTAATAAACAAAGCTAATTACTGCTGTGGATTTGGGCAGGGACAGGCTGTACCAGAGCTGGCTGCTGGCTAATGTTCTCAATCCTCAGATGCAATGATGGAGCCAGCAAGCCCACTCAAAGTGTCAGTACTTAGAGAAAATAAGATGCCTTTCTGTCTTTGTGTCTGTCCTTTGGGAAAATAAAAATAAAAATACAAAACAAAAGCTCAATGGCAAGAAGACTTTTAAGATGGTGGTTTGGGGCTCAGTTGTATGTGAGGAGCCAAGGATGAATTTCTGTGGCTTGTTGCTTTCCCTTAGTGTTCCTTCTGTTTCTTATTTTCTTAAAATGTTTAATAAAAAAACAACAACCAAAAAACTAAAGTCTGACTTTCAGGAGGCCTTGAGGTAGATACTGGTTTGGGCTTTCCAATCCCCGTCTCTCTACACTGACTTCATTTCTCATATCTCCCACGTACCCCCTCCTCTGAGCTAAGTCAGGAGCTTCCTATTCCTCACATATAACTTGCTCATTTCTCCTCATGTGTCTTGGCTTTGCTGTTTTCTACATTTGGAACATTACAGAATCATAGAATTTCAGAACTGGAAGGACCCACTCAGGGACCATCATCATACCTGAAAAAGGATCTCTGTGATAACCTTCTTATTCAATGGTCACATGATTGGATTCAATCTAACTAAAATAAATTCATCTCAATTCAGTTTACATTTGAAAACTACCGTCTGGTTGAAAAATCACAAAGATGAGGAATCTCTCACTTCTTGAGACCAACCATTCTACTTTTGGAGCACTTTCATTTCTTAACATCAAGACTAAATCTCAACTGGAGGTCCTAGGTTCAAAGAGGACCCGAAACACTTCCTAACTGTGTGACCCTGGACAAGTCATTTAACCTTGTGGCTTAGCCCTTGCCCTTCTATCTTAGGGTTGCTACTAGGATAGAAGGTAAGAGTTAAAAAAAAAAGACTAGATCCCTGACTTCTATCCATTGTCTCACCTAATTCTGCCTCCTGGCACCAGAACCAATTTAGTCTCTTCCCACATGAAGGCTATTTATCTTTTCTATATCTTCTCTTCTCCATATCTTTGCTGCTGATGCATATGGCCTGAAGCTCCCTTTCTTCCGGGGAAGGAGGTCCTCCCTGATTGACTCTACCTTCTTGGGCTCATTCTCCTACTTGGCACTTTCATACTTGTGTGTGCAAATTCCATCATAATGAACTGTGCAGGGGATTGAAATTCTTTATGAAGGAATTTTATTAAAATCAGTGCATTGATTTTGTTACTTCTCTGTGTGATTTACAACACACTTCCTCCCCAAAACAAGCTGTTCATAACAGAAGTTTGTAGTTTCCTATGTAAATCCTCTTTTTTTTGTCCTTTTTATATTGATGTATTTGTTGGTTATAATCATAATAAAAATGAATGCATCGAAAGCAACAAGCATTTATTTATTTATTTTTTAAGCCCTTATCATTCCAACCCTCTTGGAATCAATACTGTGTATTGGTTCCGAGGCAGAAGAATGGTAAGGGGTAGACAATGGGGGGTTAAGTGACTTGCCCAGGGTCACACAGCTGGGAAGTGTCTGAGGCCAGATTTGAGCCTGGCACCTCCCGTCTCTAGGTCTGGTTCTCAATCCACTGAGCTACCAGCTGCTCCTACAACAAGCATTTATTAAGCACTCATTATTTAACTAGCAATGTGTCAGGTGTTGAGTGAAATACAAAGTATAGGACAAGGTCCCTTTTCTTTAAGAAATCAATTCTCCGGAAATATAAAAGTAAGGGTAGAGCAGGGTAGATACTATGTTAATCAGCCAGTAGACACTTATTAAGTGCCTTCTATTTGCCAGGCACTGTGCTAAGTGCTAGAGATACAAAGAAAGTCAAAAAAAGATCTTTGTTCTCAAGGAACTCTTAGTATTAATACTATGGAAATCAAAATAAGTAAAAACTTGGTGAGACTGGTCAGTCGATGTTGTCTGGAGAACTCAGGTCTTTTCAGAAGGTCTTGAAGAAAGGAAAAAAAAATTAGCTGGCAGAGAAGCAGGGGGAGAGATCTCTGTTCAAATCCCACCTCTGATGTTCAATTAAAAAAAATCCCAATATTCTGTCTTAGTAACAACTCTAAGACAGAGGGGTATAGTCTAGGCCAATGAGGGTAAGTGACTTGCCTAGGGTCACACATCCAGGAAGCCTCTGAATACAGATTTGAACCCAATTCCTCCCAACTCCAGGCCTGGCACTCTAACCACTGTGCTACCTTGCTGACCCTGATGTTTCATCTTAAGAAAGTCACTTAACCTTTGGGAGATTTCTTATATGTAAGATAAGGCTGCCTAGTCAATTTTTTTTTCAGTTGTGTCTATTCTTCATGACCCCATTTAGGGTTTTCTTGGCAAAGATACTGGAATAGTTTGCTATTTCCTTCTCCAACTCATTTTATAGATGAGGAATCAAAGTTCAATGACTTGCCCAAAGTCACACGGTAAGTGTCTGAGGCTGGGTTTGAACTCAGGAAGATGAGCTTTCCTGACTCTAGGCTGGGTGCTCTATCCACGGGGCCATTTAGCTGCCTTATCGGGGGACGAGGGGTCGGAGTAAGTGGCTTCCGAGGCCCCATTCAGCTGTGATCCCAGGAGAGCATTTAAGATGTGGTGAAGGTGAAGAACAGAGGCCAGGATGGAGACGGATGGACCAGGGACTCTCCAACATGGAGAGTGAAAGGAACCGAAGGGAGAGAGAAAATATGAGCCATCCATTGAAATCCTCAAGGAGACTAAAGGTGGGCATGAGTAGAGATAATAGATCATTGCAATGATTTTTTTTTTCTTCTAGTGGGGTGGCTATAAGCAGAGTATAATCAGCAATTTCAGCAACTTGGGGAAGCTGGGAAGATGAAGGGAAAATCTCAGGGAGAAATCCCCTTAGCATATGAGGTTCTGGGAGGAGAGACTTTGGGCTACCGACCGCTTCATGATGAGGAGCCATCTCAGAGATGCTGCTGGGGAGGCTGCCACTGGGGCATGGAGGACCACAGGAGGAAACGCACCATCTGGGTGCCGGGCACCCTGGCACAAAGTCCCAGGTGCCATGTCCTAGCTCTGAGTGTGGATAGATAGTACACATTCCAGATCGTCTGTAATAGAAGGAAGACGACGTCCATTCAAAGGCTTGGACATGATATTAGGTGTGAGGAAAAGGCTCATCCCTGTTATTTTCTCATTGAATTGGGGGAAGAAGAGGGAAGCCCACAGTGGAAGAAAATAGTAGAGGAAGTATCACTTGCAAAGAGCTATCGTGAGAAGATGGAGGGAAGAAATGAAGAAAAGAAATCTAAAAATTTGAGAACTTTGATCACAATGGAATGAATATTATGAAAATGATCAAGAAAGGTGGCTAGGAATTGAAGGGGAGGAAGTGTGCTGCACTTAAAATCTTATATCCTTAAAAACAACAACAAACTGTATTTTATGCAGTAAATGTTTGAGGGACAGTTGAGAGAAGAGAAGATGCAAGTCTTCTTCTAAGTACAAATAGAATGAATGAGGGCAGCTGGGTGGCTCAGTGGATTTTTAGCCAGGCCTAGAGATGGGAGGTCCTGGATTCAAATTTTTTTTAAACCCTTAACTTCTGTGTATTGGCTCCTAGGTGGAAGAGTGGCTAGGGTGGGCAATGGGGGTCAAGTGACTTGCCCAGGGTCACACAGCTGGGAAGTGGCTGAGGCCGGATTTGAACCTAGGACCTCCTGTCTCTAGACCTGACTCTCCATCCACTGAGCTACCCAGCTGCCCCCCTGGATTCAAATTTGACCTCAGATACTTCTTAGTTATGTCTCCCTGTGTGTCCACCCTAAGATGGAAGGTGAGAGTTTTAAAACAAAACAAAAGAATGATTTTTTAAAAATCCAGATTGTTATCTTAGCAGGTAGATGAATAAGTATTTGTATACTGGTTATAGGAACTATAATCAAGTATAGTTCTCTACTCTGAGCCTTCATCTAGGATGTGGAAAAAGATTTATTACACAAAATACTTTCTAGATAGATATTCCTTAAACCTAGATTTTGACTGTGTCTGGATTGCCCTTGACTTAGCTGTACAAGTATCTCTTAATAGTTAACAGTCAGTTCTCTCAGTTCCAGAGTAAGCACTTTGAAGGCAGGGGCTACACGGACTCTTTGGAACCCCTCAGAGTGTCCAGAATAGAGCTCCCAGCGAGGACTCAATCCATTACTTGATCCTGACTTACTGGAAACAGCAATCTGGCTTCTTCCACGAGGGCTGAGCTTTTCTGCCTGCGTACTGTGACTCTAAGAGATTAACCAGTGAGTCATGCTTTGCATGGGTCAGATCAGATGCCAAGGGGATGGCCGAAGTGCTAGGACAGCATGTACTGCTCTACTGTGGGAGCTAGGACCAGCCAGGTAGGAAAAAGCCTTTTAGAGGACCCCTCCACTTGGCTAATCCCCTCCAGGCCATTAGGAACAAGGCGTTTTCCAGAATTAACGGAGCAGCTCACCTCAGGCATGAGGATTAATTAGGTGTGAGGGGTGGTTGCCCAGAAGCTAGGTTAGAGGAAGCCTGGCCCCCTCAAAGAGAATTTTTCTTTTCTTCGTGAAACTGGAATGTGCTTATGCTACAATACTTCCTTTGATGGAGGCCAAGACAGGACAGTTCTGTTCCCCGCCAGACCCACTTTCTTGAGAGAGGGAGGGAGAAGGAATGAGGAAAAGGAAGAAGGAAAGGGCTCATCAATACTGGACAAAATGGGGAAGGCACTGTTTCCAAAATGGGAAAGAAAACAAAGGAGAGGGGCTAAGAGGAAAAGCGAATCACAGATTGTCTCTATAATTCTTTTAAAAAAATTAATATATCAACACATTAAAATTAGACAGGAGCTAGATTTTAAGTTGATTTGGGCTGCATTTGGGAGTGCTGTAGCCTGCGTGTGACCCGTGGAGCCTCATGTTTGTTACATGCTATATCTACACTCTTATACCACCTAACTGATAGTGGTTGTTCTTATTCTGACCTGGGCCCCACTCAATAGCTATTTCAACATTTTCCTCTGCTGGGTACCAGTTTGCCTCCCTCCCATTATAAAACAAGATCGGAGGGTGCCCAGCTGAACATCTCTTTCTTGACTCCTTGACTTTACCCCCGCCAGAGAACTTAGGCAAAAAGAGGGCCTCACTTGTCTCCAGCATTTACTGTTGCTCACTCACCATTTTGGTTTGGACACTCATACTGTGTGTGAGGTGGTTCTGGGGAGGCGGTGAGTTCGAGGATGGAGAAAAGGGGGAGAGGAACATAAAAGAAAGGAAGAAAGAGCTCCTGTTCATGGAACTGACAGGTTGAATGGGTCAGGTTGAATGAACACCCGTGATGAAAAAGATAGAACCTCTCCCCAAGATGAAAATTGACCCCCTCTCGCCCCCTTTGTTTAACACCCGTGAAATATTTGAACAAGTGGACTAACATGAGAGGAAAGCCGACTGCCCGGGGTCTGCAAGGCAGGTGCCCAGCCTATAACCTGAAACCAAAGATGAAGAACAACCCAATGATACTTCCCCTCCAGCAGTCCTGGCCAGCCCAGTTCTGTTTTGTGTTTTAGTGGCTTGTTGCCCCCTCAAGTGCTATTTTACCTTAGGGCCTTAATTAGACACAGCAGCAGCCCTCTGGCCTGCTGAGTTCCCATTTCATGTGGTATTACAAAAGAGCCAACATAGGAAACTAGGCCTTTTATTATTTCCAAGGTTTTAAGCAGCATTTTTCCCTCCATGAAAGCCCCTTTTTTGTTCCCTGTTGGGTGTCATATGTACCATAATAATTTGTTTTAAATAGGTCAGACAGCTGTAATAGTAAAGTATTTCTTCTTTGTGACAGACAGGTTCCATTTATGTTAGCTTTCTCTGATCACTTCCAAGGCTTGCTCTCACTTAATTCAAAATTTTTTTATTCACCTCCCTACTTATTTATATTGAATTCTCTCCTCTCCTCTCCTCTCCTCTCCTCTCCTCTCCTCTCCTCTCCTCC
>NC_058134.1:115452144-115475651 GCF_016433145.1 Gracilinanus agilis | reverse complement strand
CTTCTCTTCTCTTCTCTTCTCTTCTCTTCTCTTCTCTTCTCTTCTCTTCTCTTCTCTTCTCTTCTCTTCTCTTCTCTTCTCTTCTCTTCTCTTCTCTTCTCTTCTCTTCTCTTCTCTTCTCTTCTCTTCTCTTCTCTTCTCTTCTCTTCTCTTCCTCTTTCTCTTCTTCTCCCCCCCCTCACCCTACTCAATCTCCTTCCGTCTCTCTTTTTCTCCTTGTCCGTATCTCTGTCTGTCCCTATCTCTGTCTCACTGCCTCTGTCTCTCTCCTTTTTATTTAATGGAGGGGTCTACCTATAGCATGCCTATCCTGGAAACTATGCCCAGTGGTCTGGCTTAATAGGAATTCCCCTAGTTTGTTTCATGCAGCTTTTAGGAGCCCAGGAAAAGGATGACTTTGCCTTCACTAGTCACTCCATCTAGGAAAATGTTTAAGCAAAGATAACCCCCCAATCTCTCAGTCCTGGGACTTTTCCTGGGTCTTGGGGTTTTGGATCTGGGGGAAAGGGCCAATCCATGCAGAAATGTCATGGGCATTCATTCTATCTTAAGTGGGGTCACTCCTTTATTGCTCTGAAATATTGATTCTAAGGCAGAATCTCTCCTCTCCTAAGGGTGAGAGGCAAATGAGGTTAAGTGACTTGCCTAGGGTCACACATCTAAGAAGAGCCTAAAGCCAGATTTAAACCCAGGACATTCCATCTCTTAAGCCTGGTCCTTTATCCACTCAGCCAGCTAGCTGCCTCCATAGTAAGATCTTAATAATTGCTTATTGACTGGCTGTATTAATCTAAAAGGATTCCTATGTGATAGGCAGAGATAGGGATTAATGAATGCATTTTCTAAATGAAGAAACAGACTAAATGAGTTTGTGCTCATGATCACAGAGTAAGTAGCTCAGTGTCCTATACAGACCTTAGACAGACCCAAATGTTCCCCGAGTTTTTCTGACTCCTAATGACTTAAAGCAAAGACATTACTGGGAGGAAAACACAACCCCTGAAAAAGCTGGCTCCTGGCAAGAGTGAGAGAAGAGATGTTGCTGGGGATGACATACACTGGAACATATTCTATATACTCCTATCCTGGGAGAAAAAGCAGCCTGCTCTGGCCTGGGAGAAGAAACTGGAGCATTTAAAATTAGGGTGAGTTCTGAGTCCCTGTAGTTAGAACTGTATTTGTGCTTAATCCAAAGGGACTGGTAAAAAACCAAATACCAATTCCTTAGTAAACAGAAACAACAGAAGACTCTTTGAAAAGGACTAGCATGGACAATTCAGCTCCTCAGGACTGAAGGGAAGGCTAGCTTGGCTTGTCTTTCTCTAGTAGGAAGGGTGTAGGCAGAGGACACCCTTATTTGAATGAAATGGATGCCATATTGGATAGACTGCTAGTTTTAGAGCCAGGAAGAGCTGATTTCAAATCTAACTTCAAATGCTTACTAGCTCCGTGTGACCTTGAGCAAATCACTCAACGTCTGTTTGCCAGAGCTTAAACCTCCAGCATGTACTAGATGATAAACACACAAATACACATGTGTACATGTATGTGGGATTATTTATACATATATGTAATTTATATGTAATCTTGTTTGACACACCACTCTGACGGAGGGTTTATTATCCTCATTTTACAGATGAGAACACTGAGGCAAATAGTGATTAAATGACTTGCCCAGGGTCACATAGCTAGTAAATGTCTGAGGCCAGATTTGAACTCAGATTTTCTTGAGTCAGCTGTGCCACCTAGCCACCTCTAATTTGGAATTCTCAAAGGAGAGAAAGACACAGGGATGGTGACAGGGATTGGTCAGGGACCCTTATTTTGCAGAGTGTGGTCAGTGCTCCACTACCTGTATGATCCATATTTCATGGATCCCATGGACTTAGGACAGGGATCTGGATGCCCCTGAAGAATTCCAAGTGGGTGAGAAATTATATTACGTTCTTTAGATCTTTTCATTGCTAGAACAAAGTAGTCTATGCACCCAAAATCATATGCAGAAAGGCTCCCATGGTAGACATTGATGTAGGCTGAATTTTTTTTTCTGGGTATTGGATAGTCAGTTAATAAATAAGCATTTATTAAGCCAGGCCCTTTGCTATGGGCTAAAAACAAAGAAAGGCAAAGTAACCACAAAAACAACAAGCAGTCATAACCAGCTTTATGGTCATTAGAATTGGCCATTTGGACCTGAGGGTTACCAGAGTAAAGAGGGGAATGGAAAAGGAACTCTATTGCTCACAGGTCTCCAGAATGGCATCTTGGGTGCCTAGAAGCCCAGAAATTAGCTTCTGGATATAAGACAGGAAACTCACTTGGAGTAATTCTAGAGCCAATCTTAGATGAGATATGAAAATCTCAGAAAGGAAGGAAGTCTGGATCCTCAGCCAGGGGGTCATGAAAACGTATAAGATTAAGGACCTGGAAGTTGCAGATGAGGAAACAAAATGTGATCAGGGAAAGGCCACGGTGGTCTTATCCAGGCTTCTCTCTCTGAAGAAAGAAGATAAGAATTTATATAGGACCTATTATACATGAGCTTCTCTCTACACCTTTTTAAACTAATATCTCATTTGATCCTTAAAAAATCTATGAGAGGTAGGTGCTATTAGCACCCCCATTTTAGAGTTGAAGAAACTCAGGCAAGCAAACTTTAAATGTCTTGTTCAAGGTCACACCACTAGTCAGTGTCTGAGTTTGGATTTGAACTCGGCACTATTTGACTTCAGGCCCATTGTGCCTCAAAGAGCAGACCCAGGATAGTTATTTATTTTCTTTAATCATCTTCTAATTTTTACACCTTTGATTCATGTCCCCCTCAATCCCTCCCCTGGCCTAGGAGAAGAGATGTTGATCTAATAGTGATCACATGGGTCCAGGAGAGACAAGGAATGGGGGATTTTAAATAGGGCTTAGAGCAACCTTGGTCCAACTGTCCTCTATGAGTTAGGGAGCTCTAGACACTGGGAAATCTTACCAGAGGTTCTCTGCAATTAAAGAGATCCCATAAAGATGACTTGCTTTCTCCCTTTTGACCTGGATTTTTGGAGGTGTCCCTATTTCTCAAAATGTGGCTTTCCCTGGAATAACTCAGAGGGACCTGAATGACTTCTGATACAATGGAGGTGGTGAATTGGATGTATAAACTAGACCCAGATCCCCTTTCTGAAGATTACAGGAAGTGAAATCAACTGGAAGAAACGACCCTTTGTTGAAAGAAGACCTTTTTACCACTGCTTCACTGTTCTGGGACCCTTTGGTATTTCCTTATAAAGAGGATAAAAAATGACTTAGTGAGAAGCATTCGTTGAACTAACCATGTTTCAGAAATATGGGAGAAATTTGAAAAAGGTATTTGTTTCCCCCAACCTCTACCTAGGGAAAAGTTATATAAGTGTTTACTAGACCTTTGGGGTCACCAAGAAAAGACTGAAGAAAACCAATCTTCTCCTTCATGCAGTTCTCTTAGCAAAAAAGAGATTTTTTTTTTTTGAGGGAAACCAGGGAGAATAATAAATAATGGTGGTGGACAATCCTTATTTCCTATCCGATATTCCCAGAAAGAGGAAATAGCAGTGATAGGAATGCCCCAAATTCAAACATTGGTCATGGGGAGGCTAGTCCTCACCCTCACTTCTTACTTTTCTTCTCGACCTTCCCAGTAGTATGGATTGAAGACGAAATGCCTTATACCATTGTATGGGTTAAATAGGGAAAAGATAAAAGACAACAATTCATGAGAGTATTAGACATAAACTCAACTATTGCTATCATACTATACAATCCCAAAATACATCTGGGGCACACTCCTATGAGGTCAGAGATGGGAGATCATTTGCCTTTGGGAAATTGGTTCCAGTCAAGTTAAAAGTAGATCCTGTGCATATAGTTGGAAAATCTTGAACTCCTAAAGACTGCATTGCCCAGTGTTCCTTTCTGTATTACCTAGAATGCTTTTCCTTTTGTTTACTTTTGTGTGGTCACATTTGTAAAAGTTCTGAGGCTCCTCCTTGTTCTTTCTCTTTTGCTTTGGTGAGTGGGCTGAATACTTAGATCTCTTACTTTAGTTATTATTAATAAAACTTTATTAAATATAATATTTAGTTATTGGATATTAATTTTAATCTCCACATTTATGGCGACCACGAAGGGACTTATGGAGGATGAAGTCCAAGGTTCAAAATCTCCATTTATACATATGGGCCTATTTAGGCAGAAAGAAGTAGTCACTCTGCTGTCTGAATGTATCATTAAAATTAATACTGTTGTTTATCCTTCACTTTTGAAGAAGTCTCATGACTCCACAATGAGTGATTTCTTGACTCTTGTTGGAATTGGATTGCAGTGAGCCAGAATTTTTCAAAATGATCAGCCTAGCTCTCTTTCCCAGAGACATCCAAGATCAGTGGCAAGACAAAAGCCAGGAGCACTGGTGCATCAGCTCTGAGTACTCGGCATTGCTTGCATCATGGTCGTTGGGACAAATTGTGCTTGTCTATCCACCCATTGTGGTGGGAGCAGACTTCACATATTTGGAGTAGGCAGTACTTCTAGGTCGCCAAAAGGTTTAAAGTTTATTAGCTACCATTGAGTGGTTTAGTCTGTCTGCTGAGATGGTTTTACTGGGATGTGGCTACAGCCCATGCTATAGCTTCTTCATTCTCAATGGAATTGATATACTTGTGGGGTGGAGTTTCCATACCCTAAAGATGACCTCAATGCCACTGAAAATAGGAAAGACCAAAAGGGGCCCCATTCAGATATCCAGATACCAGGTACTTACACAACAATTCCTAGGAGATAGTGAAGCCATAGGGACAACTATTAAAGACCTGCTGAATGCAGGAGTAGCATGTCCCACTTCTTCTGAATATAACTCTTCCATTTCACTAGGGAAAATGGCAGTGGATTATAAAGCAGGGCAGTGAACAAGGCAGCAGAGAAGCTACCAGGAGCAATCCCTAATATTATTACCCTAATTGAAAACATAATCAAGGCCCCTGGGGACTGGCTTGGAGTAATCACCTTGCCAATGTCTCCTTTGCATGCTGACCATCAAGATCAATTTGCTTTTACTTTGGAAAGGAAACCAGTATACCTTTACCACCTTGCCACAGGGGTGCATAAACTCAATCTCTCTGGTTCTAAGCCAAATTTGACAAGATCTGCATGTCGTTTACCACGCCCCAGGGTTTTTTGTGACTTATTACAATGATGACATCATAATCCAAAGCAAAGACTACTTGGAAAATGAGCAGAAAGCCCTAAAGAATATTTGTGCCACCTCAAAACACGGAGTCTGGACTTAACTCTGAGAAGGAGGAGAGGTTGACTTCTGTGATCTTATACTTTTCATGGGAAAAGGACTCTGAAAAGGAGGTCTTGACTCCGGGTCCCAAATGCAAAGGGGACTCCCATGACCTTGCCTATGTGGATTTCAGTGAGAGTATTGACCCTGAGCGTATAGCATGGAGACCTCCTGATACTACTGGGTGGTTACAAGGCAAATGTTTCACCCATTTATATTACTGATGTTGTAAGTTTAACCAACCCCACTGAACAGGGACAGGCTGGTACCACCCCTAGCGAACACGAAAACTCCTTTTGTGCTTTGTATTGGCTGATTTCCTCCCTTCATGGCAAAGGGCAGCTAGGTGGTGTCTTGGCTAGAGTGCCTGGCTTGGAGTTGGGATCACTTGAATTCAAATTGAAGGACTCTGAGTAGATCATTTAACTTCTGTTTGCCTCAAAATGAGGATAATAATAGCCCCCACCTCCCAGGAGAGTTGCGAGGATCAAAAAAGGTAACATTTGTAAAACATTTAACACAATTCCTGGCACCAGTGGATGCTTTATAAATAAATGCTTATTTCCTTCTTTTCTTCCTCCATATCCTCTAGCACTTTGGACCAGGGGAAGGACAGGGAGGAGGAGGAAGATTCATACTCCTTGCTCCTACTATGTCCATTCCTCCTTTCTTTCTATCCCTGCCACTGTGTAGGTGCCTTCCAAATATCCGATAAAGTTCTGATTCCTTTTTCTATCCCTTCCTCCCAATTCACTCCTTCTCTTTTGTTTCAAGGGGTTCAACTTAAGGGTTTTGTTTCTGTACTTCCAGCACCTCCCACAGAATCTTGCACTTAGTAGGTACTCAATAAAAGCTTGTTGGATTGAATTAAATTAAATTGAGGCTAGTGCTATAGAAATTCTCATCTTCACTTTACAAGTGTGTAAACTAAGACTCAGAAAAGATACGTGACTTACATCATAGTCTAGTAAGTGTTGGAAGTAGGTTTTGAACTCAGGTGTCTCTGACTTGGGTTCTATATGCTTGTCACTAGATTGTGGCGTCTCTAATGGTATGGTTGAGGTTAATGTTCTTGAAAGATGTCTTCCCAAATCTGATAAATGATTCTGGGAGGCAGAGCTTCCCTTGGCACCAGTGTCAAATCTGGCATCAGTGCCCCCTTCCTTTGTCTCCTTGTCTAGTATCCTCAAATCCTCATATCCACTAGAGAGTTAGAACTAGCAATAGGCAGTAGCATTGGCTCAGTAGACACTGATGTGGGGGAGACGCAGAGGGACACTTAAAACTTTTCTTTTTATAAATGTACATTTTTTTAATGCCAGAAATTCTGTTTTCCATCATTTCTTTTGTGCTGGGTTAACTTGCACGTGTTTTAGTGAAGACCTGAACCTCCTATAGACAGTGACACTGGGGGCTCTGATTGTTAGAACTTACCCTTTGGTGCAAATGCTTATGCCAGCTTCAGGCATGCTTGCCACAGGCTGTCTCATTGTAAGACTCTCTTGGTTTTGCCATCCACCAGACGTCGCTTTAAGATTTGGGTATTTACTCACCTTTTCTCTTTCCTCCATTACTAAATCATCTCTGGCCCAGCTTTCATTTCTCTCAATATCTTACTCTTTGCTTTCCAAGCTAATTAAATAAATAAACACACCCAAATGTACTAAAGGATCAGGGCTAATCCATTTCTCATAAAAAAATTCTCTAGTTATTTTGTCATCTTTTTTCTTTTTGAAACTTAAAAAAACCTAGGACTACTCTTTTCCAGACGGTCTCTCTATCCCTCTCTGCATATTGCACAAGTATTATTTAACCAAATACCCTCCTGGCGACAGTGCCCCTGATTTGTTCAGGCTGTAGGAGCAGGGACAGGTAGGTGGCTTAGTGGATAGAGAACTAGACTTGAAGATGGAAAGTCCTGGGTTCAAATATGGCCATAGACACTTCCTAATTGTGGGATTCTGGACAAGTCGCCTACACCCCATTGCCTAGTCCTTAGCCCTCTTCTGCCCTGGAACCAATACATACTTATGGATTCTAAGAAGGAAGGTTAAAAAAAAAAAGACTGCAGGAGGGATCCTAATGGTGAGAATCTCAGGCCACATTAACAGCATTACTATAGTTGGCTTGCCAAAGGGTTTGTCCTTTAGGGTTGTCCACTTCTCATAGCAGAGGCTCAGCCTTCCCTGGAGGTGTCCTTGTCAGTGCTGCTCATCCAGGGTTTATCTCCCATGTTTCCTGCTGCTCTGGTGTGTGGGGACCAGATGATTCCTCCCAGATCATCTCTTGGCAGGGGCGTTATGGACTGGGAACAGCCTCTGTTCTTTCCCCACAGAGGGGAGTCACCCAAAGCTAACATTCTCTTCCCCTCCCTTCTTCCAGATGAAAGCTTCCCTGGAGGATGCTGAAGTGTAGGGAACAGGGTGTTAAGGGAGGAAAGAAGAGGAGAGGGAGGGAAAAGAATGAAAAGAGGAAAGGGAAGTGGGCAGGCATGAATGTATTCTGCCACTGGAGTGGAATTTCTTTTTAAGTAGATAAAGACCTTTCCCAGAAACTCCCTGGATACATTTGCCATTCATTTTCCCTTCCAGAAAATAATTTCTCTTGACTGAACAGCATTATCGAACGTGGTCCAAGGGAGAGCCAGGCAAAGACTCCAAAACCCAGCCTAGTGATTTCAGCCCTTAGTTTCCCGCTGACATGAAGGGTAATCAGGTGACTTCATCACAGAGCTAAAAATATAGCTCTCTCTGTGCCACCCTTGCCCCTCCCGGGCCCCAAACTTTCCAGGGACATCCTGTGCATGTTAATTTTGGTTGAAACTGTGAATGTATTTCTGGAAGAATTCAAAGTTCTCCTTAGAGCTGCTTTTTTTGTTGTTTGTTTTAATCATCTTCCTTCCAAAAAAATAAACCCTAAACTCAAAGCATGTAGTTATCAGTGAATTTATTTAGGAATTAAAGGCATTAATCTTTGAAATTCAGGACAATCATACTCCCTGGTTTTAGCTTTGGTGAGTTAAAGGCCACTTTTGGATTCAAATGCTCTAGAGTCCACAAAAGTTAAATTAAGGCCTATATGTTATATATAAGCCAGTTCAGATGAAAATCAAAAGATGTAACTTGCTCAAGTATAGAGAAAAGCTTCATCTAGGGCTGACAAAACACTGAAATGAATTCAAAGGACAGAACTAACAAAAGTAAAGATTTTCACTGTGTTAAAAACAGAGAATGCCAAAGTAATTTAATAATGGAGCCGCAGGACTGGTGATTAGATGTATTTCCTTTCCCTTGGCAGAGAGGTGAGGAACTCCAAGTGAGAAAGGCTGCATAAAGTATGTTGTCTCAGATGCTGTAGTCATTGGTTTTGCCTAATTGTTTTTCTTCGTTTTAAGAGAGGGTTCTTTGGGGGAGGTGAGGGCAAATTGTTGGAAAGTGCCTGTAGTCCAAAAAAGAGTGTTAAGAAAACATGTTTTGAAAACAAGTTAATTTAAAAAACTTGAACTTTAATTGAATTAGTAGACAGCTTAAAAATAAGTAAAAAAACCAAACACATTTCCGCTGAGTTAACAAAAAAGAATTCTTCATATTGTTTTTCTATGCATATACCCATAGAAACACATAGAAATGAACATATGCAGAAGTGTATCTTGCTCTGCATCATATCTATTTTGCAAACATCTGATAAACTTGAAGAAAATGCCCACCAGGAAGTTAGTTGCTTTATAAAAGGATTCTTTATGGTTTTCAGAAAGGGCTACTCTTAAATCAGGTGGTTAAATGGCATAGTGGAGAGGGTGCTGGGCTTAGAGGCAAAAAGATTCAACTTTTTGAGTTCAAATCTTGCCTCAAACACTTACTAGCTATGTGATCCTGGGCAAGTCACTTAATTCTGTTTGTCTCAGTTTCTCCATCTGTCAGATGAGATGGAGAAGCCAATCACTCCAATATTAAAAAAAAACCCAAATGCAGACAAAAAGAATCAGACAAGACTGAAACAACTGAATAACTTGCTGTCGCTTCATAAATAGCACTTTAATATTCATTATCTGATTTGGTCCTTTATAATAACCTTCTTTGGCAACTATTATTATTCCCATTTTATAGGTGAGTAAACTGAGGTAAGCAGATTTGTTGTCTAGTTTGTCAGAGCCATGATTTTAATGTAGGTCTTCTTGATTCCAAAGTCAGAATTTTTCTCACTAGAACATATTGCATATCTCATACATTAATTGTGCCCATTCCTGTTCAAGTTACTATAACAGCTCCACATTTTTTGTCATATTGATTTTTTGCTGTACTCCCTACCCTCTAGTCAGAGGAGAAGAGGCAGCTAAGGGTACTGAGGAACTATTGGATATCAAAGATGAAGTAATCTCCATAGTGATGAGATCTCTAGTGATGAGCTTATCTGCATGATGTTCATGGAATCAAAACCTGGCAGAGCTGCTGGTGGGAAATGAAGAAAAGGCTGGAAAATTCAAATTCTTCTAAATAGGAAGCTTTAGGAGGAGTTTATAGACTGCTTTAGCCTTTCCACCATATCCCTGGCCTGGATACCTTTTCTCTCCCCTGCCTTTCAGCTCTCTTTTGTCTTTTGCTGTCCCCAATTAGGTCATAAGCTCCAGGCAGCAAATGTCTTTCTTTTTCGTATTTATTTCCCTAGTGCTTAGCATAGTGCTCAGCACTTCAAAGACATTTAATAATGTTTACTGACTATTGAAAGTCAAGTAAAACAAACCCATGTATTCATACATTCAAAAACTAGTCTTATATTAGTCCTGGCCACCTCTTTGTTAGGAATTCACCATTCATTCATTTAATAAGTATTTATTAGGTGCCTACTATGTGCCAAGCACTGTGCTAAGCACTGAGGGGCATAGTTGGTTATTTGGTTGGTCATTGGTTGGTTATTGTACTGCATACATAACATCAACTTCTCCTGCCCTCTTCTCTCCTCCCTCAAGTTTGGGGGAATATATATATGGGTTCAAGCTTAGAAAGGTAAAAGAGGGAACTCAAGGAGGTAACTCATAGCTCTTATCTCCTAGCTCAATGGAAATTCTTCTGCCCTTCCTGGACTTCTCATGAAGATCCCTCGAGGTATAATTCTACTTGGCTCTGAGAGTTGAGACGTCAGTCTAGTCTTGAAGCTGCCTTTCCTGAGTGTGTCTGATTTGTTCTCTCTCAGCACCCAGCTGGGTGCATTGCTTATTCCTGGTCTAACCTCCAATAATATGGTCAATTGGGGAATGTGGGATTGGGGGAATAATACTCCCTCCCTTCCTACTGTTTGCTGACCCCTGCTTCAGACTGGAGGGTAGAATAATGAATTCAATCTTCATTTAAGGAGCGGAGACAGGAGAGAAATCTCAGACATCTCCTCATTACCCACCTGGCTGTACTCACTTTCTCACAATCATAGTCTGGGAACATTTATTACCATTCAAGCTCTTGAAGCTCAATTCTCAAAGCAGCTGTTGGGATGCTTCTGCTATGGCATCCTTACTTTATCATCTAAGTCCCCAGATTTTTCCAATTCTTTCAGCTAATCCCAATACATTCATGCTTAGCAATCACTGATTGATTCAGTCATGGTGTTCAGAAATCGTCCCTACCTTTGGTTGATTGGCTCAATGTCTTTACTTAGGTAAATACAAAACACAGACAAGAAGACCGATAAAAGGTATCCTTGGTGGGTGCTTGAGTATTAGCATCTGGGGTAGAATTGGGGCGGGGGAAAGGCAGAAAAGGCATCATGTGCAAGGTGGCACTCGTGTCACGTCTTGAAAGGAACCAGGAATTCCAAGTGGCAGGGATGAGGGATGCTGAGAGAGTACTCTGGTTTGTTTGAGAGGTCCAATCATGGAACTTTAAAAGGGTGAGAGATTGTGGAGTGTGTGAACTGCTTGGGAATTCTCAGTAGTGGGAAGGCACTTTGGAGTGTGAAGAATGACAATGCTAGAAGGCAAATTCAGGGGCTTCATTCCAGAGTGACTGAGCCCCTGCATACCAGGGTAAGAGCACAACTCCTGAGCTTGAGTGAGGTGGTGGAGAAGTGAGGCAGTGACCCACAGATGGGTGTGACTTCCCTGTGATTCCTTTCCTAGAGTGTAAATACCAGAAAAAAGAGGTATCGTGAAAGAGTATGAAAAAGATTCTGTCTAATATTGGAAATCAGAATCATGCCTTTTTTGAACTCCCAGTTCTCATGGGAAAGGGACCAATGGGGGACCCAGGAAAAGAGGTGGGTACAAGGTGACCGAGGATATTTGGTGTGCATATCCGGGAGTGACATCGCCTAACAAAGTCACACAAGTAATAAATGGAAGATCCGGGATTTGAACCTAGGTTCTCAGGCACCAAATTCTCTGTTAATGTCACCACACCACACTGCAAAGAGATCTACTCTCATAAATGTCGAAAATCATTGCCTCCTCCTTTCGAATTATTTTATAATTACATGAGACGCTGATCCAAGACAATGGAACGAATTGGAATGTTATTCCTCTTTCATGTAACTGCAGACTCCCAGACCCTGCCAGCTATCTCCAGCCAAGTGGTTGTCACACCCTAGAATGGATTTTATCCCCTTTAGGGAGCCTCCCATGCTGCCACCGCTCTAGCTTCTGGCAAAGGATTTCCACAGTGCTGCCTTAGATGTGCTCTGAGATCCGCTATTTAAGGGTAAGCCAAAGAGAGACCACCTTGGTGTCTGGGTGAAGCTCTGGCCAAGACTTCTGTTCACTTTCTTTATTTTTTTTCTTAAACCCTTAATTTTCCATCTTAGAATCAATACTGTGTGTTTGTTCCAAAGCAGAAGAGGAATAAGGGTACAGGCTAGGCCAATGATTCCCAAAGTGGGTGCCACCGCCCCCTGGTGGGTGCTGAGTGATCCAGGGGAGCAGTGATGGCCACAGGTGCATTTATCTTTCCTATTAATTGCTATTAAAATTTAAAAAATTAATTTCCAGGGGACTAAGTAATATTTTTTTCTGGAAAGGGGGTGGTAGGCCAAAAATGTTTGGGAACCACTGGGCTAGGCAATGAAGATTAAGTGACTTGCTAGGAAGTGTCTGAAGTCAAATTTGAACCCAGGACCTCCTATCTTTAGGCCTGGCTCTCAATCCTCTGAATCCCCTAGCAGCCCTTTTCCATGTCACTGCTGGGAGATTCCCATCTGTGTCTGGGATAAATCCTATGGAAAGAGCTGAAATCAGCATAGGCATAATTTTTCTCTAGTTCTTTGGGTCTTTCTAAACCTTGGAAATTAGGTGCCTGGAGCTGTGACTAAGGGCTGGGCTTCCCTCTTCTATTGCATGTGAAGGGTCTCACTATTTGAATTTATTAATTTAATTCATATAATTCACATTTATATATTTATATAACATTATTTATATATTTATTATAAATTTATATGATTTATTATGTTAAATAAAACATTATTAAATAATTTCCTTAAAAGGGCAATTAGATGGTGAAGTGCTGGGCAAATGCCAGGCCTGGAGTTAGGAAGACCTATCTTTGTGAGTTCAAATCTGTCCTCAGACATTTTCTAACTGTGTGACCCTGGGCAAGTCACTTAATCCTGTGCTTGCCTCAGTTTCTTCATCTGTAAGATGAGCCAGTGAAAGAAATGGCAAACAATTCCGGTATCTTTGTCAAGAAAACTTTAAGTAGGGTCAGTCATGAAGAGTTGGAAATGACTAAAATGATTAAACAACAAATATAATTGAAGCATTATCAAGTGAAGGTTCTATCCAGTTGGTTATCTTTGTGGATTCTATCTTTCGTCTAAGAAAAGTTTTTTGACGTGATACACCTTGATAATTCCCATCTCTAATATGGAACCTGCAGAACACTAAAATATTTCTCACTTGTAAGTAGGCAGCGACCCTATGGATTTTATAGTCTTGAGCTGAGCGAAACGGCACATTGCCAAGTTCTCTGAATCAGGTAGCAAATGTTCTGGCTAGAGAACAGACGTGCATATAAATTCCAATAAAAACGGATAGAATGTTTTTTCTAGAGGATTAGTGTCAGAGACTCACACAACTGGCTGTGTTTGGGGCAAACATTTACAACACAATTAATGGCAAAGTTTAGTGTTCAGGGCGAATAAGTCAGATCCAGTGACTCAATGGATTTCATAGATTCTCTCTGGCTTAAAAAATTCTCTTGGTTTATAAAATCCCCATCGTAGAGTAGCATTGGAGGGAGAGAACTTAGAATTGATCAAGTCCAAACTACTCATGGGATCACAGATTTGGAGCTCAAAAGACCCTTTGTAGTTCATCTGTTTTTCAGTCCCGTCTAACTCTTCGTGACCCTATTTGGGGTTTTCTTGCAATGACACTGGATTGGTTTGCCATTTCCTCTTCCAGCTCATTTTAGACATGAGAAAATGGAGGCAAATGAGTTAAAGTGACTTGCTTAGGGTCACACAGCTAAAAAGTGTCTGAAGCTGGATTTGAACTTGGGAAGATGAATTCTAGAGGTCATTAGCTTCAGTTTCCTTTTCTTAGAGATGAAGAGACTGGAGCCCAGAAGGGGTATTGATGTACCCGAGATCACATAAGGAAGCAGCACTGGGTTTCTAAGCCAAGTCCTTGGACTCCAGATTCCATGGACTTTCACTGTGCCATCCTGCCTTCTCTCACTCTCCAGGTTCAGAAAGCTAGATTATGAGTCTGAGGAGTGAGTAGATAGTGAGGCAGTGGCAGTAGCAAGTGGAGGAGTGGATTATCTAATTCTCCTTCATTAAAAAAAATCCCTTTATCTTCTCTCTCAGAATCAATACTGCATATTGGTTCCAAAGCAGAAGAGTGGTGCCTATGGGCACATAGCTAGGAAGTGTTGATGTATTATTTCTTTCTTTTTAATTCTTACTTCCATCTTAGAATCAATACTGTGTGCTGGTTCCAAGGCAGAAGAGCAGTGATGCCTGGGCAATGGGGGTTAAGTGACTTGCCTAGGGTCACACAGCTAGGAATGTCTGAGATTAGATTTGAACCCAGGACCTCCTGTCTCTAGGCCTGGCTATCTATGCACTGAGTGACCTAGCTGCCCTTTAGTCTGAATTATGAACATTTTCTTCATCACTTTCTTAAGCCTAGACAAACAATAAAACCATAAACCAAACCCAATTTGTAGCATTTGCTAGTTCCAAAGTCTACTTGCTCATACTGGAAATTTAACAGGATTTCTCTTAGGAACCAGCTCAGCGCTGGTTGTATTCTTTCCCCATCCACATACTGATTTACTTGGAAAAACACTGACACGAGTTGTGATAGTGTTCTGTTCCCGCTCTGTGCAATATAGATTAATCCACTTTAGCCTCTCTGAGCATTTTATTTTTCCTTAGCAAATGTTTTTTGGGGTACCCATTGGGCTTCCTGGGGCTATTCAAATGGTCATTTTCTTGACCATATCACTAATCTTTTTCATTATGAAAATTGAATGATTAGCAAAATACAATCTACATTGAGGGTTTTGGGGAAAAGTCGCTAGGTGAAAGTAAAGCATTGGTCCACATTCATGTTGGGGCAGCTAGGTGGCATGGTGGATAGAGCACTGGCCTTGGAATCAGACTCATTTCCATGAGTTCAAATCTGCCCAAGGACACTTATTGGCTGTGTGACCCTGGGCAAGTCACTTAACCTTGTTTGACTCAGTTCTTCATCTTTAAAATGAATTAGAGGGGCAGCGGGGTGGCTCAGTGGATTAAGAACCAGGTCTACAGATGGGAGGTCCTAGGTTTGAATCTGACCTGAGACACTTTCTCACTGAGTGACTCTGGTCAAGTCCCTTAACCCCTATTGCCTAGCCCTTACCGCTCTTCTGCCTTGGAACTAATATATACTATTGATTCTAAGATGGAAGGTAAGATTAAAATAAATAAATAAAATGAGCTAGAGAAGGAAATGGCAAACCATTTCAATATCTTTGCCAAGAAAATTCTAAATGGAATCATGAAGATTTGGACATGATTGAAAAATGACTCAACAACAATAATCACCATGTTTGTGTCTAGTGAAAGACCATGTAACATGGATAAAATGGAGGTTTTCTGGAGAAAAAAAGGTTCCTTTTGGCTTTATATCAGCAAGCTGGATCCCATTGTGTGTAAGAGAAAATTAAAGGGGAGCCCACCCTTTAGAAATGTTTTCAGAGTAACTTATAACTATTTAAAAATTATCTACAAATTCAAATGAGATTTGTGAAAATTTCTCATGCTGGTCTAGCTTTAGGATCTCCTTAATCTCCTGTTTCCCTCATCTGCCATTTCACATTCAGAGATCATCTTGTCTGACTACCTTATTTTTCAGATGAGGAAACTGAGGCTAGAAAGGGGAGTGATTTGTTTAGGACTACAAAGCTAGGAAATGGAAGAATAGAATTTGAACCCAGGTCCTCTGACTCCAATCCATGACACCACAGTACCAAAGGAATTGGTTAATACAATTAAAAAAATTGATTCCATCCTGATTTCCCCCCTTGGCTGGTGGTGTGTGGTACATGAAACAAGATTATTTCAACTAGAAAAAGTTTCTGGACCATATGGGGATTTTCAGGTGTGCGGTCCCTGAATTGACTTAGGAAATGACAATCTGGGTTTGCAGAGGTTAAAAAGATATTATGAACAACAGAAAGAAATGTTCACCAGCTCATAAAGTCCACGTGGATGCTACCTTTTACTCAGGAATCCCTGCTTCCTCTGTTGGCCAAGCTCTACCATTGAAGAGATATTTTTCTAAGTGTTAACAGTGGGAATACAATGATGAACATCTGGATGAAGTTCAGTTGATTTTCTGAAGTATCCCCAAATCCAGCTATTTGCCATTATGAAGATGCAGCTTAAGAGATCTAGGCAATGGTTAGCATTAAACACACTCATACCAACATTTCTAGATGGAAAGTGGAAAAATTTAGCTCATGGTCCAAATGGTCAATGGACATGGACTTTGCTCCCACACCTGCTGTAGATGGCTCGATTGACTTTTCAGAGCTCGTGAGGTTGTGGCCATCTGAAATCCTCTTCCTCTAAAAGCAAGAAGAAATAAATGCAATAGTGAGAGAAGCAAAGGAAGGACCCTCCATCTGTGGGGCACAATCTGGCCACGCTGGTGAGGAGATGAAGGTCTTTCCTCCCACTGAAAGCTCAGTTCTTACCTCCTTCACTTAACCACATTAAGCAGGAAAAAAAGATCAACGACAAGAAATTAGTGCTGGCTGACTGGTGGATTTTGAATGCACCCCAATTTTTGACAGGAGCTATATTATGATGTATGTTCCCAGAGGTTTCCTAGGTGAGGGGGGGTTTGGGGAAGTTTCTGGAAGATTTTGAAAGGAAGAGGAAGGTTTTGGGGAAGTCAGCCATTTTCTAAGGTTTCCAGGGTAAATCTTGGTTTGGGGCATCAGTTAGTGTTATTTGTGGGACATCCTCAAAATTTGAATCCAGTGCATGTAAACTCCAGAGTCTGAAGTTCTAGGATACGTTTTATAAAATATGAGAAAATAAAAACCTGAAATAAGTGGATAATTGGTCATCACTTAGAATTCTTTTTATTATACAAAAATTGTGATGGTGTTTATTATGATGTGGGGATAGATCAATGAGCCTGGAGTCAGTAGAGTTCAAATTGAACCTCAGATAAACCAGCTGTGAGATCCTGGGCAAATCACTTTATCCTGTTTGTCTCAGTCTCTTCATCTTTAAAATGAACTAGAGAAGGAAATGGCAAACCACTCAAATATCTTTCCCAAGACAACCCCAAACGGGGTCACAAAGTTAGATCTGACTGAAATGACTGAACAAAAATAATTTATTATGGTAAAGTGATATTGATGATGGAGCTAAAAACAAAAACCAAAGAAAAATCAAACCTAAGGAAAACACAAGCTTGTCTCTAGAACTGGAACTGAACCATGGATTTTCCCAAATTCTCCGTACTTATTTTCACTGGTTACTCCTCACACTGTTTTTTTTTAAAACCCTTGTACTTTGGTGTATTGTCTCATAGGTGGAAGATTGGTAAGGGTGGGCAATGGGGGTCAAGTGACTTGCCCAGGGTCACACAGCTGGGAAGTGGCTGAGGCCGGGTTTGAACCTAGGACCTCCTGTCTCTAGGCCTGACTCTCACTCCACTGAGCTACCCAGCTGCCCCTCCTCACGCTGTTTTTGCAGGCTGAACAATCATCGTTATCTCCATTTTCCAGAAGAGGAGTTGGAGGTCACAGAACAGCAGAGTGACCCATCCAGCTTCCCACCCCATTGAGAGATGAGGACTCTCAGTCCCTGGCATCTTGGCCTCTTGCATTCTCCCCCTGTGCCCAATTTCTTTCCATTTCTTCCCTCTTATCCTATACCGCCCTGAGGCCAGCTCAGACCCCCCCCCCCCCCCAGAGCACACATTCTTTATACAAGACATCAACAATACATCCACTCTTCAAAGAGCAGAACCAAAGAAAAGAAAGCAAACCAACCAAAGATATCCTGCAGGGCAAACTGGGAAGACTGGGCTTTGCACCTGGACATTTTGGCTCTGCTTTCTTTATTGCAACCTAGGTCAGCTCAAGGATTTGCCTGGGAACAAGTCACATATTCGTTTTTTGAGCAGCCCCACCATAGCTTTTTGATTCTTACCTTTTTTCCTTCCTCCCCCTACAATTTTTTTAAGCTTTTACCTAATTCAAGAGCAACTATTTTATTTCAGTCCTTACAACCACAGAAAATGTTGCTGTGAGCTTTTCGACCTGTATGTGTTTGACCTACTTAGAGGCATATGCTTAGCAATCAGATCTCTGGGTCAAAGGGCACGGGCGTTTTAATAACTAAACACAAACAATCTCAAATTATTCCCTAGAGTGGTTGGAACAATTCACAGCTTTGCCAACAATAGTGCATTAGGGCGCCCTTTTCCCCAAAGTCCCTCCGTATTGACCCTTTTCATCTTTTGTTGTCTCCTAACCAGGGCTAAGAGGTTTTGGTCTTCATTTCTCTTATTATTAGTGATTTAAGCCATTCTTTACAGTCTTACCTTTTCTTTCACCATTCCCCTTTTTTCGTCGGGTTGTTTTTCAGATAAAAAGCTGGATATTTTGCTTTAATCGGCCATTTAGAGAGAGGAGCTCAGTTAGTTTGAGCAGTACCTGGAGTAAAAGATCAGTGAGTTGGAGTCCTCCAATACTTAAAAGCCTATGAAGGAGGACAAATCATCCTCTCTCTCTCTGAGCCTCAGTTTCTACAAATGCTTGCTTGGGGAGTCATGGAGGGCTAAAAGAGGAAGTAAAGTTCAAGTCCTGCCTCTTCCTCACATCGATATATGACCATAGGAAAATCACTTAACCTCTCATTAACTGGGAAGCTCCCCAGGACCATAGGAATAGGTGAATTGCCAATCTGCATTGGTTTTGGAAGGAAATTTCCAAAACTGATGAAATCATGATTTTAGATCCTTCCTTTAAAAAAAACCACTCGGCCTCAGACACTTCCCAGCTGTGTGACCCTGGGCAAGTCACTTGACCCCCATTGCCTACCCTTATTACTCTTCCAACTATAAGTCAATACACAGAAGTTAAGGGTTTAAAATAAAACAAAACACAACAAAACAAAAAAAACCCCACTGCCTGTGCCTCTCTCATAGGGGTGTGAGGAGATGTATGGGGTATTTAGGGAGGACTTGCCTAACCCCTTTCAGAACTGCTCATCCACCTTTGGTGTCTACCTTTGGCTCCAAGAAACTGTAGAATGCACAACAGGCACATTCCAGTAAAACCATCTCAGCAGGTGAGCTAAAAACCAAGGTGAGGGGAACCCTCGAGTCTCAGACCCATCAGTGAGGGGGTTGCCTATCCCAAGGACGTGAAGACTTTCCCTCTCAGAATGGATGGAGGAGAACAAATTAATTCCAATGGCCATGAAGGTGGCTAATGCAGCACTGTGGAGCTCGTAGAGCTGGGTCAGATAGATATCAGACGCCATGGTCATCCTCTAGGTACCAGGCCATCACCAGTTGTGTTAATTTTTGTCTTGCTACTAGACTTTGATGATTCTGGAAGAGAGAGTAGATATGACAACTTTGTGCAACTCTGACTCATGAATTAATCCAATTCATTTGAAAGTCAAGACATCATTCCATGATTCTCTCGATCCTCTTTGAAGTGAAGGATGAACAAAACAGGAGTGTATAAACACTTGTTTCATCGTTTCCCAACCTGTGAGTTCCATACTTTGGCAGCAGAAGCCCTGAAAAGAGGAGTTTGAACCCAGAGTAAGTAGTTTTCTTCTCTCTGACCAAGCCTTCTAATGACAATATCAGAAAGGCCCCCTTTTAATTTAAAAAAATAAAATGTCATTATCAAACAAAAGGATTTCTTGCCTTCTTTTAGTATTTATTCTTTTGGAGATAAGAAGGAGCATTTCACAAGAGATGTTCTATACAACCCTTGGCACAAAAAGAAAGAGATGACTTAGTTAAGAGGACCAAGAAAAGTTTCAAGAAGGATATGATATTTTCAGCCAATGGACTTTTTTTCTAGGTGGGACAGAGAAAAAAACAAGAAAGACCTTGTTAAGTGCCAAATAGAAAAAGTGTCAGGAGTTCAGAGGAGGGAATAAGAACAGCTTTCAAGAAGGAAAGGAAATGAGCTTCATCTTGCAAGGCAAGCAAAAGCTACTTCCAAATAAAGAGGTGATGGATTCAGAGTACAGATCAAGGCACACACAGGCACAGACACAGACACAGAGTTATAGTTACATACATATACATATATATGACATGACTGATATGGAAATTTGTTTTGCTTGACTCTACATGTTTGTAATAGGATTTGTTTATCTTCTCACTAAGGGAGACAGTGAGGGGGAAGGGGAAGAATTCAGAGCTGAAGATAAAATAAAATCAAATAAAAAAAGTCAAATAGACAAGAATGTAGAGAGGCAAAGGGAAGTCAAGCCATGAGGGTATGTACAAGTAACAATCAGTAGATGAACCTGGCTGGAGCCACCTGATGTGGAGATTTTCTTTGTAAAATGGAGGAGACCCAGAATTTTTTGGAGGCAGAGAAGAAAAAGTCATGAGAAATTAAAGAATTAAAAAGAGGGGATAGTTGATGGAGAAATGTCCCGTAGAGATCATCCATTCTCATCTCATTTTATATTTTAGTAGCTTCTCACCTGACTCTACTCTTCTCCTCCCCTCTTCAATCAGTCTTTTCTAAATAATAGATAAGATTTAAGGTTAGAAGGGATGTTAGAAGTCATTTATTCAACCTTTCATTTTATAGATGAGAAAATAGAAGCCTAGAGAAATTGAATAACTTGCTTAAGGTCACAAAAGTAGTAGACCCAAGATTTGGATCTAGGACTTCAGGGTTTTTTCCTCTTTATCACATAATCTTTCTCTCTCTCTCTCTCTCTCTCTCTCTCTCTCTCTCTCTCTCTCTCTCTCTCTCTAACATCACATAATCTTTTATAAAGCATAGTTCTGATCACCTCATTTCCCTGATCAAAATCCTTCAGTGACTGCCCATTGACTTTTAGATCAATGCCAAATTAACTCATCTTATTTTCCTTTGTTTTCCAGGTAAGCTAATTTATTTATAGTTCCTCAAATACATCCCAAGTATTATTGCTTAACTTTGCAAGTCCTTTTCTTTTGTCCACCCCAATCCAGCAAAATCCTTTTTAATATAAATAATACATATTATGTGATATAATATAAAGATTACATATTGTATAATGCTTAATATAAATAGTACATATATTATATATCAAACAATAAAATATTATGCATTCTGCGATACATAATAGAAATGTTACATGTATTATATATCATGTAGCATAACAAATAAACATTTATTGTCATCTATGGCCAAGGTACTATACTAAGACTATTGATTATTTTAAAAGATATTTAGACACTCTGCCTTCAAGATGTTTACAATATTTTAGGAAAGTTAACATGTACACAAGATGCAACAGCCTTAGTGTAGCACCTTGGCAGGTAGGTGGCTCAGTGGATAGAGAACAAGATCTGGAGACAAAAGGTCCTGACTTTAACTGTAGTCTCAGACATTTCTTAACTGTGTGACCCTGGGCAAGTCACAACCTCTTTGCCACTGGAGAAGGAAATGGCTAACTACTCCAGTATCTTTGCCAAGAAAGCCCATAAGTCAGACATGATTGAATTGACTGAACAAGTTTTTCAGCTCCTTTCAAAAAGAGACCCAAAACCCAGACTCTGTTTCTAGAAACTATTGCATCTGGAACTCTTCTTCAGGGAGCAGAGCTAAAACCAAAAGCATCGATCCCTTTAGATCAAGGGTTCTTTACTTTCTGTGCTTCATGGATAACTTTGGCAGTCTGATGAAAACACATGGATGCCTGCTCAATATAATGGGTTTTTAAAATGAGCAATTGAAAATAATGCTGAATTTCAGGTAATAAGTGAAGAAATAAGATGAAATTTTTTCCATCCAAGTTTACTGATCCCATGAAAGTTATCCATGGAAAGGATCTGTGGTTCCCAGGATAAGACCTCTATTCTAGAGAGTGTCTAGGGTCTAGACAGTGCTGGGTCATCCCAGGGAAAAGAGTTTGTGCCTCTGCTGAAACAGATTTTTTTTTCTAAAACCAAATGCTAAAGATTTGCCCATATGTCCTTATTTTCCTGTTGCTCGTAAAACAGTGGAAATGTAGGTCGACCTGTTTTCTAGGGAGCCAAATCGCAAAGAAGGGATTAGTGTGGTCAGTTAGGAAGATGCTGGACTCACACAAAAACCCTTGAAAAATTGACAGATATTATATATGACAAAGGAAGAAACCCTTAAGTGAAGAGACTGGAACCCCATCATCCTCATTCAGCTTTGAGTGTGAGCTGGAAACTTTTCTGAGAAGGAGGAAATAAACAGAATTTTTACAGATTGTCTCTAGGGACAATAAAAGGCTAATAAACATTCCTTCTCCTTTATCTCCTTACTGGCTGTCCTTTCCATCCTCCCTCTACCTTAGCACACTGTCTGGTGCATAGTAGATTCTTAATAAATGCTGGTTCTTTTCCCTTATCCATCTTTGTTGTGTCAAATTTATCTTTAGGCATTTGACTTTGTGTGTGTGTGTGTGTGTGTTTGTGTGATTTCCTGCCTTGATGTCTCTTCTCTGCCCTTTCTCTTCACTTCTTCACCTTATAGTATCTTCACTTTCCTTTTTGTACATTAATCTAAATGAATTTCTTTAGGGATGTAGGTCAGCCTCCATTGTTCCTTTATTATCTCTTTCTTAGACATTTTCACTCATGTATGTTATAGTGAAAGCTTTGTCTGACCCAATTAAGATTTAATTTCTAACTATAACTTGATGAAATATTTTAGATCTGTCATCTAGAAAGGATCAAAGCTCTAAATCCATTCTTATTATTATTATCTCATTATTTAAAGAATACTGGTCTAAACTACAGAAGACCTGTAAGCTACAGAAGTCCTACCTCTTGTACCAATTAACTACATGCATTCTTTCATAGGGTTTAGAGATAGAAATAACCTTATTTATCACCAAATTCAACTTTTTTATTTAATGTATAAGACCTATTTAAGAGAAATAACTTGCTCAGGGATTCATGGGTCATCAGAGACCTGCTAGAGATAGAAACCAAACTCAGATCTTCTCATTCCAGATCCAGTGAACTATGTATCAATCAACATTGGTTAAGTGCCTACTGTGTGCCAGTTATGCCTGCGAAGCATAGTGTGAGTCCCAAGAGTACAAAATCAGAGGTATGGCTTAATGAAAAAATAGATATATTAGATAGACTTTAAACTGAACATCAGCAGCTGCTTTTGACTAGGAGACCTTGAGGATCCCAAAAGTCACAGGAATCAGACATGTTCTAATTTGGTTTTTAACATTTTAACATAACATTTTAAGATGGATTATTTTTATTTTTTTATTTTTTTATTTTTTAAATGTTTATTTAGAATATTTTCCCATGGTTACATGATTTATATTCTTTCTCTCCTCCTAACCCCCTGTTGCCAACGTAGAATAGATGCAATTATACTAGGTTTTACATAACATAACATTTTAAACAGGGGTTAACTTATTTTTAAATTTTATTTATTTATTTTTAAACATTTATTAATATTTATTTTTTAGAAAAGTTAACATGGTAACATAATTCATGCTCCTACTTTCCCCT
>NC_058134.1:115411483-115447156 GCF_016433145.1 Gracilinanus agilis | reverse complement strand
CTTCCTTCCTTCTCTTCCTTCCTTCCTTCCTTCCTTCCTTCCTTCCTTCCTTCCTTCCTTCCTTTCTTTCTTTCAAAGATATCACTTATTATGTTCAGTCATTTTTCAGTCACATCTGGTTCTTTGTGACTCCATTTAGGGTTTTCCTGGCAAAGATACTAGAATGATTTGCCATTCCTTTTTGTAGTTCATTTTACAGATGAGGAAACTGTTTAACCCTGTTTAGATTAAGCAACTAACCCAGTGTCACATAGTTAGTAAGTGTCTGAGGTCAGATTTGAACTCAGGAAGATGAGTCTTGCTTATTCCAAGGTGAGTACTCTATTCATTGTACCATCTTAGTTGTCCCTCTCACTTGGCCAACATTCCCCTATATTTGTTGTTTTCCCTGTTAAAACTAGTTCTTGAGGGCATGAACTGACTTTGCCTTATTTAGTATTTGTATCTTCAGTGCACAGTACTTGGTATACAGTAAGCACTTAATAAAAACCTTTTAATGCTTTTCTTCATTGGGAGAGGCCTTCAAAGTCAACTTGAAGTTCTTGCCCTATATCCCAGTTCATCTTCAGTTCTCTCATCTGTAAAACAGTAAGACTTGTACTATCTACTTCATGAAGCTGAGACCTTGAATTGCTATCTAAACTTAAGTTATTATTTCCTTCCCTTTTCAGAAAATCAACAGCCTTCAAAGAACCTGCCTCCAAGGAAGGCTGAAAGAAAAGACTAAAGACTGATATTTTCTCAAATTTCCAGGGAAAAGATTCATCCTGAGAATGTTTCACCCGGAAGAACCCTTAGAAACCTAGTTAAGTGCTTTCATTTTACAGAGGAGGAACCCAGAAAAGGGAAGAGGTTTGTCCCAAGATACATCAAGAAATGGAAGAAGAGCTGAGGCAAGGTTGTGAATAGAGAAAAAATTTGAAAGGCGACCCCTAAGACACCTCTAGATCTCCCTGGATGTTTTAGCTAGGTCACGCTCTGCCAGAGTACCCAGATTACTTAGTACTTGGACCCCCCCCAGCCAAGGAGGAATTGGGGATTCTGGGAAAGAAGCCAGGGTCCTTAGCCAGCTTGATTTAGGCAAGTAGATTGGCATAGTCCATCTTCCTGGAACAGAACACCTCTGGCCCCAAGGGTGCTCATTCTTTCCCAGAGTAGTCATGAATCCTGGCCTGCCAAGGCTGGATACTATGACCTGCCCTGCTCCACCGGGGATCTGGATACAGCCTCTCTCCCTGTCTGCCAGCAAAAGTGGTGACATTGCTGAAGAGGCAAGGTGAAATGTTCCTGATTTCTCTTTTGGATGTGTTGGGAGCCATTATATAGAGCAGCTCAACCCAGCCACTAACCGAGTTTGAACCCCATGGGGCTTTGAAAAAAGTCTGTGGCAGCCTTCCTCTCCACCCACCAGCCTATTTGTGAGGTTGAGTGGGAGAGAGACCCAACCCAGCCTCATTACTTTAAGGAGCACAAAAGAAAAACTAAGCCCCCTTTTTATAGTGAAAAAAAAAAAATGTCAAAGACTAAGGAAGTAGCATGGCAAACTCTAGCCTAGGATTACTCAGAAGATGATAGTTCTCCCCCTGGCTTTTTCCATTGCTAGCTGGGTGATCTTGGGCCAATTATTAACTCCACTGAGCCTCTGTTTTCTCATCTCTAAAATGGAAATAATGGCACCTGTCTTGCTGACCTGAAAAGGTTGTTGTGAGGATTGAATTCTGTAGATTATATATATAAATAACCATTAGGTGGTGCTCTCTGGCAAAATGTGAAGGTTTGGGTTGCCCATAAATGTGAAAGGAAGAGGCGCTCCAGCTTTCCTTTGCCAGTCATCAGAACCTCACCAAGAGGGGAGCCACCACTCTTCTGCTGCCACGCCTTCCTCCTCCTGAGTGGCCCAGCAGCTGTGACTTTCCCTTGATCCACACTCTGCTGGCCCTTTTACTCTGAAACTTGAGTTTCAGCCAGTCATCTCTGCTCCAAGTAAGATGTGGCTTACCTGTGACTCCATTAGACTAGGGATGAATGGCCTCAAGTCAAGTCTGTCCATCTGTCCCTGCTCTGTAGGTACTTATTAGAGTTATTCATAAAATCTAAATGATGAAATTCTCTTGTCAACCAGCTCAGCCCCCTAAAAGGGAAAGAAAGTTATAGCATCCTAGGTGGAGGTTTAAAACTCTTACCTGTTTAATCCTGTGTTTACCAGCCTAATCACTGGCGTCTTCCCTTATACTACCTCTTGAATGTCATTAATTAACAGACACGAGTCCTGGATTGTTAATGATGAGCCATAGTTTATAGGAGACAAATCAAGACATAGAATCGGCTTAAATAGAGAAAATCTAGTAGAAAGCAGCTGCCTGCTACTGACCCTGAGAGCATGTGAAGGGGGTGGGAAAGGAGTTAAACTTCACTTTTGTGGATCCCAAGGAGCAGTCTGTTCCAATCACTCACCTTCAGAGAGTCCTTTTGTTCATGAATCTGGCCTCTGGAGTCAAGGCTGCACCATCCAGACTCTCTGAACTGGCATTACAAAATGGCGGCAGGATCTTTTCTCTCTCTGATCACCTTTGGGACATCTTTCTCCAAATTCATACTTCTTTAAAAAAAATATCATTACCTGCCATCTTAGAATCACTACCATATATTGGGTGTAAGATAGAAGATTGGTAAGGGCTAGGTAGTGGGGTTTAAGTGACTTGCTTGGGGGTCACACAGCCAGGAAGTGTCTGAGGACAGATTTGAACCCAGGACTTTCCGTCTCTTAGCCTGACTCTCTATGTCTTGAGTCACCTAGCTTCCCCCAAACCCATACTGTAAATGAACTTAGCGTTCCTACTTTGGATCTGCTTCTTCCCAGCCCAGTGTGTGCATGTGAAAACTCTCCCAGGGAATTTCTTTCCCAGAAAACAAAGCTGTCAAGGGCTTTAATTTACAGAAGTCACACAGTTTTCAGAGTCTTTTATCTTTGCCCAAAGAGTAAAGTCTGAACACTCAGTCTACATGCACACATAGATGTATATGAAAACTTTTGGAAAATTAACTCTTTATATAAACTTGAGGCATTTTGGCATCACTCATTTCAGCAACCTGCGCCTAGTTGGTACTTAGTGATTATTTGTTTAGAGAATGAATGAATGAATTCTTTATAGTTCTGAAAAAAAATCTTCTGTTGGATTGTTGTTTAACCAGATAAGAACTCAAGCCCAGTTGGACATCAAAGGGACTGATAGACTTAGAGCTCAGGGAATTTAGTGTATGTAGCAGGAGTCAAGTTCAAATACAACTGGATCCCTGCTGCCTCATATGGACTTAGAAAACCACAAATTAACATTATCTATCCTATTGTAGGGAGCAACTAGATGGCACAGTGCATACGGTGCCAGACCTGGAGTCAGGAAGATTCATCTTTTCTCTTCTTTATTCAAAATTTTTGAATAAAGGAAATTGAATTTTTTGGGAAATTTTGAAAAGTGAATTTTGAATAAAGAAAATTGGAAATTTTCAATTTGAAAAAATTCACATTTTTTCTTCTTTAAACATACATTATCTTATTTGGCCCTCATGACAATCCTGGGAAGGCATACTAGTAAATGTTTAACAGCAAGCTCTCTGGAGGGAGAAAGGACACAAGATTAGCTTTTAAGTTTGACCTGCATTTTTAACATTTTATCCATCACTTTTCTTAAGCCTGGACAATTCAAAAAGCAATAAATCAAGCCCTGGTTTGGCAGCGTTTGTGGATTTCCAAGGTGCATGCTCAGAATGAGACTTAAACAATCTGCTTTCTCAAGTAGCCGGTAGGAGCTGGCTCCAGCACACCCTCCCAGAGGCAGGCATCATTAACTTGACTTTATTGTTGTTCAGTCTTGTCATAACTCTCCATGGCCCCATTTGGGGTTTTCTTGGCAGAGATACTGGAGTGGTTTGCTGTTTCCTTCTCTGGTTCATTTTACAGAAATGGAGGCCAACGGGGTGAAGTGACTTGCTTAGGGTCACACAGAGAGTAAGTAGCCGAAGCCAATCTTGACCCCAGGAAGACGAGGCCCTACGCTCTGTCCACTGTACTACTTTTCAGATGAGGAAATCAAGGCCAAGAGTTTAAGGAATTTCCCCATGGTGATGCTGCTAGTAATTGCTGCAGGCAGGACTGAAACCCAATTCTCTGACTCCACACGGGTCTTTTAGACACTCCTGGTAGAATGTTTTTTTTTATTTAG
This sequence comes from Gracilinanus agilis, assembly GCF_016433145.1. Taxonomy (NCBI): domain Eukaryota; kingdom Metazoa; phylum Chordata; class Mammalia; order Didelphimorphia; family Didelphidae; genus Gracilinanus; species Gracilinanus agilis. The sequence continues at coordinate 115,442,936 of NC_058134.1, read as the reverse complement.
TCACTTTTCAGTGGCTGTGTTAAGGGATAACATTTCTCCCCCCTTTTCTGATGTTTCTCATCTCTAAAATGGAAATAATGGTACCTGCCATGCTGACCTGAAAAGGGTGTTGTGAGGATTGAATACTGTAGATTATATATATATATATATAACAATTAGGTGGTGCTCTCTGGCAAAATGTGAAGGTTTGGGTTGCCCATAAATGTGAAAGGAAGAGGCGCTCCAGCTTTCCTTTGCCAGTCATCAGAACCTCACCAAGAGGGGAGCCACCACTCTTCTGATGCCACGTCTTCCTCCTCCTGAGTGGCCCAGCAGCTGTGACTTTCCCTTGATCCACACTCTCCTGGCCCTCAGACACTTTCTATCTGTGTGGCCCTGGGCAACTCACTTAAGGCTGTCTGCCTTCATCTCATCTGTAAGATGAGCTGGAAAAGGAAATGGTGAGCCACTTGAACGTCTTTGCCAAGAAAACCCCAAAAGGAGTCACAAAGACTGGAGACGACTGAGTAGCAACGAGGCATGATAGGCCAGACCATTGTCACCAAATGTAGCCAAGGTACCGGATTTGGGAACGTGAGAGATACCTGAGTGACGACCAGGATGATTCAGTGGCAGCCTTACTGGAAGGTCTCAAGCCCCTCTCGATTTGCCATAACCAACACGCTCAGCCCCTCTCCTCACTGCCTGCCACCCCTTTCCCTCAACATCTATGTCCACCATGAGCAGACTGGTGTGTGTACCAGTTTCTAGAGAGCACATAGGAATGGAGAGGAAAGGTGGCATATTGGAAAGATCATTGGATTTCAGATAAAAGAGGGTCTAGATTTATGTCCTGGCCCTGGCACTTACTATCTTTGTTCCCTTGAACGAGTCATTCAGAGAATCTAAATTTCCTCACCTGCAAAATGAGGGACTTGGACTTAATGATCTCTAAGGTCTTCTTCTGCTCTAACTGTATTCTATCAATGCTTATCCACTGATTTCCCATCTTGGAGGCCCAGCTTGGGATGCTCACTACTTGAATTCCACTCTCTCTCCCTCTTCTTTGCAATTACTTTAATTTCTTCCTTCCAGAGCCTGAGAAGCATCCAGAGTATGGGTCCCTGCTCTTCTGAGGAGCCTATTTTTTGCCCAAATACGTAAATGTCTTGTACGTCGGGAGGGAGCAGCCCTGTTGATGAGTCCCTGATCCATGCACTTATTTAATGTGAGGTGGCTGCTTTGTGAATGGAAAAGGGAACGAGGGAGTAATGATAGGAAAGCAGTAATACTCAGTGAGTCAAGCTGCTGCTCTCCAGTGCAACTGGAGAAACAAGTCAGGCTTTCACGAAGCTATACGTGAGAGGAGAAAATAGATAACTATGCAGACCGTAGGAACACCCCAATATTGCCTCATAGAGAGGCAGGGCTTTGTAATGAGGAACGAATTGAACTTGCAGCCAGAGAATCCGAATTGGAATCTCTGCTCTATTTCATAGCCAGTGTGACTTTGGACAAGTAATTTCAGGATTCTAGTCCTTAGGTTCCTCATTTGTATATAAATATTGTAGCTCTCCCTCACAGGAGAGTCTTTAGAGAATCTGTCCCTGCTTGCTAATCCACCAGGACCCCCTCAAAATCCATAACTTATAAGATCTTATCAGTCTGTTCACTTTTGCCAATTATTCAGAGGATACATTAGTTCAAAGCAAAAACCAAACCAAACCAAAACAAACCAACCAAACATTTAATCAAAGAAGACAGTAAATAAAAGCGACAAGAAAAAAAATCTCTCCACTGACAAATGGAATATCTTCTCCCATAGGGGACCACATCAACAATAGGGGGAGGTGATTATAAGAAGAAGACATGTGTGATGTGACCTGAAGCTAATATGGAGAGCATACACATAGGGAACATTTGTGTCCAGGGAACTTGTGTGAAGGGTCATCCATGGGAGCTGATCATGTCAGTGCACACATATGGATGGGAGAACTCGTACATGCTACACTGCAGAGATGTTGTTATCCTCTGGTGATGTCATTACACTATACTCTTGTTTTTTTATTTTATTTATTTATTATTATTATTATTATTTTCAACCCTTACCTTCCATCTTAGAATCAATACTGTATATTGATTCCAAGGCAGAAGAGTGGTAAGGGCTAGGTAATGGGGGTTAAGTGACTTGCCCAGGGTCACACAGCTGGGAAATGTCTGAGGCCAGATTTGAATCTAGGACCTCCCGTCTCTAGGCCTGGCTCTCAATCCATTGAACCAGCCAGCTTTCCCTTACACTATACACTTTTGGACATTGTGTTTCTGCTCACTACTGGGCATATCACCTTGACCAGAAATTATGCCATCTTATTGGGTATTTCACTTGGATGCTATCATCTCAAGCTCAGCACATCTCCAAATCAATATTTATCTTCCCTGCTACTTCACCATTCTACTTTCCTTCTATTCTTTCTAAAATAGCTCTCTTTTCCAATTTCCTCATTCCTAACATCATTCCCATAACCAGGCCTAAAAGCTGGAAGTCTTCAGCTCTGCTCCTTGTCTTTGTCCTTTGCTTCCTATATTAAAAATTATTATTTTTTCTTTGGAAATTGCTCTTAAAATTTATTTTCCTTTCCAAATTCACTTTTTGTTGCTGCTAAGTTGATTAGTTGTTTCTGATTCTTTGTGACCCCATTTGGGGTTTTCTTGGCAAGGACGTGGTCTTGGTTTTGCCATTTCTTCCTCCCGCTCATGTTACAGATGGAAAAATGGAAGCCAACAGGATGAAGTGGCTTGCCTAGAATCACGCAACTAGGATTAGAACTCAAGTTCTCCTGACTCTGGTCCTGGCACTCTATCCGCAACCCAGATCCACTACCATCTCCCTAGTCCAGGCCCTCATCATCTTGTATACAATAGCTTTAAAGATGATTTTCTTACTTTCAGGATCTCCTTGCTCCAGTGGTAAACTACTAATTCTAAACATATTTCTTAATCATAGTACAGTGGAAAAAAACCCAAACAAATAAACAGACAAAAAATCTGACAGCCAGAAGTTTTGAATTCAAGTCCCAACTTTCCCAATAACTGGGCAAGTCACTCAACTTTTCTGAGAATCATTTCCTCATCTGCAAAATGAGAAGGTTGTGTTATATGATTTCTAAGGTTCCTTTCATATCAAATATTTTGATTTCTGTTCAAGACCCCTCTGTGTTTCCCTTTCACCCACTGAGAAACAGTGTGGTCTCGTACATGGAATTAGGAGACCCAGATTTAGATCCCACCTCAGATATTTAGTGTCATCATGGATACTTCACTTGGCCACTAAGCCTTAGTTTCCTTGTCTGTAAAAAGGAGATAATAATACTGGTATCTACACATACATAGGATAAGACACATATTCATACACTCAGTATAAAGATGTATGCAAGGCACTCATAGACAATACATAAATGTACTTAAAACTATATTCATATAACACCAAAAACACATTCATATACATGTACTGAGTAACTTCTTCCAAACAGATTTCTATTTCATGGGATGGAATAGGCTCCTTGTCCCCAGATGGCCTTCTGAAGAGTTCGGCCCTTGGGAATTTTACCTGGCACTTCTGGGAAGTAACCTGACCCTGGGCACATTTGAGTCTACGGTGTCCTGTATCAGCAGCTTTCAAGAAGAGCACACCTAGGACTGGCTTTGTCTGTGGGTCCGTTTGGGCTGCCCAGAGGAGGAGAAATGCCAGAGACCAGGAGACTTCTGATCATGTCCTTTAGGTGGGGAACCATCGTGTTGTCTGTCTGGAGTTGGACCACAGGCCAATAGAACGTGCCTGTTAGGGTATAATTGCAATGCTCAGGGGTTTCTGTTATAGGAGTCCAATTGGCTGAACCTGGTGAAAAGGGTCTATTTTCTACACGGGTCTGTTTCTGCGTGCACAAAGGGGACCAGCCAGTCTCAATCAGGACTAGATTTTAGCCTCCTGACTGTGAAAACCTCATAGGACCATGTTCCAATTGGAAAAGCACAAAAAGTAATGGAGAGCGAGTCAAAGGATGGACCACCCATCACAGCCGCCATCTTTTCCTCACCCAGCCATGTGTGACCTAAATAGTTCTTACATTTTAGGGAGGTTTCAGCCATTCTTGACATCTCTTTATTTTGTAATTGGTATCGGGTAAAGGGACCCTTTCCATCATTCTTCCTTGTAGTCCCAGGATTTAACTTTACAGTCTTTTAGGATAAGGAGTTTTTATAGAGGTGGGTTAAAGAGTGGTATCACTTCTTTCTTCAAGTAAATACTGAATTTCTTTCAGTGCAGGGCTGGGTTTGGGAAGGGGGTCAATACTATCGTTGCTTTTGGTCCTAAAAAGCCAGAATTTCCTGGCTCCATGTAGATGGAACTGTGGAGTGGGGGTACATATATGCTCTTCCCATTCCCATCATGGTAAGTGTGTGTATAGGAGAGAAGGATGGAGAATAGAGCATACAGATGGAGCCAGTGATGATCTTTCTCTTTCATTGATTGCCAGACATAAGTCTGTTTTGGTTCCTTCCCTGCCTCAGTGGAATTTCCAACTGTCTAGGGAACAGAAATATTTCACTCCTCTCCCCCCTACTCCTGCATTGGTTAAAAATGTCTTAATTGTAGCAGAAAGCCTGATCCTTTCTCATTGCCTCCTGCCTGCCTTAGTAGCTGCCTGCTGCCTCTCTGGCTCACGTTGGACTGCAATCACATTCCAGTCATGGGGAGAGAAAAGAACAAATGGAACTGCACTAACATAGCTCTAGCCTCTGTTATGAACAGCAGATCTCTACTAGATCAAGGGAACAGTTATTAATATTAGCAGGCCAAGGGCAAAGCTCCAGGGAAGACATCCTCTGGTACAGGCTTAGGAAAAAAAGGGAGGGAAAGGACTGAGTGTATTCACATCTTTGATTTCTCTCCCTCCCTCTCTTCCTCCCTCCCCATCTCTCTCTCTCTCTCTCTCTCTCTCTCTCTCTCTCTCTGTCTCTGTCTGTCTGTCTGTCTGTCTGTCTGTCTCTATATATATTTTTCCTTTTTCCTTCATCTCTCTCTCTCTCCATCCCATCCTTACCTCTCTCTGTCCCTTCTCTGTCTCTATCTCTCTATGGCTCTGTCTTTCTGTATCCATGCTTCTCTCTTTGTCCCACCTTTCTGTCTTGGTTTCTCTTTGTCTCTTTCTCCATCCTGATTCTCTGTCTTTCTCTTCTTCCCTTTCTGTCTCTGTCTTTTTCTCTCCCTGTTTCTCTTTCATTCTTCTCTTTTTTAATTATCTCCTTCACCAAATTGTAGAATCTCAGACTTGCAAGAGACTTTAATGATCATGTAGGGCAATCCATAGTTGAAATGTAATTCCCCTGTACAAAATCCCCAGAAATCTTGATATATCCTTAGTACCTAGCCTTAGCACATGGCACATAGTAAGTGCTTAATAAATGCTTGTGGAATTGAATTGGACTGAACAAGGGGTTGTCCAGCCTTTGCTTGAAGACTTCCAATGAGGGGAACCTCTTAAGGCAGCTCATTCTATTTGGAGGGCTCTAATTTTGTTAGAAGGGCAGCTAGGTTGTACATTGGGTAATGTCAGGCTGGAGTCAAGAAGATTCATCTTCTGAATTCAAACTTGCTTCAGACACATACTAGCTGTATGGCCTTGGGCATGTCACTTCACCATGTTTTACTCAGTTTTATCATCTATAAAATGAGCTGGAGAAGGAAATAACAAACCACTCCATTATCTTTGCCAAGAAACCCCCAAATGGGGTCACAAAGAGTTGGAGATGACTGAAACTACTGGACAAAATTTTGTTAGGAAGTTTGCCCTTACATGGAGGCAAACTGCAACTTCTATCCAAAGCTTCTAGTTTTCCTTGGGAGCTTCACATTCTTCTGGGGCCAATTTCCTAATAGAACTTTAGGTCAGAGGACCTTAAATCTAGGGTGCACATCACTGTCGTGGCATCCTGACTTCCCCTTCCTCATGTGTCACTAAACTTTAGCATGGCATGCTTACTCCCTCCAGCTGTTCCTGTCATTTCTACTTTGGCAATGAGTCCCTTCTTCTGGTCATAATCAGTTCCAGAATAGCAGCTCTCTCATCACTTCCTCTGCATTTTGAAGTATGAGATGATTGTTAATAAGAATTTACATGATAGATGCCTCATGCTCTTGGCAGAGATAAAGATCTGGCAGATGTCTGGGTGGTTGATAAACCTCCATCATGCTCTATCAAGTTCAGGAGTTGGACTTTTAATGTTTTTAGTACTTGGATGTTTCTTCCTTATGACTAGGTACCTTTTAGGACGTTTCCACACATAAAAAAGATCATTTTTTCCTGCATTTCCTTCTTTCGACTTGATGATTGATGATTACATCTATATACATCTATATATGCATATATATTCTCACCATAATATTATTGTATCTTTTCTTCTCTATATCAATTCAGACCCAGATAATCTCCAGTGCTCTCCCTCTCTCATAGGAACACATCCTCTTTATATACAAAGCTACTTCACTTCTATTTTTTTTAAACCCTTAACTTCTGTGTATTGGCTCCTAGGTGGAAGAGTGGTAAGGGTGGGCAATGGGGGTCAAGTGACTTACCCAGGGTCACACAGCTGGGAAGTGTCTGAGGCTGGATTTGAACCTAGGACCTCCCGTCTCTAGGCCTGGCTCTCAATCCACTGAGCTACCCAGCTGCCCCTTCACTTCTATTCTGATCAAATTTATTTTTTAAAAGAAATATTCTAGTCCTGAATCAGATCCCATTAAGTTTTAGTGATATTTCGCCTCATCGGTCAAATTTATTTCCTTGCATTATGATCTCTAGTTTACATTCCTTATTACATTTATGAGGGAATGAGTGTTATTATTTCTCCTCTAACTGGAAGTGCTCTTGTGAATTATTGGGTCTCTGCACCTATCTTCTTCCTATAACATATCTACAAGTTTCCAGAATCCCTGGATTAGTGACTTTGTGTGGGAAGCTTTCTCTTTCCATTTTAAGCTTGAGGCCATCTTGATTAGATCTACAAGTCTAGGCAAATATATATTTTATGGATTCATATTAAACACACTCCATATTTTCTAGGAACCTGACATTTCTTTCCAAATCAATCAACAAGTATTTATTGTGGGACAGACATTGTTCTAAGCACGAGGGATACAAAGACAAAAACATAAAGAATTCCTTCTCTCAGGGATGTTATACTTTAATGGGAAAGATAGTAAACACATATGTAGGCACATATAAGAGCCTTTCAAAACAGACAAATAATAATCTTAGAAGAAGGACACTAGGAGTTCTAGGGGTGAGGAAAAGCCTCTTACAGAACTGAATCTTGAAGGAAGTCAGGGGTTCAAATCCGATCTCAGACACTTACAAGTTGCATGATCCTGGGCGAGTCACTTAACCTTGTTCCCCTCAGTTTCCTCATCTGTAAAATGATCCGGAGAAGGAAATGGCAAACCACTCTAGTGTCTTTGCCAAGAAAACCCCAAATGGGGTCCTGAAGAGACAGACATGACTGAACAACTTAACAGTGAAAAGGGAGTTCTAAGAGGTAGAGATGAGAAAGTGTAGCATTCTAGGCATGGAGAGAGCTAGTGCCAAAATACAGTAATGGAAAATGGAATGTTGTGTGTGAGGAACGGCAAGTGTGGCTGGACTATAGATTATATGGAGGGGAATAATGGGTGAGAAGACTGAAAAAGTGGGAATGAGCTAGGTTGAGAAAAGTCTTAGATGATAAATGAGAGAACTTCAATTTGATTCAGAAGGCAATAAGGTGGAGTTTACTGATTGTGGAGGTGATCTGCTCAGAACTGCCTTTTAGAAAAATCACTGGCAACTGTGTGAATGGCTGCTGGCTTAGAATGTGGAGAGAACTGAGGCAAAGAGACCAATGAAGAGGTCATTGCGCTTGTGTAGGCAAGAAGCACTGAGGACCTGACCGAGGGTGTAAATGAAGAGAACACAGCTGAGAGATGTTGTTGAGAAAGATGACAAGGGCTGGCAACTGACTGACTGTGTGGGGTGAGTGAGAGCAAGGAGTTGAGGATGACACCGAGGTGGCAAATCTGGATGACTGCTGGGATGATGATGGCCTTGACAGAAATAAGGAAATGCTCCAACATCATTTTTTATACTGGCTGTTCACACCCTATAACCACCTTTCTCTTCTGAAATCTGCACTTTCAGCTGGCAATAGTGATGAAAACACCACCTGTGTGCCCCAAAGTTCTTTAGTTTCTTGACCAGGATTTCATAATATGTAGGGATGTTTTATTGATTCCTTTATTGACATCCCTTTGTGATGATATTCATCCTACCATATGGCACTAGAAGCAAGTAATGGCAGTCAGTTTGAACCTATGTTTAGATAGAGGCTGACCATCATGTGCTAGAATAACAGTAGCTCAAAATATTATTCATGCCAGGGCAAGAAATGACCACTACAGTGTTCCATAGTGAAGAATTGCCAACTCCCTGGATGCTTTTCTATCTTACAACAGTACTAGATATTCTCCTTTCTGGTGACTTCTCTGGGGCTCCATTATCATTTCTAACACCAGAGATTGCTTTCTTCTCAGAATGTTCAATTCCATTCATTCTTTTTTAAAAAAATCCTTACTTTCCATTTTAGAATCAATACTGTGTATTTGTTGTAAGGCAGAAGAATAGTAAGAGCTACACAATGGGGGATAAGTGACTTGTCTAGGGTCACTAGACAAGTGGCTCAGGTCTGATTTGAGCCCAGGATTTCCCTTCTCCAGGTCTGGCTCTCAATCCCCTGAGCCACCAAACTTCCCCCAACTTCATTCATTCTTTACAGAAAGAATGTGAAATCTCTTAACACACAGCTAGCCCTAAGATTTTGGTGGTCCTTCTTCCTTTTTCCTCTGTGTCCAATTCTTTTGTTCTCTAGCCTCCCAACACAGAATCATGTTCTTCTCTTCCTCTTCAAGTTTCCCCCCAGTTCTTTCAAGGAATTCTTGATAAGACAGAGACTAAAGAAAGAGCCCTTTAGTCCTTGTACCCTCTCTTCTAGCAGGGAGTCAAGACTGAATTTTGGGCACATGTAGCTGCTTCTTGGTTGCCTGGCTGTTACTGGCAGAAATCTAAACATAATAATATGATCTCTGAAGGTCAATGGAATATTTCCTTGCCCTTCTAACTTGCTGAAAGGGAGTTCCTTAGTTCTCAGTCCCTCTTATTGCTAATTCTCAGTGCTCCCTGTGGGGACAAACAGGGTGGAGGGAACTATGGAAATATTTTACTTTAGAGATAGATTTTTCTATTTTAATGTTACTTTTATCCACTTTTTTCTTTATCAGGAGAATTCATTAGGTTTCTTCTAAGCTTGATTACAAATGGCCATTGCCACATTGTAGAAACCCATCTTCCAGGCGCTTGTGTCTTGCCTCTTGCTGTGCTATTCCTAGGGCTCCTGACTCTGAAGTCCAGACCTCTTTTTAAGGTTCCATGTTGGTCCTCTACTGATTCAACCCAAGAAAAAGCTCTAGATCACAGAATCACACAATCTGAGCATTTGATGCTTACCACAACCCTTCAAGATGGGTAGCTCTTGCTACAGATGAGGAAACTGAGGTCAAACATCTTGCTCAGAGTCACCTAGCTAGAAAGTATCTGAGGCTGGATTTGAACCTAGGTCTCTTCCTGACTCCAGGTCTGGTTTACTACCTTGCTGGCCAGGACACTCGAATAGGATTAGATGGTCATTAGATAGAGGTGCTAGAGTAGGGAGGAGGAGAGAAGAAAGTGGACAATTGGAATACAGAGAAGGAAGTGGTCTTCTCATCCTGCTTATTTGGTGGCTCAGAAAATTCCCAAAGTGCTCACCCATTTTAACACAATGAAAGGGAAAGAAAGGAATGAGGATTTGCAAAGGACCAAGGCATATGTTATGCATGGCACTTAAGGAAAAAAGAAGCAACAACTTTTATCCACAGACAATAATTGACACCCCCCCCCCAAAAGGATCTTTTTCACAAAACCAACCTTTTCCCTTCACTCCCCTGCTCTGATGTTTGATGTTTTATGGGTCTGTCATGGCATTAGTTTTTACTTTCTAACTTCTGACCTTTTAAAAATTTCTATCTAATAGAATTGGTATAGTGTTGTAGGAACTATGCTGTATTTGGAAGCAGAGAACCTGATTCAAACTCCCCACTGTGTGAACTGAGACAAGTCACTTCCCACACTTGCCTCAGTTTCCTCATCTATAAAATGGTTCGGATTAAATGAACCTTACATTTCCTTCTGGGTCCAAGTCTGTGAGTCCATCTAAAAAGATCTTGGACCATGGGGACGAGTAGAACAGGACAGCAGTGCCTTGAAAGAGTATATTCTTGGTTTGCTTCATCCTTCAGGCTGTGGGGGCTTAGGACAAGCGCCATGTGCCTTCTCCTTAAAGCTCTGATAAAAATCAGTGAAATCTGGTTCCAACAAGAAGGGTATCAAGAACAGGCTTGATCCATGGGACTGAAAGCACAAACAGAAGGAGCAGCAGTTGGTAAAAGGGTCCCAGCTGGCCAAAGGGAGGCAGCACCTTTGGATGCCATCACAGCCTGAGTGTGTATGGATGAGGGAGAGCCATTTAGTTCCAGTCCTGTCTAATTCGTTTGGGTGTCATGAGATAGAAAAGGCACAGAGCTTCATGGGGTTGTTATCCTGATTGGATATGAATCTTAGATTTCAACTTTACTACTAATTAGCTGTGTGACCTTAGAGAAACTTCTTAACCTCTCTGGGTCTATCTCCTCATCTGTCAAGTGAAAAGGTTAGGCAAGATGCTCTGAAAGGGCCCTCCTGGTTGCATGATTTTATGGCCTCGTTTGGAAAATGGCTGCTGGCATCACCTTCTTCTTCTTCCATCTGCTGCTTGCTGCTCAAATCACTGAACAGTTTTCTCCTGAGTTACTGCAGCATCCTGACGTCCAGGACGACTGCCCTGATTTGCTGTACCCAAGGGAGGGTCCTGCTGGCTCTAACATTTTCTTTCAGCCTTGTTTCTGGCTCTGCCTCACTTGGATCAATAACTTACTACAGTAAAAATGACAACATGCTGGCTCTGGGGGGTGTACAAGGAATAGACTTAGCTATAAAATCAAGGATAGTGAAATCAAGTGAACACCTATGAATTTTGTTTTGGGACAGTCAGAGGGACAGTTTGAGCTGGGAGGACAGGGTAGTTTGATATTCTTCCTTAAGGATGGATCTACATATTGTGGGCTCATAAATGTGGATCAATATGTTTGAATTTTTATAAAATACTTTTAGAACACTCCTATGAAGTAAAATTAATAACAATGATAATCTCCATTTGACATCCCAATATTTTCCCATTTGAGGAAACTGAGGCAGAGATTAAATGACTTTCCTGAGATCACACAGCGGATTAGTGGGAAGAGATAGAGAGGGCTTTTAATGGTTTTTCTAGTTTATTTTTTATTTTATAATTTTTTCATAAAGATATTTTATTCTTTTTTTTAAACCCTTACCTCCCATCTTAGAATCAATACTATGTATTGGTTCCAAGGCCGAAGAGCAGTAAGGGCTGGGCAAGGGGGGTTAAGTGACTTGCCCAGGGTCACACAGCTGGGAAGTGTCTGAATCCAGATTTGAACCCAGGACCTCCCATCTCTAGCTTTGGCTTTCAATCCACTGAGCCACTCAGATATTTTGCCCCACAAGATATTTTATTCTTACCAATTATATGTAATAACTAATTTTGGTACCAGTTTTCTGAATTGTGTGATCCAAATTGTCTCTTTCCCTTCCTTCCTTCCTTCCTTCCTTCCTTCCTTCCTTCCTTCCTTCCTTCCTTCCTTCCTTCCTTCCTTCCTTCTTTCCTCTTTCCTAGAGTTGGCAGACAATTTGATCTGGGTTGTACATTTATTATCTTGCAAAATATATGTCCATATTGTTCATTTTTGTAAGGGGATAATCATATAAAACCAAAAACTCAAATAAACTTAAGTGAAAAATTGCCTGCTTTTGATTGCCTGCATTCTGACTCCACTAGTTCTTTCTCTGGAGGTGGATAGCATTCTTTATCATGAGTCCTTTCAGAATTATTCTGGATCATTATATCGCTGGAGGATAGCACAGTTGACATTCCACAGTATTGCTGTTCCTGTGGACAGTATTCTCCTGGTTCTGCTTATTTTGCCCTGCATCAGTTCATGTAGATCTTTCCAGCTCAGAGAGAGCATTTATTAAGAACATACTGTGTGATGGGACGTCCTGGGTTCAAATTAGGCCTCAGAAATTCCCTAGCTATGGGACCCTGGGTAAGCCACTTAACTCCCGTTGCCTAGCCGTTTTTGCTCTTCCTTAGAACCCGTACTTAATATTGATTCTAAGATAGAAGGTAAGGGTTTAGAAAAAAAAAAAAAAAGAATTTACTACCTGCTCGGCACTGTGTTCAGCACTCTGGGATACAAACCCGAGAAAACCAGAAAGCTCTGGATTTGAAGGAGCAGGAGACAAAACATAAAGAAGAGAGGGGAAAGGGGGTTTGGCGGGCAGGCAAGGAGGGCACCTGAACTACACTATCTCTTCTGGTGGCATTGTTGGCGCTTAGGACAGGAACTTCCAGGCTCTTCTATGCTATGCTAACTCAGCCCTATTGAGCAGAAGGGAAAACAGACCAGGGAGTAGGAACTTAGGGTCGCGGGAGCTAGAACTTAAAGGAACCTTAGAGATCAAAGCGCAACTTCCTTGTTTTACAGATGAAGAAAAGGAGGTCCCCAGAGGCGGAGCGACTCGTCTAAAGTCATAGAAGTGGTAAGGCACAGCCCTAGTAATGCTAACCCAAGTGGTCTGAGCCTGGGTGTCTGAATTCATTCCAGCCCCACTTCATAATAACGATGGGGCCTTTCCTTCTGTTGTTGGCGCCGTATCAGTCTCTTCCTATATGGAGTCTGCTCTTGGATTAGGAAGCTGCTTTAGAGGTGGCGCGGAGCCCCTTGACGGGAGGATTCATTGGACGGCTTGTTCCAAATATTTCAACAGCCGCTGAAGCAGAGCGGCCACATATCTGGTTTTATAGCTTCTTCCAAACGTTTCGCAGCGTCAGCCAGTCAGCTCTGTCGGGGTGCGGAGCACAGGCAGTCCTAGAGCGTGAAAGAGAGACACAAGTGGCATCTGCCCACGAGCTCCCTCTCGGTGATTAAATGCCCAGCTTCCTTGGGTATCGGCGACCTCTCATCACGTCTCTGAAAGTCGCTTTTCTGCTTCGAGTTGGCCTTGGCTAGCCAGAAGGCGTCCCGGTAAGCTTTTGGCCCTGTGATCATCCTCTGCTGGCGGAGCAGGGAGGCTAGCTGGCTGATGACTCTAGGCTTCCTTATTTCAATCGCTAGCTGATGGAAATGGGACTCTGACTTCAAATCCTCCCCATGAAGTCAGACATTTTGCTTCTGAATCTCCTTCTCTTCCAAAGGCTAATCCTTTAAGTAGAGGCTTTTGATACGACTCCACAAGCACATGAGAGTGTGTTTGCTAAGCCAGGTTCTTCCTTGTGAAGTAGAAACTCCTGAAATGGTAAATACGCTTTCTTGTTTTAATACCGCTAATCACTTGGGGTCCAGAGATTGTTGTGGGTGGCAAGAATTGTGGCCTTGGACTCAGGAGATCTGAATTTACATTTACATTTTGACACCAGCTGTTTGCCCTTGGACAAGCCATTTAGTTTCCCTACATCTCTGTTTCCACATCCCTAAAGTGGGCATGATGCTACTTGCACTACTTACTTTACAGTATTATTAGGAGGGGAATGCTTTACACACAGAACCCCCACTTGGGTTGCACAAAGCCCAATACAAATGTGAGTTATTATTAATGATAAAAATCAAGGTAGAAGCTTTTATGTAACAGAGACACAAGTCCTTACTGAGATGTTATGGTTGCCCGCCTTCAATGGACACTGGCTTCTCCCTTTCCCTGTCTATATTTTTACTGCTTCTTCAATGTAATTCGCATAATTTATCCCGAGTCACTGAGAGGAATGACAAGAATAGGAAACGGAATGGGAGAGGGTTTTTCCTTGGCCCCCTAGATAGTGGGAAGTACAGGGAAGAATAGTACCTCTGCAATGGGGGCTTGCTGAGCCCTTCTTAAGGCTGCTCAAACGCCTTTGGTGCCCACCTCTTATCCAATTCTTGCCTGGGATTCCAAGAAGCTGAGGCATGCCCAATGGCTACACTTGGGTAAATTGTCTTGGCAGATGGGATAAACCAGGGTGAGGGTAACCGTTGGTGAGTTAGAGGAATGTCTACTCCAAGCATATGAAGACTTTCCATGGTGAAATGGGTGGCTGTGAACAATTGTTCCCATGGACCATGAAGGCAGCTGAAGCAGATGTTCTGGAGTGCTTAGAGCTTGGTCAGACTTTGAAGATGCCAAGATAATCCACTGGATCTTGGACCATTACTAGTCGTCTTGGTTTTTGTCCTGCCACTGGACTTCAGCAACTGGAAGAGAGAGCGAGGTCAACGACTTTGTGCAACTTGCATCACTTAAATCCAATTTATGCACGAGTCAAAAGCCATCCTCACCAGTGATGTCATTTCAGTCCTCTTCAAGTACAAAGGACAACAACCAACCAGCCAACCAAGTAGGAAGTGCTGACTGAGCAGAAGGCACAGAGAAGAAGTCAATGTAATCAGGCCACCCTAACTCATCCAGGAACTAAATCTGGGGCCCTTAGATCAACAAAGACAAGTCGAGAAGATTTCACAAGCTGTACTGATGTGTTGAGTAGGACTTAGAGGGCTCTTCAGTGTGGCCTTGAATTGTGATACACATCCATCCCAGAAGCCACCAGAAATAGATGTGTTGGAGTTCCTGGGAGGGCTGGATATGAAGGCTTCTGAAAAAAGTCAGCATAGCTCCCAGATGGAGGTGACTTCATCTTCTGTCCCTGGCTGCCAGCTTCCCTCATCTTCTGATTCCACTGTCTTTCTTCTAAAACAAACTCTTTGCAAACATAAGCCTCTTATTAGCCCCTGTTGCAAAGCATCCTTTTCTGATGGATTCTGGGATTCCTGTACATTGAGAGGCAAGGCTATATATAATGAATAGAAAGGAACTGTGTTGAGTGGCTTAAAGTTATTTGGACCCTGGAACTGCTTAAAAAAGGTAAAGGTATGTTAAGTCATCCATAAGTATGTTGGTCCAGACTAACCCCATTCTGAAAAAGCTATTATATTTTTAAAAGAGTGAGATGGTGGGAAATAGGAGACAGTGGCAGCAATAGTACAGGGCAGCTGTAAAGGACCAGCAAGAGAGACAGAGAGAAGAGAGACAGAGGGAAAAGGAGAGGGAGAGAGAGAGAGATGGGGAGAGGAAGGTTCAAGTGTATTATTATCCTAGGATTAGAAGGAATATGAAAGGCTATATGATCCAATCCTTTCGTTTTACACATGAGGATCCTGAGATCCAGGGATTTAAATGATTTGTTCAAGATTTCACAGATAGTAAGTATCAATGGTAGGATTAAACTCAGATTCTTTGACTGAAGAGCTGGGACTCTTTCCACTAGAATACACGGCCTCCAGAAAGTCACCATAAGCCTATGGATGATGGTAGCAAATGCAGGGAGGCCTACTTAAGTATAGTCTAACACATTTAAGGAACAATCAGTGAATCAACATGCATTAATTAAACACCTGCTGTTTCAGGCACCATGCTGGACACTGAGAATTAAAAGACAATCACAGTTGTCCTTTTAGGATGCTACTCCCACAGGCCTGGAGTTTATGCCCCATTTCCATCCTTTCTCTTTTATTCTGAGAATTTCCCTCTGATATCCCTCCTTGGTCAGTACACTCACACTACAGTTGCTAATAACTCAGGAAATCCAAGCCGATTAGAGCTTCTTTTTCTTCCTTGAGTTACTTTGGGTAATTAGGCATTTTCTCATTAGCTTAAAGAAAATGAGATCTGAATTCAAAGAGCTTTCCTCTATAAATGGATTTGGAGCTTTGGGCATCTGTCATTCATGAAGCTAGATATGGAAAGAGAAGAAAAGAAAGGAAGAAAGAAAAAACTCAGGAAGAGATAGATTCATAGGATTTTAGAACTAGAAGGGACTTTAGAGGTTCTTTATTCCAAAATGTTCCATTTTACAGATAAACAATGTATGCCACATAGCTAGCAAAAGGCAGGGACAAGTCTTTGATAAGCTCTTGCAATGGCTCTCTATTGCTTATTGAGAAAAATTCTCCCCCCTTTATCCTGGCATCTAGGTCCTTTCCTCCCCTCTCCAATCTGGTATTATCCTACCAATCTACACTCTTTTCATACTCCTTTACTTCAGACATTCTATGCTTCAGTTCAACTAGTCTACTTGCTATTTCCCAACTACATGCCCTGAATTTTTCTGCCTCCATACTTTGCTCACCATCTTCCCTGTGTCTGGAACTAGTCTTCCTTACCCTTTCTGCCTGCTAAATTCCTCTCCATCCTTTAAAGGTTGACTTTAAAGCTTTTCCTTATTCATCTTCCTCCTATCCTTAGGCAGTAATAATTTTATAGACCTCTTACTCTGTGACTCTTTTATATGCTTATCCCACATCACTCTATGTTAGTTATATATGCATATTATGTCCCTTAGGGAATGTCTACTTGAAGCATGTGAAGACTTCCCCCAACGGAATGGGTGGATAACAATAATTTGTTCCAAAAGCCATGAAGGTATCTGAAACAAGCACTATGGAGCACCAAGAACTTGGTCAGACATTGAAGATGCCAAGGTCATCCACTGCATCCCAGGCCATCATCACTAGTCCTCTTGACTTTTGTCTTGCCCCTAGATTTGGATGATTCTGGAAGGGAGAGTGAAGCTGAGGACTTTGTGCAACATGGATCTTTGGATTCATCAAAATACCAAGTTGCTATGGACATTAACTGCCATGTGTTGATTGTCTAATCTATTCCATTGATCCACCACTCTATTTCTCAGCCAGTACCAGATTGTTTTGATGATTACCACTTTATAGTATAATTGAGATCTGGTACAGCCAAACCTCCTTCTTCCATTTTTTCCCATTAATTCCCTTGATATTCTTAGCCTTTTGTTCTTCCAGATAAACTTTGTTGTTATTTTTTCTAATTCTATGTAATAGTTTTGGGCTAATTTGATTGGTGTGGCCCTGAATAGGTAAACTAAATTAGGAAGGATTGTCATTTTCACTCTATTGACTTAGCTTATCCATGAAAAATTAATGTTTTTCCCATTGTTTAGGTATGACTTTATTTGTATGAAGAGTGTTGTGTAGTTGTGTTCATATAGTTGTGGGTTTTGTTTTGGTAGGGATACCACCAGGTATTTTATATTGTCTAAGTTTATTTTGGATGGAATTTCCTTTTCTGTCTCTTGCTGTTGCATTTTGTTGATGATAAAAAGAAATGCTAGTGATTTATGTGGGTTTGTTTTGTATCCTGTGACTCTGCTGAAGTTGTGAATTATTTGTAATAGTTTTTTTGGTTGATTCTCTAGAGTTCTTTAGGTATACCATCATATCATCTGCAAAGAGTGAGAATTTTGTTTCTTCATTGCCTATTCTAATTCCTTCAACTTCTTCTCCTGCTCTTATTGCTCTTGTGAGCATTTCTAGTACAATATTAAATAATAGTGATGATAATAGGCATCCTTGTTTTATCCTTGATCTTATTGGAAAGGGTTTTAGTTCATCTCCATTAAAGATAATGCTTACAGATGGTTTTATAGAGAAACTATTTATCACTTTAAGGAATGTTCCTTTATTCCAATGTTTACAATTTTTTAAATAAGGAATTGGTATTATATTTTTGACAAATGCTTTTACTACATCTACTGAAATAATTGTGGGTTTTTTTTGTTGGTTTTGTTATTGAGATGGTCAGTTATGCTGATGGCTTTCCTAATATTGAACCACCCCCCTGCATTGCTGGTATAAAAGCCACCTCATCATGGTGTATGATCCTTGTGATTTAATGTTTTAATATCCTTGATAGCATTTTATTTAAATTTTTTTGCATCAATGTTCTTTAGGGAGATTGGTCTATCATTTTCTTTCTCTGTTTTATCTCTTCCTGTTTAAGAATCAATACCATATTTGTGTCATAAAGTGAATTCGAAAGTATTTCCTCTTTCACTATGTTTCTAAATAATTTATGTAGTATTAGAGTTAATTGTTCTTTGATATTTGGTAGAATTCACTTGTGAATCCATCTGGCCTTGGGGTCTTTTTCTTTGGGAGTTCTTTGATGGTCTGCTTAATTTCTTTTTCTGTGATTAAGTTGTTTAAGTATTTTATTTCCTCTTTTGTTAATATAGGTAATTTATATTTTTTATGTATTTGTCTATTTCATTTAGATTCTCAGATTTATTGGCATATAGTTGCACACAATAACTTTCAATGATTGCTTTAATTTCTGCTTCATTGGTGGTAATTTCATCCTTTTCATTTTTGATACTGGAAATTTTTTAAAAATCAAGTTAACCAATGGCTTATCTACTTCATTTATTTATTTATTTTTAAGAGAACTAACTCCTAACCTCATTTATTAGTTTAATGATTTTTTTTGCTTTCAGTTTTATTAATTTTTCCCTTGATTTTCAGGATTTTTAATTTGGTGTTTAATTGGGGATTCTTAATTTGTTCTTTTTTCTAGTTTCTCTAGTTGCAAGCCCAGTTAATTGACCTTTTCTTTCTCTAATTTATTGATGTAAGCATTGAGATATGAATTTCCACATAAGTACTACTTTGGCTGCATTCCATAAATTTTGATATGCTGTCTCCTCATTGTCATTTTCTTTAATGAAATTGTTTGTTGTTTCTATGATTTGTTCTTTGACCAATTCATTCTTCATGATAAGATTATTTAGTTTCTAATGAATTTTTGGTCTTTCTGTTACCCTTTGTTGAGTGTACTTTTTATTGCATCATGGTCTGAAAAGTACACATTTATTATTTCTGTTTTTCTACATTTGGATGTGAGATTTTCAAAGCCTATTATGTGATCAATTTCTTTTTTATTCTCATTCAGTTTTTTCCAGAGGTCTATGATTCAGCTTTTCTAAAGTTCTATTTACCACTACTTCTTTTTATTTTTTGGTTGGATTTATCTATTTCTGTAAGGGGAAGTTTGATGTCTCCACTAGTAATGTTTTACTAACAATTTCCTCCTGTAACTCATGTAGCATAAGCAAATTTTATTGTTATTGGACCAAGGATTTCATCAGTGTAAAGAAGTACTAATGAGGAATTCTTTCCATCAATATAGATGAGGACCTTTGCTGCAATTTATAGCCTTAAAGACTTGCCTGAGGCACTGAGAGATTAAATTGCCACCCAGCTAGTATGTATATACTAGAACAGAACTTAAACATTTCTTTCTTCTCCATCATCAGTTCTCTGGTCACCATACCATCTTGCTTCTAAATGCTTTTAATTTAATAAAATTAGAGTAATGAGTGTTCTGTAACCACAATACTGGATTTTGGTTTTGGCACTGAATTTAAAAGGCAAAGGTCATGCATGCATTAAGAAGAGCATAAACATAGAATTCCTCTCTTTCAAACAGTCCTGGTTTTCTAGCCTAGGCCTTCCAGTATGGTCTCAAAACTGGACTGAAACCCAAACCCTGTCATATTTGATCATAACTTATTAAATTCTTATTTGACACCCTATTTGACAGACAACAAATGGAGGCCCAGAGGTTGTGTCTTACCAAAGATCATATACTAGCAAATAGCTGAGCCTAAATTTGAATTCAGGTTTGCCTACCTCTAGGAAGTCACATCATTTCCCTCCATGTTCTGCAGATCAGTATTTCAGACTAGTCACCCATGCAGATAACATTTTTTATTAGGTGTTTTCTCATGCTGAGATGCATGAAGTTGGGCAGATCTAATCAGTCATTAGCTGGCTGTGGATGGTGTTGACCATCTCTTCTGTTCCCTAATTTCATTTTGGCTCCATTATACATGAATATTGAACTGAAGGAAAATTCAGTTTGGGGAATGAAGAGTAATGCTATCAAAAAAGCTTATTTGACTGGGTTGGGGATTCAGGTACTTTCTTTTCCCATCCTCAATCCATACCAAGATGTAGCACAGTGTCTAAAAGAATCTTTTCTTGAGTCTTTTCAGTACCTTTAAGAGTTGCCATTCTCTCTCTCTCTCTCTCTCTCTCTCTCTCTCTCTCTGTAATGAGCCTAGCCTTCAGGAATCTCTCACTTATTTTCCAGTAGGGACTTGGTTCAGCTTCCCAACCTGTTTACTATATGCTTTCTTCTCCTCACTCCCACCAACAACTGATTTCCCTCTTGGATTACACAGAGGATTCAGAAATCACGCACAATTCCCTGAGACTTTCTTGTGATCACTGGATAAATGGAACAGGGAATATGTAGTGAGGAGGAGCTAAGGCTGTGCCCCCATTCTAAGATTTGATATAGTTTCATGTCTCTGAAACCTACTCTGACTACAAGGCGAATGACAACTGAGAAAGCAACTTAAATGGTTTCTTACTGATGTGGTGTCTGTAGAGATCTCCTTGTACAAGAAAGGTGATGCAGTGATCTAAGTATTCCTATGTGCTCAGTAACAAAATAGCAGACATAACCAAGAAAGAAAACTTTATCTGGGCCACACTTCTCTCAGTGTTTCCCCCTTCCTTCATAATGGGATTGCTGGGAAGGTGAGATGAGGAGAGGCAGGAGGGAGTTGGAGAACCAAAATGGAGAGAACTTTTGAATGAGGAGTTTCTACTGAGGACAGAGAAAAAAGAGAAATCCTTTTTAGTTGGATTATGGCAGGCAAGTCCCAGACACAATCCTTCCAAGCTCATTAAAAATAATTTGCTTCCAGCCCCTGTTGCTTTTCCCTCTGCAGGAGATGAGTGGCAGACTGACTGACAGTTGGAAGAATTAAGAGATCTTTGAGTTGGGGCCAATCAGTAACCTGCCTTGATTCATTGCAAAGAAAAACAAGTAGCTCTGAGAAACAAGGGAAAGAGTTAGCCTGGCAGAGGTTATATGTCTTTGTCACCCTCATACCCAGTTAACTCTCCAATTAAATCTTCCACTGACAGTCTAGGGGCTTGATGACAGGAGGGAAAAAAACCAATCCAGACTGACCTCCTAGTTCTGAACCACTAATGGAACTCTATAATTAATAGCAACTTTTAAGCTGGGAGGCAGGGGAAGTGGGGTGATTCTAATCAATCATTACCTGGCCTGGAGAGTCCCTGACCATATTTTCTGTTCCTTATTTTCACTAGTTCATCTGGTTTCCCTGTGAACTATGCTACTGGTAAGATACTTTGGAATATCTGTGGTCATTCCTGAAAGAATGGTTGCCAGGGACTTGAGCAGGTTATCAAGATGGCAGTTGTGACAGCATAATTTCTAGGTTGCCAAAAGAACCATAACCCATGTAACAGGAGTGAGTAGAGAAACTCCCTGACCTGCCAAATTGGGGCACTTTTCATGGAGTCGGGAATGAACATTTTGATTCCAGGGGAGGGACAAATGCTCTTGAAGAGGATGAAAATTCAGTTTGGGGAGTGGGGAAAGCACCCAGAAGAGAATCCTTGTCCTTGAAGCATAGTTGAGGGTCCCTGACCTTCTCCTCTGGGGAATGGGAAATAGGTGGTGGTGGGGTAGTTTGCTAAAAAGCTGTGTCTCGGATGAGGGGTCCCACAGCAAAAGAACTCTAGGAGCCATGAGCTGATGTCCCTTAAGAGAAGGATAGTCATGCTGCATGGGGCTGCTATAAGAAGAAAGCATTCCATACTTCAGCCAATGTCAGGATGTGAGGGCAAAGCTCTGTTCGTTCACCTTGTCCTAGTTTTATGATTCTGGACAACAGTTCTCCTTTCTCCCCTTTTAATGGGAAAACACAGTCCTAGGAGAGTAAGATTCTCTTTCAAAGGTCATCTAGAAGCTTTTTGGATGGCATAACTGTGCTGGGGAGGGGGGAAGGAGGAGTATAATAATACAACAAAATATAATTGAAAAATAGTATTGAAATGCATTTTGATAATAAAAGTGGCAATGGTAGTTCTTGATGTATCTGTATGTTAATGCGGTATAATGGTAAGAGCACTGACGATGAGTCTGTAGACCTGGGTTTGAATCCCAGAGACTATGGGAAAGGAACTGAACCTTGGCTTCCTCATCTGTAAAATAGGAGTGTTTGCCTTCCTCATGGGATTATTATTTTTTGATATGAAAATTTTTATTTAATTAATTAATTTAGAATATTTTTCTCATGGTTACATGATTCATATTCTTTCCCTCCCCTCTTCCTACCCCCCTCCTGTAGCCAATGAGCAATTCCACTGGGTTTTACATCCTCATGGGATTATTGTAAATCACAGAAATGTAAACTAGAGTACTGTAAGGTGAGAGGCAGGACAGGCCAAAATGGTTATCCTGGACCTATCTTAACAGTAGGGCACAGCTTAGATGTATGCGTAGGCAGGGAGAGACCCGTCCTTCAAAGTTCCTCTGACAGTCTCCCTTGATGCTTCATTGTGGTGACGGAATAATCCCGGATTTTCAGAGGCTTTGTTGGTGAAGTGTAAGCTATAGCATTTGGAGATGTTTTCACAGAGGAGCCCCGTGATGGACAGTCTGACTGTTGTCTGAGGACCAGCAAAACAGATCTAGAAAGGGCTTTCACCAGGCAGGCCGCAGAATGATGAACTTGCCAATCACAGAAACCCTTGAAGATCATGTAATAGATTTGGAATCTACATTGGTGAATCCACATCACTGTGATGAAATAATAGATCCCAGACACATTGAAGGAATGTTTTTATTTAATATTTAATTTATTTAAAATAAAATAAACAGATTCAACCAAAAAATAATTAAATAAACCAATTAATTATTTAATGTTGAAAAGTATTTATAAGAGACCAACTGAAGGGCCGGCTCAGTGGCTTAGTGGATTGAGAGCCAGGCTTGGACCCTTACTAGCTCAGCTGACCCCTGGCCCAGTCACTTCACCCCCATTGCCTCTAGCCCTTCCTGCTCTTCTGCCTTGGAACCAATACTTAGTATTGATTCTAACACCAAAGATAAGGGTTTAAAAAACCCCAAAAAACCAACTGATCCTGGTGCTCAGTGGGTGGAGTGAAAGGAGTATAAATAATGTAAAACTTTAGTCATTGGCTTTTGATGTCTTTAAAGCTGTTAAGGAGATGAGACGAGAACATTTACACAGCTACTTTGATGTTCAGTCATTTCAGTGGATCTGACTCTTTATGGGCTCATTGGGGGTTTTCTTGGCAAAGAAGCTAGAGTTGGTTTGCCATTTCCTTCTCCAGCTTATTTGACAGATGAGGAAACTGAGGCCCGCAGGTTTAAGCGACTTACCTAGGGTCGCCCAGCTAGGAAGTCTGAAGCTGGATTTGAACTCATGAAGATGAATCTTCCTGATTCCAAGCCCAGAGCTCTATTCACTGCATCACCTAGCTACTCCTTTAAAGCTAACAGGATTAAGTGGATTGGGAAAATGGGAGGGGAAGGGAAAGGAATAAGCATTTATAGGATGCCTACTTGGCACTGTGCTTTTACAAATATGGTTTATCCTCACAACAACCCTGGGAGGTAGACACTGCTATTATTCCTATTTTTATTGCTGAGGAAATGGAGGCAAACAGAGGTTAAGCGACTTGCTTAGGGTCATCTAGTAAAGCTCTGAGGCTACATTTGAACTCAGGTCTTCCAGACTCCATGGCACCAGCAGCCTCTGATTGTTTTCACAAGATGAAATCAGGAGCAAATACGTGTCCCTGTCAGTGATCAGAGCTGTCAGATTTGGGCTATGCCATAGGTGCACAGAAAAGCAAAGAAGCCAGCAAGGAAGCATAGGGGAGGGGATTGTCCTAGCAGAGGTCAGGAAACTTGGCTTCTAGTCCCAGTTTGAACCTCTTTTCTCTGTGTCTCTTTTCCTTCATTTATAAAATGAAAGGGTTAGACTAGAGGCAGGGAGGTGATGCAGTAGAGAGCTTGGGACTTGGAGGCAGGTTTGAACTCTGAACCTTAGTCACTTAATAGTTGTGTGACCCTGGGCAAACCATCTGTGCCTCAGTTTCCTCTTATGTAAACTGGGAATAATAATGTTGGCACCTAGCTCACTGGGTTGTTGTGGGCAATCAAATACGTTAATCTGTGAACTGTGAACTGCTTTGCAAACCCTAAAGTGCAGCTTTAAGGGGCAGCTGGGTGGCACAGGGGATAGAGCTTGGCCCTGGAGTCTGGAAGACCCAAATTGAAATCTGGCCTCAAACACTGACTAGTGGTATGATCTTGGTCAAGTCACTTAACCCTGTTTTCCTCAGTTTCCTCATCTGTAAAGTGAACTTGAGAAGGAAATGGCAAATCACTCCGGTATCTTTGCCAAGAAAATGTCAAATGGGGTTATGAAGAATTGAATGCAACTGAAACGACTGAACAACAACAAAATGCTTTATTAGCTATTATTTGATGACCTTCCAAGATCTTGGTCAGAGGGGAGCTGTTTTTCCTCAACAGCTCAGGCAGTACAGACTTCAACAATGGGGCATGGGGAGGTGCCATGTCCTTTTCCCTGCACTGGGGAACATCTAGACCAGCCAGATGAGAGCCAGTCACTGGCCTTTGAGGAGCTCAACTAATAATACTCACTTCCCTCTGACATCTTAGAATTCAATCCTCTTAGCACTTTGTACATGGGGCTTTGTTTCTTTCTCATTTAGAAATCAAGACTGTTCTTGTGAACGTATCTTTTTTCTTTTTTTTGCTCCTCTTGAGGGGATTTCAGCTCTCTATTGAAGACTGTCTCTTAGTCAAGCTCATAACTAGGAATTCCTGTCCTCCACCTGATATTGGTACAGTTTTGGAGAGTTTTCTTTTTCTTACACTCCTTAAAGGGCAGCCAGTCATCAGGTACTGTACTTATTCGCAGAATAGTGATACTTTTTAAATTCTAATTTTAAAATGTTTTATTAATGAATTTTGTTTTTATATTCATAAGCACTTCTCATTCACCCCTCTGTACTGTCATTTGGTTGTTTCGATTGTGGCTGGCTATTTGTGAACTCATTTGGTATTTTCTTGGCAAAGATATTGGAATGGTTTGCCACTTCCTTCTTCAGCTCATTTTACAGAAGAGGAAACTGAGGCCAACAAGGGTCACACAGCTAGTAAGTGCCTGAGGCCAAATTTGAACTCATGAAAATAAATCTTCTTGACTCCAGGCCCAGTATTCTATCTACTGGGCCAGCTAGCTGTCCCAACCTCTGTATACCCTTCCTTAAAGTAGAAAAAAACAACAGTATAACAATGATGTATGATATAGCCATTGAATTTGATGGAGTAGAGAGCATATAACGTTTTGCACCCTTAGTTCCTCCTTCCTTTCCTCCCTCCCTCCCTCCCTTCCTTCCTCCCTCTCTTCCTTCCTTCCTTCCTTCCTTCCTTCCTTCCTTCCTTCCTTCCTTCTTTTCTCATTATTTATTAATGGGGGCATGCAATTGCCATTAACAAAGACTAGCTCTTTCACCAGATTTATTCCTTGAAAAAAAGAGCAAGAGAACCCTGCCTCTTGCTTATAAAGGGAGCTGTGTTCTCCTTCTGCTTGGCCTGCTAGTTTGACCTTAGGACTTGCCCTGATAGTTATCATGGGTGGATGCTTGGAGAGAGTAAGAGGTGGACTTAGAGCCCTCAACACGTCCCGCATTGCATGATCGTAGGAGGGGTGCGCGCTTGCTGGCCAGACCTCCGTACTTTAGATGAGTGCATTATGGCTGATCACCCTTAATCTTTCCCTTGGGTCAGGGTTTGCCATGGCTGGTCAGCCCTGCCCTTAGGAGGATACAACTGTCAATGATATCAGTCAGAGGAGGTTAGTGAGAGGTAATTATAGTGAGAGATGTGTCTATGGTATACGTTTTAATAGGAAGATGGAGAAAGCATTTATTAAGTGCTTGCTCTGTGTTAGGAGGGCAGCTGGGTGGTGGAGCAGACAGAGCACCTGGCTTGGTGTCAGAAGATCTGAGTTCAAACCCAGCCTCAAACACTTGCTACTAAGTCATTGAACACCCCTTTGCCTCAGTTCCTCATCTATAAAATGGGGACACATTGGAGAGGGAAACAACAAACCACTCTAGAATGCCGGAGGTACAGACGTAAACAAGCAAGGAAGCCCCTTCCTGCCTTCAAAGAGCTTCCCTTCATATGGGGGAAGACAGCGTGGAAAGGGGAGAGGATTGGTGGTGACTATGAACATGCCACATGGCCAGGAAGAAGCTGAGGAAGTTGGAAACCCCACCAGAGGAACTAAACTGGCTCTAGCCCTAAAAGGGAAACCTCACGAGACGTGTGTCAGCTTCACCTGAGGACAAATTGCCCCAGAGATGTAGGAGTGACGTTCCCTCCCCCTTGGGCTCTTGACTGTCATTTCAATAACACGTCCAATTGTTCACATGGGGGAGCAAATGAGAGAGGGAGCATGAGTCACTCTACACTATTACTGCTGTGGGAACAACTCATATCCTGTTGACGACTGGTCAGAAATCCAGTTTTTGTGTAAGCAGAACTGGGTGTTAGGAGAAGGAATGCTGTGTGGTACCGTTAGCATAGCAGCAGTCTTGGGGTCAGAAGTCTCTACTCTGGCATTTCCTAGCTGTGAAACTGAAAGAAAGTAATTTGAGTTCTCTGTGCCTCAGTTTCCTCCTCTGTAAAAGAATAACAATACGTCCATAATCTTTCTCACATATTTAGGAAAGATCTTTGTAAAAAAGTGATATATAGGTGAATATTTATCTTAATTATTCTTAGCTTAGAATAGGAAGGTGGTGAATTTATGAAGCCAATTGGAACATAAGGCTTCTCATCAGACCTGTGCCAGGTGATTTTTTCTGCACAAGGCAAGGCATATGTGACTGGGGGGAGGTACGTGAAGGGAACAAATATTTATCAAGCACCTATCATGTGTCAGGCATTGTACAAAGCACTCTATAAATATTATCTCAGTTGATTCTTACAATAATGCTGGGAAGTAAGTGCTTGTATTATTATTCCCATTTTGTAGTTGAGGAAACTGAGGCAGGTAGAGGTTAAGTGACATTGGCAGGGTCATACAGCTAGTAAGTGTCTAGTCCCAGAATTGTATTCACTGTACTGTGCTAGCTACCTAGTTTTGCCAGATAGTTGCTTGTCTGAAAAAGATTTGGGGGATTTTAGTGAATTGCAGATTCAAAATGAGGATAAGGATAAGGCAGCCAAGAAAAGTGAATGCCATCTTAGATTGTCTTCATAGGGGTATATATAGCATGAAGGAGATGAAAGTCCAGTCATAACTCTCTACTGGTCAATCCACAACTGGACAACTCTGTTTAGTTCTGTGTGCTACATTTGGAGACTTCGATTGGCTGGAGAACAAACAGAAATGGGCAACCAGAATGGTGAAGGGCTCAAAGATCGTCCAATATGAGAGATAGGATGAAGAAACTAGGAATGTGTAGAGAAGCAAATGTAGGCGAAATGTGACATTGGCAAGTGGAGGCAGCATGATGTGGAAGAAGGAGGGCTAGATTGAGAGACAGAGAATCTGGGTTCAAATTGCAATTCTTCACTTACTATCTGTAAAAGGTTAGACCCTTATCCTCTTGGGCATAAACTTTTCCTGGACCTCAGTTTACTTGTCTGAAAAATGAAGGGTTTGGACAAATTGACTTCTAAGGTTTCTTCCAGCTTTAAATTTACATTCTAATGATTCTAAGCACTTGAAGGACTGTATGTGGAAAAAGAAAGATTAGATTTTTTTTTCTTGGTTCCAGAGGATGGAAGGAGGAGCAAAAGACAGAAGTTGCAAAAAGGCAACCTTAGGCTTTAGATAATTATAGAAAAAAAGCTTCCTAACAGTTCTGGCAGTCCACAAATTGAATGGATTTCCTCAGGAAGTAGATGATTCCTTTTTGCTAGAGAACTTCAGGTAAAGGTTGGATACCCACTCATTGGGTATATTGTAGAGGGAATTCTTGTCCAGGTATGGCTTGGATTTGGTGGTTACTGAGCTCATGTCTAACTCAAAGATTCTATAGTATGAAAAGCTGTGATCACTGCCTTCATAGAACCAAAGAGACCTCTTGGAAGAAAAGTGATGGACTTGAAGTGCAGAATGCCATCTACAGGGGCAACTTAGTGGAACAATAGATAAAGTGCCAGGTCTGGAGTCAGAAGGACCTGGATTTAAGTCTGCCCTCAATGACCCCGTGCAAATCACTTAACCCTTGCCTTTGTATTTTAGAATTGTTACCAAGACGGAAATTAAATTAAAAAAAAAAAAGAATGTCACACATACTTTTAGACACCATTACTATGTAAATTGTTATCAGAAAGGCTTTTGTTTGGGGGAGAAGTAGGGAGGTAGTGATAATGATGCTTAAAAAAGAATGAAAGGAAAGAAAAGAACATCAGTGAATGAGTAAAAAAAATAAATGGAAAGGACCAGAAGGAAGTTCAGAAGGAGAAAAAGACAGGCAGGGCATTGTAGGAAATGAAATATTAAATATGAAAGAAAAAAAAAGAAAGAAAACCTAAGCTGTAAGTCCTCGTGATTCATGGTTTCATATGCAGTCTTTTCATCCCTCTTCTTTGGTTTCATTTTTTGTTGATTTTTGTTAAGTTCACAATAATAAAAAGAGACAGAGAGAGAGGAAAGAGAGGGGAAAAAAAGAGAGAGAACTATCTGTTTATTAAATATGGTACTTTGAAGATACGGAAGACAAATAGCAGACTTTAATAGCTCTGTATATTTGACAAGTTGTAGTTGACTTTCTGGTTTTCTTAGGATTGCTGTGGTGAAAGCAGGTGGGGAAGGGGGATTTGGCTTATATGAAAAGCCCAGATTCAAAGGATTCAGAATCCTCTTCAGTCCTGCAGGCCAATTTCTAACCAGCTTTCTTGGCACTCCATGATAGAAAAAGAGCCCTGATCTGAAATTCCAGTTACAGAGGAAGCCTTTCCCAACCCCTCTTAATTCTAGTGCCCTCCCTCTGTTAAAGGATTCTTGTCTATTCTGTATACAGCTTGTTTTGTACATATTCATTTGTATGTTGTTTCCCTCATTAGATTGTAAAGTCCTTGGGGGCAGGGACTGTTTTTTTATGCATTCTTTAGTATCTGTGGTGCTTAGCTCAGTGTCTGCTATGTAATAGACACTTAATAAATGTTTATTGATTGAATTTGAGGCATATTCATCCAATAGCTTAGTACTCCTCAGGCTTCACTCTTTCTAACTACTCACTCTACCTATGTATAGAGAAAGCCTTGGCTGGCCCATCACGGTATGCAGAGGACTAATGACAGAGTCTCATGAAGAAGGGCCATAGCATAGAAGGGCCATGCTTATCTATTCTTAATGATACAGTAGTACCTCATTTCACATAGGTAAATGTGATTGGCAATAAAAAATTAAGGCAGAAAAATATATAAAATAAGAATTTTAATTATATGCTAAATCCATACCATTTCCCCAAGAGACATGAAGCTCAGAACAGTTCATCCAATCTTGCTCATTCTGATAGAGACGGACAATAGATGGTGAGGAGCAGTAATAGAAACAGGACCCTCACGTTCTGAAATCTTGTGTTTCTCACCAGTTAACACTAGTTAAGCATAAACTACAAAATTCATAGTTTCAGCATTAGTTCAGCATAATTTGCAGAACCTGTATTATCAGTCAGTTATCCATTCTGTACTGCTAATCACCTGTACTGGTTCTGTTCTGTTCTGCTCTGGGCATCAGCTTTGTACTGCTCAGTATTATTAATTTTTCACATTGTTCTACATTTACCTTAGTTCTGAATTCTTAGGCTTTATTAATTACCTATATTGGTCATCTGTTGTACTATATCCCTCCCCCCTTCCATGTTTCCATATTTGCCAGAAGGGTAGGAGGAGACCTCTCCCCACATTGGCAAGTGGGGCAATAGGGGGAATATGGGGCATGTGCGCTAAGGGCTCTGGGAGTCCAGGGGAATCCCTCCAAACCTGGGCATGCTCCTTATTCCCTTTTGGGTATCCTTGATTAGTTCATCTGTCATGTATCAGACCCCAAACCACACCTGTTAACACCACAATGCCCAGGGGTGGGCTATTCTGAGGAAAGGTGAAGATTTCTAACCTGCACAGGGGAGACTGCTACTCTGCACCTTCAGAGCTGCTACTGTATTAGCTCAGGGGTTATTTCATCAGACCATGACTGGGGTGGGGGTGGGAGCTGCTACTCCACACCTGGAGAGCTACTATTCCATTAGCTCAGGGGCTACTCCATCACCCTTTGGGCTACTCCAGCAGCTTTAGGGCTATTTCTTCAGCCCTTAGTCTACTCTATTAGCCCCTTAGGCTACCCAGTCAGCCCCCAGGCTATGCCATCAGCTATTAGGCTATTATACTATCTTAAAAACCTCTTTTTCTTAAAATAAAATTCTTTTCTTACTTCTAGATTGAACAGAGTTTGAACTTCTCATTCTTGGGGCGAGACCCTGCTACAAACTTGCTCTGAGAAGTATTTTGAGAAATGTTTGAGAAGTGATACTGTTTTGCACCAAACATTAGTTCCCCCATCAATTTTTGTCCAGAGTTCTTGTTTGTAACAAGTCTTGTTCACATCAGAGCAGTGCTTCTGTTTTATTAATGCTCTTTTAGTTATTAAAAATGATCCCAAAGTACAAGAATAGTGATGCTGGTAGCTCTGATAAGCCCAAGAAAAGTGGTAAGGTGCCTAAGTATGTTCTTATAAGAAATACTTATTGAATAATGGTGCTCATTATTATGTGTGATTTCAAATGACAGGGTCTTGGTTATGTAAAATGAGGCCCTATTGTATGTACTAGGAACTCTCTCCAGATGGTAGAGTCTGAGTTTATGGAATATAGGAAAAGGCTACACAGGCAGCTGCCATCTCCCAGCAATCAGGTCAAGGGAATGACAGATTTTCAGATTTAAAGAAAATTCTTCCTTGAGTGTGAGATTTTCTACTATGAAGACAAAATCACTTTAACCCACTCCCTCTTCAGGAAATGGCAGACACCCAGAGTGGAAAGTAAACTCTCCTTGGGTGTCTGTGAATGGAGATGAATGAACAGCAAAGGTCCTTCTGTCATTGAGAGCTGGTCACATTGCTTTCAATTACTCTTTGGTTCTCTGTTACTCTTTTGTCCTTTGCTGTCTGGGGATGTGGAGAGAAGATGGGAGTAAACCTGACTTTTCCAGCTCTCTAGTCTAGGAGAAATAGGTTACTGGAAATAAAAGGGGGTAGCCAGTATCTTCGTTGCCTTTGGGGGCTCTCACTGGCTTTCTGGGGACCTGGAGTATATGTGTGTGTGTGTATATATATATATATATGTATATATATATATACATATATATAT